>NC_018201.1:18178-318178 GCF_000219625.1 Zymoseptoria tritici IPO323 | reverse complement strand
GGCGTGGCGATTGGCATCGAAGACAGCGACGAAGAGAGTAACGAGGAGAGCTTCGTACTACTGACGTGTTGGCAGACCGAAAAGCAAAGTGAGCGGGCAGTCTCTTCAGATCTTTGTCTGCGTGTTAGCTGGAGCGGATTGCGCTCCCAGAACCGGCTCGTGTGCTTTCCGCCTACGAGAGAGTCGGGAAAAACAGGGACCGTGAGAGGCATGGCATTTGGCAATGTTTCCGTCCTTGTGAGCAGTTGCTTCACCGATTCGCGATCTGTATGCAGCGACCAATACATCGCCTGGAATCTTTACGCCATGGCCATCTTCGAGGCGACAGCGGCACAACGTGCGCAGCAAGCACTGTGCCACCACCGCTGGCGTTATGGATATTGAGGTTCCGCGGACCGGTCTCGGCGCAAGACATAGCTGCTGTTCGAACTCTGTGGTGAGCGTTAAACGATAGTTGTTCTCACCACAGGAGAAGACTCCTTGAATGGCAGCCCCGCGGATGGCCGCCTTGCGCTGGAGTGGATGAATCCGAGCCAATCATGCAGCAACAAGTTAGTCCCTGCGCGGCAGTACATACTGGAGACTCCGAGACCTTCTCGGCCATGATGGAACAAAATAGGAGTCCGAGGACAGGGTGGATGTGGATGTGGACAAGGAGAGGAGCGATGCGACGGACATGCTGTTAGGGTCTTTTGAAAGGGATCCTTGTACGCTGTCTCATGATTTTGCCGGCTTCACGGAAATCAGCCTTCGCCTGCTGCGCGGGACTGCTGACTTTGACGCAAGAAGACTCTGAGCGAAGACCGCTTGCAGTTCGACACAACACAGCTCCGCCTCAGTCGGTGCCACGCACAATCTCGAGCAAACATGCAAGATCAACGGCAGTTTTGAGGGAGACCGACGAACAGACCGCCTCAGTCGGTGCCGAGCATAATCTCGAGCAAACATGCAAGATTAACGGCTTGGGGAGGGGTATGGTAGTGCTGGAAATGACGGCGTTGCCGTGGCTCACACCTTCAACAAGGAAAGGAGCGTTGCCGTCGCTCTCCGCTGTGGTGATTTGGACCGCGGCGACGGTGCCGTGGTTGGTGAAAGTGATGGCAGAGATGGCGCTGTCGCCGGGCTCGACCTCAGTGATCGCGATGGTGGCATTAGTAGCGCTTGGGGTGCATGTCGATCGCTGCCTTAGTGGCGGGCGTCTCGGTGTTGCTGGCGGAGACTTTGAGGGATGTGGACGGACAGCCCACGCGCAAGAGTCGCAACACCAGCGCGGGCTAGGCCTACAGAGGAGTCGCCCTTTGCCACACCAGAACATCTTTCCAAAATTCAGTGGCTGCCCTCCAGCACCACAATTCCCAGAATCCGAGCGTCGGCGAACCACCACGAGCACAACCGCACGAGCTTCGGCCAGACAGCGTATGACCTGCCAGGCTCACCTGCGACGCTGGCCTACCAACTACGGGCATAGGACTTGGCCAGGTAGACCGCGGACACCGCCTGTCGAGCGGAGAGGTCTGCTGTGGGGATACCGCCCAAACGTCAGTGGTCTCGCTACGTTGCTGGACGGATGTAGATCCCAACTCACGGCCGATAATAAAGCCATACGCATGCTATGATGCTAAGGACGAGTACGAGCAAGGACGGACTCCACCCTCGTTCCACGGTTGAACTGGAGAGCGGCCCATATCTCCTACGAGCACTGGACATTCAATGTAGACGATCATTCTCCGCTTGTGCCGTGCAGTGCTCTTTGTCGCTCAGACCTTTCACCTGGCCGCTGCTGGCAAGGTCCATTACGAATAGCAGCATGGAAGGAAGCATTATTGTTAAGAGTTGAGTCGACATCATCCCAGGGACGCCTGGTTTCTTTTGTGCTGATAAAGTTTCTTGTAACTTCATTCAGAGATCTTGACCGCATTCATCACCTCCGTCTCGCCTCTCTTGGACACCGTGGTGAGCTCGCAGCTACCGCTCCGACATCGCACATTGGGCTGCTGCTGAGGGCACCTTTATGTCCGACAACGTCGCTTCCACCGCCGCAATGAGCCTCAAGCTAGCCGCCCGCAGAGCCAACTACTTCCAGGAGATGTGGAGAGTGATGTTTGTAAAGAGCTGCAGCCACCCGCCCACAACGAACAGGACTAAATTCGTCAAGACCATGAGGCACGGAGCACCCGCTGTACAAAAACAATGCCACCAGGCTCTTGTTTTCTTAGGTGTGGTGTCCTCGACATATTGCGAGCCAGCCCCGAAGCATTGGAAGTGGTGGTTAGTGGCGGCCAGATGTGCTCGCAAGCACCGTTGAGATTATGGTTCTCGGTTTCTAGGAGCCAGAGAATGTCATGCATTCGCCATGATAGAAGCACGGATAGCAAGAGGACTCGGCTCGATGAGAATCACCAAGATCAAATGTAACATCAGCGCCGGGCTGAGGCGTCGATCCGCCTTCAATCCGGTCGTGGCGATTCCTCCCGTCATCTCCTCGCTCGATCTTCGAACGCTCCCGCAATAGTGAAAGTTCCTGTCAAAATCGCGGACCAAGATCGACGACGGTCTGCAAAGTGTTGGCCCACGCCGTGGCCAGACTTCCACCGATGGCTGATGTTACCGAGGAATTGAAAGAGAGCAAGAACACAGTACATCTAGCCACAACGCTCACCTCCAGCCAATCAGCCAATTGAACTCCCAGCCGTAGTCAGTGCGGTGAGGATAGCCCTCAGGCGGCTACAAATGCAATTAGCATGGGTCATGGCAGTACGAGCGGTGCCTCTCTCTGCCATTCGAAGCATGAGAAACGCCAGCTTGGTTTCTCCCCGCGCGAAGAATACTTTGCCTGCGAACAATTTCTGGAGTGGAGACTGCGAGTGCGAGCGTATTCGCCGGATCCGATGAGCCTGTTCACGAGGAGGAAGGGTCTGTGGGAGTGAGGACAACGGGTGGGAGAGTCTCGCCCTGAGTCGGGTTGCATCCGCTGTCCGGCAGGTGAGAGGTTCGGTCTGAATCGGACTGCATCGGCTGTCCGGCGGGTGATAGTTCCGGTCTGAATCGGACTTGAACAGTTCTCAAAGACCAGGTTCAGCGGGTAAGAGCCTCGTATTGTTAGATGGCCTACCTACCGAGCAACGATTAGAACCGAAGGATCAGTGGAGGAGATGTAGGAGCCATTGTCACAAGCCGGTCAAGAAGGCGCAGAGCTCCAAATCAATGGTTTCCGGGTTGAAATTGCCCTTCAATGCGGACATATCGAAGCCTTACTAACGCTACGGCGAAAGCGTGCGAAAGCGCATGCGAAACCGTGCGAAACCGCACACCCGCATGCTTCTATTTCGCACGCTTCTGCATGTCTTCATGCGTGCAATACTTGCCCACCACTTGCACCACGTACTCATTGCCTCTTACATTCTGCACCGGATTCCGATCAGACTGTACGCCCACTGCATTGATTCACCGCCAACGACAATCACACCAATCTCTTCAGCCATGGCAGGCAGCAGTCCCTCCCTTCGAATGTTCCCTCCCGGCACTACCTTGATCTGACTACCCACCATGACCTCCTCCGATTCTTGCCAGTGGCCATGCTCATTCCTCCCGCGAGACCGATTTGTTTCTCTGTGGCTCTGCCGCACCCTTCGCGCAGACAACGTCTAGCCAGCGTGGCCGGCGTCAACAGTGGTCTACTCGATGATCGCCTGAGCAAAACCCATCATCGCTATTGTCTCGAGACCGCCCAAGGAGCCCGCACCGCTCATGGCAAGAGGAGGCGCCGATCGAATGCATGATGATGCTGTCCAGAACTGGCAGAATAGCATCGCGAGGTGTACACGATGTTGAAATACGGTGGCTGGCAATGGCTGGCTAGCTCCAAATAGTGTATATTAGGATATCTTCCTCTAAGTTGGTAGTTAGTTCTTTAATTAATCACTCTATCAATCATTTAATTTCAACAGGTTATGAGCCCGGGTTTTGCGCACACTACACCTTAGTTGTTATCCTCTTTACGTACTCTACTACACACTTATGCATCGCTATACCGAAATTTAAGATAACACCTTTTAAAACCCTAAGATTAATTAACTAGCTTTAATTGCCTCGGTTGCGGGTTTACCCGCTACAAGGCTCGAAATTCGATAGCTGGATTTTAATAGCTAGCGCGGAAAACTCTTTACGCTAATTTTACTAGCTACTTTAATTAATATACTAACCTCCTTACTATTGTAACGGAATTAAACGCTAATATAGATGTTAGGACTAATATAAAGGGCCTTCCTCCTTTATTAAGAAAGAGGTACAACGTACAACTCGTATCCTTCTTCGATTCCCTTTAGGTTAACAATTAACCTTACCGCCGCTATCGTTACCTCCTTAGAAGTCGTTTCTACCTTAAGAAGCCTTCGCTAGGCCGATACCTCGATAAGCTCTCTTTTCTATATATCGTCGAAACGATACGTTAGGAGGTTAAAACCGGTAAGCTCCCTAGGCTTAACATCGATCTAATTCCTTTTAGATACGAATCGGACTTTGTTCCTTATAAACGTCCTTAGAAAGAATACGGTTCTCCCTCTCTAAGAGTAGTCGCGTTAGACATACCCGATCCTCCTTCTCTAGCTTAGTAAGAGTTCTTTAGCCTTGCTCCTCTTATACCTCCTACCCTCTACCTACGTATCGATAAGGATAGAGAAAGCAACGAACAGCACCTCTATTTCTCTCGCGCCGAATTAGCTCCTCCCTACGTAGGATACAACATCCTATAACGAGAAACTAGGAAGATCTTACGAAGAGCATCTAAGCTTACTCCCTTTTCGATTATTTAACTATATTAACTATATAAGCCGCCGAGAGACTACTAACCCTATTAGTCCCGGTGCTCGAAGAAAAGGACGACTAGAGTACGTAGAATAATAAGATCCGTAACTAACTTATCGCACTCGGATATAGCTTAGTAATTAAGATAGCCGAACCGTAATAGGACACTAATCTACCTTACGAGGGAGCCGATTAGACTAAATATTAGCGCGAATTTAAGGAGAAACAAAAGCGAGCCCTTAGAATTATTAGAGACAGATGCGGATACAACGCTAAGCAACTTATCCTTAGCTACGCTAATCCCTTTAACGCGCTAAGTACTCTCTCCGAGAACTTCGCGAAAGGAGGCGCTAGAGAATTCGCGAGAATCTCTAATCTCTAGAACTTAATTACTATAGATAACTCTAAGGGCGGTATTAGCCTCTACGGTTTAGAAGTTCGTCGTCTCTAGAATCGCTTCGTAGAGATCGATCTAGGACTTAAGATCCTAGAGCCTTACGCCGTCTAAAAATTTATTTCCGGACTACCGGAATCTTTCGAGCCGTTCGTTACCTCCTTTAACTAAACCCGCTAACTTATCCTAAAGACGGTTAACGATAAGGTCGAGAAAACCGCCGTTACCTTAGGAGAAGTTATCTCTAGCGCTAAGGATTTCGAAACGCGTCGTAACGCTTTAAATACCGATAAACTCGGCCTCTATAGCGGATATAATAGTCGTAAGCTAAAAACCCGCGGTATCCCTCGAGAATAGTATAAACACTACGATCGTCGCTATAAGGGAGAATGCTTTATGCTTAACCCGAGTAAGGCACCTAAATAGTAGAAGTGTCACATCTGCCTCCGCCGAATACCGACAATCGGCATCTAATCCCCTGCCTCAGCAGCATATACACCCCTACTAGGGCCTTTTGAGCTCGTTTGAGCCAGACTGCGCCCGTAGTATAAGGATACGTAGAATCTCCTCCTTCCGAGAGAGTATCGAATCGAGTCTGTTCTAAAGTGATTTATACTGCTACTCTATTCTTAACTGCACCCTTTACACACGATTCGATCTACCCTATAGTACGACGAATTACTTCCGAGATGGCTTCGTCTCGTCCCGGCCTATTAGGGAGCAAGAGCACCCGTCGCCGTACGAACGAACCCGCTAACGACCCGGAGACTATAGAAACCTCTACTTAGACTGCCGTTAGCGACGACGAAGACGCCGAAGGCGGGCCTAAAAACCCGGAAGAACCTATCGGGCACTAGGATGCTGCTAACGAGGGCGAAGAAGAACCGGAGAACCCTCTATAGGAAGAAGACACTCTACCTAAGGGAGAAGAAGACGACATTAATAAACAAATCCGCAAGGAAGAGGCCGCTACCGCTAGACAGGAGCGCCTCCTCTAGCTTAGCCTTCTCTAGGTACGCAACAAGGCTATAAGGGACCGCATCGCCTAGGTACAGAACGGATCTATCCCTACTGTCCTACCCGATGCCCTAGTTCGGCTATCCATCCCTAAGAACGCGCTCCTAAAGGCCCGGAATCCCTACATCTTCGAGGGAAAGAACCGCACCGACTAGGAATAGTAGTAGGAAGACATTAACCGAGCAATTAACCGGGCTAGTATAGCTACTAACGAAGAAAAGATAGAATTCGCTAAAGAATGGATAGCGAGACCCTAAAAGCAGCACTAGAAGCGCCACCTTCTCGATAAGGCACCTGTTCGGCTAATATAGAGCGATATGCAGCTCGTAATGCTAGATTCTATAGGTACAAAAGACGAACGCACCTAAAGAGCTATGGACAACATTAAAGAGGCTAAACAGGGCGACAGGACCCTAACCGGGCTAATGAACTACCTAAAAGAATAGTAGGATAAGATCGGTTACACCGACATTCCTAGGATAATCTATAAATTTAAGGGAGCTCTTACATCGACATCCGCACTTCCATTGCACACCCAATATTGACCCGATCATCACCAAACACGCACCATTCGAAAGCCCTTATCAAGGCCGTTCCAACGAACCCGCATTCACTCCGCTGCCCTCAAAACCTACGCCGCTACTGGAGTTCAAAGATTCACCTTGTTGCCCCCTTTGGGGTGCAAATTTTCAAGGACGCTGGACCCTGAACTCCGGGATTTGGCCCCCACCTCCGAAACCTTATTCCGACCTCACCTCCCCCACACTCGAAACATTCCCTGTTTAGGGCATTGCACAAGGAAGGTTCACAACCTGTACCACAACACTTCAACACACCACAACACAACCAATACGCCGCCGATTCGGACGCCGTGTAGCCCGTTTGAAAGCCCTCGACGAGAGCTTTTATTCTAGCTATCAAACGCCTGATTTGGTCGAATTTTGAAAGAGCCAAAGGCCAAACAAGAGCAGTGTTCCTAGGATACACAAACATATATATACACAAACACTTAGTTCTCTCTACACTAGAGTTACCTGTTGTCCTACGCCGCCGAGAGAGGAAGCTAAAGGAGCAGTGTAGTTTAGTAAGGACGAATTTGCACCTCTAGGGATTAGAGTAGTAGTACTAGCTGTATAGCTAGATACTCTATATAGAGTATAGGCCTACCTTTCCCTAGAGACAAAGGTTGTCCCGAACCTGCTACGGCTACCCGCAGAACGCCTCTAAAGCCTGCTATAAAGACGCACGTTGCTGCAGGCCAGAGTACTTCCTAGAAGCAGAGGTATATTTATATATCTCTTCTCTCCTCTTTGAAGTATACCTTCTCCTATACTACTTTGTATAGTAGGGAGAAGAGTGCCCTAGTGTCGCAAGTAGGCTAGGACCCGAACGCGATTGGAAATAGAGACGAACAAGTAGCCCTCTCGGCGTAAGACTGCTGAGCCTCTTTTCAAACAACAACAACAACAAGACAATGTCTACCGAGACGGAAATGACAGACGCAGGCTCAGCCCCTCAGACTCCAAAAGCTACGGCTAGAGGGGACGAGGAAGTTACGTTTAAGTCCCTCAAAACCCTGCCGTTGCCGGAGGAACTACTAAAAAGAACCGGCTTTCCTTTCCTACCTAGGAAAAGGCAAAACCCCTTCGATTTCAGTAACTCCCCGACTCGCAGCCCTTCTCTCGGAAAGAAACAAACACTCTCTTACACGCCCGCGAACGAGAAGATCCTACAAGCCCGACAGCTACTAGTCGAAGCGGCGGGGGATCTAGTCGGGTTTCCAGGAGAACAAACCCGGGTTCTCGACCTTCTCGAAGTCTTTCGGCACTTTACCGAGCGTACAGACTTTAGGACAACGTCCCAAATCCTCGCAAAGCAAGTCTCGAACCTAGAAATAACAACAAAGAAACTAGCAGCACAGGCGAAGAAGCCTACTTTCGCAGACGTTGTTAAGGGAGACAGCGGATCCGCTACCTCTACCTCTACCTCCTCGACAACAAAGACAACACAACAACAACAACAACAACAACAACAACAACAGTGGACGACCGTCTCCCGGAGGGCTAGCAAGCCGAAAGAACAAGCAGAACCGATGCCTCTTATCCTTGTACCAAAGGATAAAGAGAAGGAACTCGACCAGATCGCAACCCGAGACAAAATCAACAACGCTCTTAAAGGCGAAGACCAAGAGCTAGCTGTCCTTGCGATAAAGAAATCATTTCGGGGTAATATTGTCCTAAACTTTGCAACAGAGAAAGCCCGCTAACGAACGATTAATAGCCTTACTAAGGTGACCGATATCGTAGGCGAGGCACGGGTAATAGAGGACTCTCTCTGGCACAAGGTCGTAGTCCACGGCGTCTCGACCGCGAACTTCAACACGCCAACGGGCCTACAGGACATTCAACGAGAAATTGAGACCTTTAATAGAGGTCTTAAACTCGCAGGCACCCCGATTTGGCTAACAAACGAAGAGAGAAGAAGGACTCTTACTAGGGCGACAGTTCTAGTAGGTTTTGCCACCGAGGAGGAGGCAAAAAGGGCTATTCAAAACCGTCTATACGTAGGCGCGGACAGCCTAAGAGTCGAGAAGGCGAAGGATCGTATATAACAGAAAGGGAGGCCCCTAGAACGTTCTACATGTTAGAACACTCTCTACGGATTTTCTACGTCAATCTTAACCGATCTATCGAGGCTACAGAGTCTACCTTAGACGTCGCGGTTAAGCAGAAAGCCGACCTTCTACTAGTCCAGGAACCGTGGACTATAGAAGACCCGATAACAGGCTACAAAGAGACAAGATCTATCGCACACCGGGAGTACAACCAGCTATTCCCAACGACTACGGATTCGACGATCCGGCTAAGGACAATGCTATATATTAGCACAAGACTTAACGTCAATATCTCTCCTATTTTATTAGACGACAGCGACATACTTTCCTTTGTTATTTCAGACAAGAGGGGCAACAAGATCCAGATAGTTAATCTCTACAACGAGAAAGACCTTCGAGATACCGAGAACCCGCAAAACCGACGAACAACAGAGAGAAGCCTCTACTCTCTACGCAACACGTTCCTTCCAAACACTCTACTAGTAGGAGACTTTAACCTTAGACACCCGTCCTAGGATCCGAGGGGAAAGGATACTACTAGTGCCCGCGAATTTATAGAGTGGATAGAAGACCAGGGCTTTACTCTACGTAATACGATAGGTGTCGGGACCTTCTATAGGCCGCACCTAGACGCAGAGTCGGTCCTAGACCTTACGTTCACAAGAGGATCCTTATCTACGAAAGAAATCGACTGGAGAACGATTCCGACAGGCTCAGACCATAAGGCTATATCTATAGACCTTATTAGCGCGCAAGATCGAGCCCAACAGAAGAAAGTAGTTCTAGACATAGCTTCCGCGGATTGGGAACTGTTTACAGATCTCCTAATAAGCAAGGCGACGTCTATTAACTATACGAACTCCCTCGACGACATCGCAGACTCCTTTACCTCGTGTATTACCGAATCGATGCGGGGAGCAATCCTAGAGAAAGTAGTACACGCCTGCGCAAAACCTTAGTGGAATGAAGAGCTACGCACGCTACGCCGCACAATGTCTAGAACATATAGACAGACCTTTACCTGCGGACGTACGCCGACGCTAGACGAGAAAGAGGCGTATACGAAAGCGAGAAACAAGTACTTCCAAGCTATTAAAACAGCTAAGAAGAACTACTAGAACGCTTTCCTCGAAAAAGAAGACTCGAAATCTATCTTTAAAGCTATGTCCTATACTAGGAACAGCAGCCGAAGACAGATACCTACGATAAACAACGAGGATTCTTTCGAGGGGAAATGTAAGGCCTTCTCCGAAGCCTTATTTCCGCGCCCTCCTGCCGAGGAACCTCTACCTAGCCGTTAGGAAGCGTATACAGCCGGGGATTGGGGCTGGACCACGCTAACCGAAGAGGAACTCGCTGCCGCCTGTAGTACGAAGATAGTAAAAGGAAAAACGCCGGGCCCAGACGGTATTACGCAAGCTATTATTAGTAAAGCGTACGGCGCTATTCCTATTACCTTTCTACGTATATATAGGAGGCTACTCGACGAAGGACACCACCCCCGATGCTGGAAAGTTGCGACAGGCGCAGTTCTAGCGAAGCCGGGAAAACCAGACTATTCGGTCCCTAAGGCCTACCAAGTTATCTCTCTCCTAAACTACCTTAGTAAGATTAGTAAGAGAATACTCGCAAAACGCCTAGGGATTATCGTAGAGACGAAGCCCCTTCTACACGACTCGCAGTTAGGAGGGCGAAAGAAGAAATCGGCTATCGATACGGTGCTTCTCTTAACAAACGAAATCGAGGAGAATCGAAGAAAGAAAAAGAAGACTTCGGTTATCTTCCTCGACGTAAGAGGAGCATACGACCACGTTGCAAAGAACCGACTATTAAGAATAATAATCCAGTTAAGGCTTCCGCATAGCCTTATACGTTAGGTTCAGTCGTTTATAAGCAATAGACGCCTACGAATAGCATTCGACGGACAGATACAGGAATTCCAGGACGTAGAGATCGGCGTTCCACAAGGCAGCCCGATGTCT
Source organism: Zymoseptoria tritici IPO323 (assembly GCF_000219625.1). Taxonomy (NCBI): domain Eukaryota; kingdom Fungi; phylum Ascomycota; class Dothideomycetes; order Mycosphaerellales; family Mycosphaerellaceae; genus Zymoseptoria; species Zymoseptoria tritici. Next base: position 307,368 of record NC_018201.1, on the reverse strand, counting down.
CCTATCCTCTTTCTTATCTATACGCGCGACATATTCTTCTCGCTACAAAGAGTTACTCCTAGTTCCTACGTCGACGACATTAGACTATCTACCTCGTCTACGTCCCTTAAGAAGAACTCTAAGGTACTAGAACGTAAGGCAAGAAGGCTAATAGACCTAGGAAAGAAGAACTCGATTACTTTCGACCTAGCAAAGACAGACCTAGTACACTTCTCGAAAGGGAAAGGGTCCGATTACCCGGTAATTCTTCCAAACGGCGATATTGTTCGCCCGGCGAAGAAAGCGATAAGGTAGCTTAGGATTTGGCTAAATGCCGGTCTTACCTTTAAGGAGCACATTGCAATAAGATCGGCACAAGCACAAGCAGCATTCTATCGATTAGAAAGACTAGCAAATACCGAACGCGGTCTGTCTTCTATATCGTTAAGAAAGATCTACCTAGCCTGCGTTACTACAATAGCAGACTACGGGGCCCTAGTTTGGTAGCGGTCGAAAAAGAGCATAAAACCTCTAGTATCTCTACAAAGTAAAGCTTGTAGGAAGATCCTAGGCGTTTTCCGTACCGCACTAAACGTCCCGTCCGAAGTAGAGTCAAATCTCTTCCCCCCGGATCTACGCCTAGAGAGACAGTCAATTTTATACTCTCTACGCGCAGCAAAGCTACCCGAAAACCACCCTATAAGACTCGCTATCTAAAGCGCGCCTTCGGATACGCGAAAAGTCCGACACGAGGACTCGAGAGAGATACTTCCGCAAAAACGACAGAGAACACAGATACAACTACTCTGTTATCGACTCCGACAATACAAGCATTTCGTAGAACACGAGAGGGCTAACTACGCAAAAGACGATCTCTTTAGCGTCTGGAAAACCTAATACGAAATAGCAAGACAACGGGAGATTAATAAGGTACCTAGGAATACAAATAGCTACCTTAGTCGATTTCCATAGAGCTCGCCAGGAAAACATAGAATAGGAGGAAGACGCGCTTTAACTAGTGCCTTCTATACTATCCTATTAGGACACGGATACCTAAAGTCCTATCTTTATCGCTTTAGACACGCAACGACGCCAGACTGCCCTTGCGGACGACGAGAAACAGCAGAACACCTCGTATGTAGCTGCCCTATCTACGATGTATTTAGGCTACTACCGCTACGACAAGCACAATCTCTGCTAGAAATAGTAGAAGATAAGGAACTCCGGAAACACCTCACTACCTTTCTCTCGGATACAAAGATTGCCTCTAGGTCCTAGCACCTAGCAAGAGGCGAAGACGAGACCGTCTAGCCTACACTCCTTTTACTTTTCCTTATTTGTCTTTCTTTAAAGTCCTTCGATACTAGCTTGCTACTATCCTAGGCACGGGTCTTTCCCTAAGGTCAAGAGATACGAGAGAACAACGATTGTACATAGATAGACTGCTGTCGCGAGACAGCCGTCCTACATAGTCATAGACTCCTACAGGACGTAAATGGAACAAACAAACAAACAAACAACAAGGGAGCTCTTACCCCGGCGGTTAGAAACAGGCTCGAACAGGGCTAAGTTACCCTTACGACCCTCGTAGATGCGGAGGAACGAGCCAATATATCGTACTAATAGATACAGGAATTTAACAAAAAGCGCTTAGCGAAGACTTCCGTCGACAAGACTAACGGAAGGCGCCTAAACAAAAACAACAAGCCCCCGAGTAGGCCGAGAAGGGCTAAAACCCCCCCGAAGGCGGCTAATAAGGAGAAGTCGGCCACCGCCTGCTAGATATATAGCAAAGAGGGCCACCGGCGCTAGGAATGCCCTAATAAGGACTAGTCGGGAAAAGGGAGAGCCCGTAGTAGATCTCCTCTGATCGCTACGGGTCAAGTCTAGTACTCGGAGGCCTAAAGAAAAGCTGCCGAGCTAGGAGGAATTCCCCGAACTACAGGGGAAGGGCTAATACGCCTTAAAGTAGAGATGTAGGGTCCTAATAGGACTAAGACACTCTGAGCACTGCTTAATTGCGGAGCGCAAAGCAACTTTATAGACAACATAGTAGCTAAAGAGCTAGGCCTAAGCCCCGAGTTAGGGCAGACGGCCTAATACGTGGCACTAAACAGCTAGAGGATAGCTATTTAGGGAGAATGCCGCGTCCCGTTCAAAGTAATAGACACTTAAGGGCACATAAGAGGATGTGTGGAAACCTTCGTAGTCGGAAGAATCTACGGGTTCTAACTAGTCCTCGGCATGCCCTAGCTAGAACGATAGAACCCGAGGGTGAACTTTATCCGCAAAAGCGTTACCTAGAAGGGGACGAAAGGCAGACAATAGAGGCCGGTTAGGCTCGTCTTACCTAAAGAGTTCTAGAAGGACGCCTCCGGCATCCCTTCGGGGCGCGTTTAGGCCCTTACCGCTTAACGTACAGACGACGCGCCAAAAGAACCGGAACTTCTAAGCGAATTCTCGGACTTCGCGGACGTTTTCGTAGAAGGAAACGAGTCCCTTCTCCCCGAGACGGGGCCGAATAAGCTCAGTATCGACCTCGAAGAAGGCAAGGAGGCCCCGTACGGCCTATTGTACAACCTCTCTATAATAGAACTAGAGACTCTACGCAACTATCTCGCCGACAGCCTAGAGAAGGGGTAGATCCGCCTCTCGACCTCCCTAGCGGGGGTAGGCATCCTCTTTGTAAAGAAAAAGGATGGTAGCCTACGTCTGTACGTCGACTATAGGGCCCTTAATGCCGTTACTATTAAGAATAGACACGCCCTGCCCCTCGTCTAGGAATCTCTGGACTAGCTGGCGCCGGCAAAGTTCTTTACAAAGCTAGATATACGAGACGCGTACTATCGCATCCGAATTAAGGAGAGTAATTAGTAGAAAACTACCTTTCGGACGAGGTATGGCCACTTTAAGTACACTATAGTCCTGTTTAGGCTGACTAACGCCCTAGTAGTGTTCCAAGGATATATAAACCACGCCCTCCGGGGCCTGCTAGACTACTGTATTGTAGTATACCTCGACGATATCTTAATATACTTATAAGACGCCGAAAGCTACAAGAAACATGTTAGGATAGTCCTCGAGAGACTTAGAAGACACCGACTCTTTGCTAAACTATTAAAGTGCGAGTTCTTTAAGCGGCAAGTCGGCTACCTTAGGTTCGTAGTAACCCCAAAAGGGGTCGAAATAGAGGCAGAAAGGATCCAAGCTATCGCTAACTGGCCCCTTCCGGCCTTAGTTAGGGACATTCGCATCTTTATCGGATTTGCGAACTACTACCGCCAGTTTATTAAGGGATTCTCCCGCATAGCTAGCCTACTAAACCGCTTGACAGAGAGAGGCCTAAATAGTGCTAAAGGAGGACACCGACAGAGAAAGGAGGAATTAGTTCCCCTCGAACTCCTACCTAACGCAGTACAAGTATTCTAGCAGTTAAAGACTAGGTTTATTAAAGCACCTATCTTGCAGCATTTCGACCTAAAACTACCTATCCGCGTCGCAACAGATGCCTCTAGGTTCGCCGTCGGGGCAGTACTGTCCTAACCGCATAAAACGGAGGGCAAAATGCACTAGCACCTAGTAGCCTTCTTCTCTAGCAAGATGAACGCGGCCGAAAGGAACTATAACACACACAATTAAGAGCTTCTCGCTATAGTCGAGGCCTTTAAGCACTAGAGACACTACGTTAAGGGCGCTTCGCACCAAATTAAGGTCTTAACAGACTATTACAACCTAAAATAGTTTTTAACAACTAAGCAACTAAGCCGAAGATAGGCAAGATAGGTAGAGCAGCTGTTAAACGTCGACTTCCGCATAACGTATAACCTGGGGTCGCTTAATGCCGCCGCGGACGGAGTAAGCAGACGCCTAGACTTAGAAGATAGGGACTACTCGGGACGGTAGATTAACGAAAGCGACAGTACTCCTGCATTAGACACCCTTTAGCACCAACTAGGTCTATCCGAAGGAATAACGGCCGAATCTAGCCCTGTTCGGTCCATAATAGCAGTTATAACCTACTATCTGCAGCTCGCTAGGACCTACTGCAGCAAAACGTACATAATAGCGAGTACTCTAATAGAAGAATCATTAGACTCCCCGCTAATTAATACAATACGCGAAAGCCTAAAACATAACCCTATAGCATCGACAGTCGAACTAGCTATGAATAACCCGGATCCGCCGGAATGGACCTAAAGGTAGGCTATACAGGGCGAATTCCTCTTCTACGAACGGAAACTGTACGTACCTGCGGGCCTAGTACGCCTAGCAGCTCTCCGCCAGTGCTATAACGATCCCCTGGCCGGCCACTTTGGGTTTGAACGGACCCTAGAGCTGTTGCAACGGTCGTTCTACTAGCTAGACATAAGAAAATACGTTAAGGACTATGTAAACAGCTGCTAGACATGCGACAGGGCGAAGCTACGGCGACATAGCCTATATAGAGAACTCTATGCGGAAGCTCTACTAAATAGGCCCTAGGAGGACCTAATATTAGATTTTATTACCGATCTGCCCCTAAGTACGTTTATAGGGCATACATACGACTTAATCCTCGTCGTTATAGACAGGTGGTCCAAAATGGCCTACTACATTCCTGTACAGAAGGACATTAACGCCGAAACCCTCGCGGAGGTCTTCCTGAGAGAAATCTTCCGCCTTTACGGAACTCCTAAGTTAATTACGTCCGACAGAGGACTAATCCTTATATCCAAGTTCTGGAGCACGCTTTGCTACTACCTTAGGGTCCGAAAGGGCCTAAGCACTACATATTACCCCTAAACGGACGGTCAGACGGAACGTTAGAACCAAACGCTAGAGCAATACCTACGAGTGTACTACAACTACGAGCAGGACGACTAGGCACAGATGCTGTCGGTAGCCGAATTCTCTTACAACGATAGCGTCTATGCGACAACAGGGGTAACACTATTCTAAGCATGTAACGTTCGCGATCTAATTGCCGCCAGATGGCCCGACCTGCCCTAATTAGAGGGCAAAGCTCCTAGTGTAGCGGAAATAGCGCACAGAGTAATCGGCCTACAGAAAACGCTATATAAAAGACTAGCTGCGTTATAGGAGAGACACGTACGATACTACAATGCTCGCAAAACTACGAAAACATATAAGGTTAGCGACCGTGTATACCTCTCTACTCGATATTTAAAGTCTATCTAGCCGTCGGAAAAGCTCGATTATAAGTATGTCGGCCTATATAGGATCAAGCGAGTCGTGAACGACGTCGCGTACACGCTGGAACTACCGGAAACGATAAACATCCATCCTACATTCTATATCTCCCTACTAAAGGGGGAAAAACCTACTAAAATCACCGAACGGGCCCAGAATAGCCTAAAGGAGATCCGATTAGAGGAACCCGACGTTTACGTAGTAGACAAGATCCTAAAGCGTAAGAAACAACACGGCAGATAGATGTACAGGATCGCGTAGAAGGGCTGGCCCGCGTCTGAAAGCACTTAGGAACCTGCGACTTACATTAGCCCTGCTGCGATAAGAGCATTTAATAGAAGCACGGGAGGTACTAAGGGCGGTAGACCAGCACGATAGATATACAAACGCGTTATTAGTTACCATTAAGGCCCAAAAGACACTAGTTAACACTACACTAACTCCTTAGTCCGGTTCCCAGTTACCTAAAAATTTTCCCTACCTTAGAAGAATTTCAATCTAATAAAATCCTAGGGGGGGAAATCAGGGGCCAAACGGGCCCCTAAGGACGACATTATCACACAACGAGAGACAATCGAGCACAGTAAAGTCATTTTGATTCTATCTGATCTATAAGTCGCCAAGTCGTAGCAAAAAGAAACAACCCGGGCGTTTGTTTGTTTGTTTGTTTGTTTGTTTGTTCCATTTACGTCCTGTAGGAGTCTATAACTATGTAGGACGGCTGTCTCGCGACAGCAGTCTATCTATGTACAATCGTTGTTCTCTCGTATCTCTTAACCTTAGGGAAAGACCCGTGCCTAGGATAGTAGCAAGCTAGTATCGAAGGACTTTAAAGAAAGACAAATAAGGAAAAGTAAAAGGAGTGTAGGCTAGACGGTCTCGTCTTCGCCTCTTGCTAGGTGCTAGGACCTAGAAGCAATCTTTGTATCCGAGAGAAAGGTAGTAAGGTGTTTCCGGAGTTCCTTATCTTCTACTATTTCTAGTAGAGATTGTGCTTGTCGTAGCGGTAGTAGCCTAAATACATCGTAGATAGGGCAGCTATATACGAGGTGTTCTACTATTTCTCGTCGTCCGCAAGGGCAGTCTAGCGTCGTTGCGTGTCTAAAGCGATAGAGATAGGACTTTAGGTATCCGTATCCTAATAGGATAGTATAGAAGGCACTAGTTAAAGCGCGTCTTCCTCCTATTCTATGTTTTCCTAGCGAGCTCTATAGAAATCGACTAAGGTAGCTATTTGTATTCCTAGGTACCTTATTAATCTCCCGTTGTCTTACTATTTCGTATCGGGTTTTCTAGACGCTAAAGAGATCGTCTTTTGCGTAGTTAGCCCTCTCGTGTTCTACGAAATGCTTGTATTGTCGGAGTCGATAATAGAGTAGTTGTATCTGTATTCTCTGTCGTTTTTGCGGAAGTATCTCTCTCGAGTCCTCGTGTCGGACTTCTCGCGTATCCGAAGGCGCGCTTTAGATAGCGAGTCTTATAGGGTAGTTTTCGGGTAGCTTTGCTACGCGTAGAGAGTATAAAATTAACTGTCTCTCTAGGCGTAGATCCGGGGGGAATAGATTTGACTCTACTTCGGACAGGACGTTTAGGGCGGTACGGAAAACGCCTAGGATCTTTCTACAAGCTTTACTTTGTAGAGATACTAGAGGTTTTATGCTCTTTTTCGACCGCTACTAAACCGGGGCCCCGTAGTCTGCTATTGTAGTAACATAGGCTAGGTAGATCTTTCTTAACGATATAGAAGACAGACCGCGTTTGGTATTTGCTAGTCTTTCTAATCGATAGAATGCCGCTTGTGCTTGTGCCGATCTTATTGCAATGTGCTCCTTAAAGGTAAGACCGGCATCTAGCTAAATCCTAAGCTACCTTATCGCTTTCTTCGCCGGGCGAATAATATTGCCGTTTGGAAGAATTACCGGGCAATCGGACCCTTTCCCTTTCGAGAAGTGTACTAAGTCTGTCTTTGCTAGGTCGAAAGCAATCGAGTTCTTCTTTCCTAGGTCTATTAGCCTTCTTGCCTTACGTTCTAGTACCTTAGAGTTCTTCTTAAGGGACGTAGACGAGGTAGATAGTCTAATGTCGTCGACGTAGGAACTAGGAGTAACTCCTTGTAGCGAGAAGAATATGTCGCGCGTATAGATAAGAAAGAGGATAGGAGACATCGGGCTGCCTTGCGGAACGCCGATCTCTACGTCCTGGAATTCCTGTATCTGTCCGTCGAATGCTATTCGTAGGCGTCTATTGCTTATAAACGACTAAACCTAACGTATAAGGCTATGCGGAAGCCTTAACTGGATTATTATTCTTAACAGTCGGTTCTTTGTAACGTAGTCGTATGCTCCTCTTACGTCGAGGAAGATAACCGAAGTCTTCTTTTTCTTTCTTCGATTCTCCTCGATTTCGTTTGTTAAGAGAAGCACCGTATCGATAGCCGATTTCTTCTTTCGCCCTCCTAACTACGAGTCGTATAGAAGGGGCTTCGTCTCTGCGATAATCCCTAGGCGTTTTGCGAGTATTCTCTCGCTAATCTTACTAAGGCAGTTTAGGAGAGAGATAACTTGGTAGGCCTTAGGGACCGAATAGTCTAGTTTTCCCGGCTTTGCTAGAACTGCGCCTGTCGCAACTTTCTAGCATCGGGGGTAGTGTCCTTCGTCGAGTAGCCTCCTATATATACGTAGAAAGGTAATAGGAATAGCGCCGTACGCTTTACTAATAATAGCTTGCATAATACCGTCTAGGCCCGGCGTTTTTCCTTTTACTATCTTCGTACTACAGGCGGCAGCGAGTTCCTCTTCGGTTAGCGTAGTCCAGCCCTAATCCCCGGCTATATACGCTTCCTAACGGCTAGGTAGAGGTTCCTCGGCAGGAGGGCGCGGAAATAAGGCCTCGGAGAAGGCCTTACATTTCCCCTCGAAAGAATCTTCGTTGTTTATCGTAGGTATCTGTCTTCGGCTGCTATTCCTAGTATAGGACATAGCTTTAAAGATAGATTTCGAGTCTTCTTTTTCGAGGAAAGCGTTCTAGTAGTTCTTCTTAGCTGTTTTAATAGCTTGGAAGTACTCGTTTCTCGCTTTCGTATACGCCTCTTTCTCGTCTAGCGTCGGCGTACGTCTGTAGGTAAAGGTCTGTCTATATGTTCTAGACATTGTGCGGCGTAGCGTGCGTAGCTCTCTATTCTACTAAGGTTTTGCGCAGGCGTGTACTACTTTCTCTGGGATTGCTCCCCGCATCGATTCGGTAATACACGAGGTAAAGGAGTCTACGATGTCGTCGAGGGAGTTCGTATAGTCAATAGACGTCGCCTTGCTTATTAGGAGATCTATAAACAGTTCCTAATCCGCGGAAGCTATATCTAGAACTACTTTCTTCTGTTAGGCTCGATCTTGCGCGCTAATAAGGTCTATAGATATAGCCTTATAGTCTGAGCCTGTCGGAATCGTTCTCTAGTCGATTTCTTTCGTAGATAAGGATCCTCTTATAAACGTAAGGTCTAGGACCGACTCTGCGTCTAGGTGCGGCCTATAGAAGGTCCCGACACCTATCGTATTACGTAGAGTAAAGCCCTAGTCTTCTATCCACTCTATAAATTCGCGGGCACTAGTAGTATCCTTTCCCCTCGGATCCTAGGACGGGTGTCTAAGGTTAAAGTCTCCTACTAGTAGAGTGTTTGGAAGGAACGTGTTGCGTAGAGAGTAGAGGCTTCTCTCTGTTGTTCGTCGGTTTTGCGGGTTCTTAGTATCCCGAAGGTCCTTCTCGTTGTAGAGATTAACTATCTAGATCTTGTTGCCCTTCTTGTCTAAAATAACAAAGGAAAGTATGTCGCTGTCGTCTAATAAAATAGGAGAGATATTAACGTTAAGTCTTGTGCTAATATATAGTATTATTCTTAGCCAGATCGTCGAATCCGTAGTCGTTAGGAATAGCTAGTTGTAATCCCGGTGTGCGATAGATCTCGTCTCTTTGTAGCCTATTATCGGGTCTTCTATAGTCTACGGTTCCTAGACTAGTAGAAGGTCGGCTTTCTGCTTAACCGCGACGTCTAAGGTAGACTCTATAGCCTCGATAGATCAGTTAAGATTAACATAGAAAATCCATAGAGAGTATTCTAATATATAGAACGTTCTAGGGGCCTCCCTTTCTATTATATGCGATCCTTCGCCTTCTCGACTCTTAGGCTGTCCGCGCCTACGTATAGACGGTTTTAAATAGCCCTTTTTGCCTCCTCCTCGGTAGCAAAACCTACTAGAACTGTCGCCCTAGTAAGAGTCCTTCTTCTCTCTTCGTTTGTTAGCTAAATCGGGGTGCCTGCGAGTTTAAGACCTCTATTAAAGGTCTTAATTTCTTGTTAAATGTCCTGTAGGCCTATTAGCGTGTTAAAGTTCGCGGTCGAGACGCCGTAGACTACGACCTTGTGCTAGAGAGAGTCCTCTATTACCTGTGCCTCGCCTACGATATCGGTAACCTTAGTAAGGCTATCGATCGTTAGTTAGCGGGCTTTCTCTATTGCAAAGTTTAGGATAATGTTGCCCCGAAACGATTTCTTTATCGCAAGGACAGCTAGCTCTTGGTCTTCGCCTTTAAGAGCGTCGTTAATTTTGTCTTAGGTTGCGATCTAGTCGAGTTCCTTCTCTTTATCCTTTAGTACAAGGATAAGAGGCATCGGTTCTGCTTGTTCTTTCGGCTTACTAGCCCTCTAGGAGACGGTCGTCTAACGTTGTTGTTGTTGTTGTTGTTGTTGTATTGTCTTTGTTGTCGAGGAGGTAGAGGTAGAGGTATCGGATCCGCTATCTCCCTTAACAATGTCTACGAAAGTAGGCTTCTTCGCCTATGCTGCTAGTTTCTTTGTTGTCGTTTCTAGGTTCGAGACTTGCTTTGCGAGGATTTAGGACGTTATCCTAAAGTCTATATGCTCGGTAAAGTGCTGAAAGACTTCGAGAAGGTCGAGAACCTAGGTTTGTTCTTCTGGAAACCTACCTAGATCCCCCGCCGCTTCGACTAGTAGCTGTCGGGCTTGTAGGATCTTCTCGTTTACGGGCGTACGAGAGAGTGTTTGTTTCTTTCCGAGAGAAGGGCTACGAGTCGGGGAGATACTAAATTCGAAGGGGTTTTGCCTTTTCCTAGGTAGGAAAGGAATGCCGGTTCTTTTTAGTAGTTCCTCCGGCAACGGCAGGGTTTTAAGAGACTCAAACGTAACTTCCTCGTCCCCTCTAGCTGTAGCTTTTGGAGTCTAAGGGGCTGAGCTTGCGTCTGTTATTTCCGTCTCGGTAGACATTGTCTTGTTATTGTTGTTTGTTGTTTGAAAAGAGGCTTAGCAGTCTTACGCCGAGAGGGCTGCTTGTTCGTCTCTATTTCTAATCGCGTTCGGGTCCTAGCCTACTTGCGACACTAGGGCACTCTTCTCCCTACTATATAAGAGTATAGGAGAAGGTATACTTTAAAGAGGAGAGAAGAGATATATAAATATACCTCTACTTCTAGGAAGTACTCTAGCCTACAGCAACGTGCGTCTTTATAGCAGGCTTTAGAGGCGTTCTGCGGGTAGCCGTAGCAGGTTCGGGACAACCTTTGTCTCTAGGGAAAGGTAGGCCTATACTCTATATAGAGTATCTAGCTATACAGCTAGTACTACTACTCTTATCCCTAGAGGTGCAAATTCGTCCTTACTAAACTATACTGCTCCTTTAGCTTCCTCTCTCGGCGGCGTAGGACAACAGGTAACTCTAGTGTAGAGAGAACTAAGTGTATATGTATATGTATGTTTGTGTATCCTAGGAACACTGCTCTTGTTTAGCCTTTAACTCTTTCAAAATTCGACCAAATCAGGCGTTTAATAGCTAGAATAAAAGCTCTCGTCGAGGGCTTTCAAACAGGCTACACGGCGTCCGAATCGGCGGCGTATTAGTTGTGTTGTGGTGTGTTAAAGTGTTGTAGTACAGGTTGTGAACCTTCCTTGTACAATGCCCTAAACAGGGAATGTTTCGAGTGTAGGGGAGGTAAGGTCGGAATAAGGTTTCGGAGGTGGGGGCCAAATCCCGGAGTTTAGCAAAATTTGCACCCTAAAGGGGGCAACAAGGTGAATCTTTAAACTCCAGTAGCGGCGCAGGTTTTAAGGGCAGCGGGGTAAATGCGGGTTCGTTAGAACGGCCTTAATAAGGGCTTTCGAATAGTGCGTGTTTGGTAATAATCGGGTCAATATTGGGTGTGCAATGGAAGTGCGGATGTCGATGACAACCCGGGCGTTACCGCGCCTATTAGTCCTAAAACGAGCCCAAAAGAGGCCAAAAGAGACAAAAGAAACACGAAAAAGCGCTTACATGCTCATTCCTTAGGCTTAAGGTCCCTAGAGAGGTCGTACTCGGTCGGACGGAGCACTCCCTCTACAACGGAGGCCTTCGAGCCCTTCTTGGCGCCCGTACGGGTGTAGACAGTGTCTAGAGCGGCCGAAAGGGCCCGAACGCGACGCCTTAGGCGGTCCTCGGTGGATCCTTAGGCCAGAATAAGTCGCTTGCGGGGGGTGTTAGGCACGTCTTTACCCTGTTAGGGTTAGTAGGGCACTTTTAGGCAAGAAGGGACCCAAATACTTATAAGCTCCCTCTTTCGCTTTACAGCCTCCTTGGCGAGCAACTTCTCGCGCTTTCCAAGCACAAGCGGTCCCGTCTAGTCGAATTCGGCCTTGCCTTAGTGCAGATAGAGGCCGTTAACACCGGTGAAGGAGTTAAAGCGCCTAAAAGGGGGTTAACGGAGCTAAACAGACCCGAACTAACCACACATACCCCTTAATGCGCACGTAGACCGCCTTGTAGGCCGAACAAGCCGCCGCAGCCATCGCTCTAGTACTATCGGCGGCAATAGCGGCCCTACGGAGCTTATTAGCCCTCGTAATGTCGCCTTTAACTAGTTCCGGCATCTTTTAACTACATTAGCCCCCGAAAGCCCCCTTTTAACCCTATGTGTACATACCTAGAAACAATCGCGGTTGGAGCAATTGTGACACTTTAGGTAATATTCGTCCTTATTATTAGTTGCCTACTTATCCGGCGATTCGCGCGCAAAGAGGCAGAACTAGGCCAAATCGGCCTTGTTTAAGGGCTTATTAAGGCAGTTGACGCACGGATTGCCCTTAAAGATGCTGTTAGCGGCGAATTGCTTGCGTTAGGTCGCGATAGAGGCGGGTTATGTTATAATAGGCTCGTTCGGTCGCGGATAGGGTCGTTTAGTAAGAATAGCGGTTTTTCGATAAAATTCGAGGTCGTCTGGTGGAAAATAGGGCTAGAGGGGAACTAAACGCTACATTAGCACTATACAGGCTACAAATGCCCCTTAGGGGGGCACTTTTGGACCTGTTTAGCTATCGGATAGGATTAAGTTACACTTACTAAGTCTGTATAAGGTTGTTGAAGAAGAGAAGAACTCGAGGGATCCGAGCCTAGGTTTTGAAGCCGCAGTAGACCCTAATTAAGGCCTTAGGCTATCAAACTTGGCAAACACCAAAAAGAATTCACTCGAGGTGAAACCGTTTAGAGCGCGACGCTCTACGTAAGGAGGGGGGCTATGTTACATCTGCCTCCGCCGAATACCGACAATCGGCATCTAATCCCCTGCCTTAGCGGCATATGCACCCCTACTAGGGCCTTTTAAGCTCGTTTAAGCCAGACTGCGCCCGTAGTATAAGGATACGTAGAATCTCCTCCTTCCGAGAGAGTATCGAATCGAGTCTATTCTAAAGTGATTCATACTGCTACTCTATTCTTAACTGCACCCTTTACAAGAAGAAGAAGGAAGCCGAACGAAGAGACGGAAAGCGTAAGGCCGACGATAACGAAGAAACTACGCTTATCTACGAATTCGCTCCGAAGAAGACGAAAAACCTAGTCGTTCTTATAAACGACTACGCCTTTAGTATATCGAACGCTAACGGCGAGTCCTTCGCTTTTTATAAGGGTTCGAATCTCTTCGACACCTAGATCGTCGACTCCGGATATATATCCTATCTCGTCGGAAGAAAGGACGTCTTTACTTCGATAACCCTAATTAAAGGGTATAGCTCCTAAGGAATCGGTAGCAACGCTATCTGTTAGGATCGATAATCACCAAGGAATAAACGATGGTTTTGGTCAAATTGAGTTGATAAAGCGTAACTAAAGGAAGAGGAAGTTATCCGAAGAAAGTCGAGACGACTTCGAGCGCCAAGCCGTGCTGAGAAATACGCACGGCGTGCTAAGATCTACGCCGGCGCGAATTCCGGACGTAACCAGAAGGTCGCGAGTTCGAGCCCCTTCAACCAGAAGGTCGCGAGTTCGAGCGTGTTTATCCGTAACACTACCCCCTCCCTCAAAAGGTGACGTCCACGGAGCCGTAGTCCGAGCCAATGAAATCGCTTGAATCGCGGCCAATCTGGCTGATTTCCGCGGGGGTGGAGGCTCTGCGGCGAGAGCGGAAGTGGCGTCTGAGGCAGTAACAACGTCACTTCCTGCTGGTCTTGGTTTGAGGGGGAATCGCGAGTGGAAGGCGACGACATGATCTGGTGAGTTAGCAACGTTCTCAACAGGCTCCCATGTCGGCGTGTCGTAGCCAAGCCACAACACCTTATATCGGAAGCCCCCACGAGTGTTCCGTGAGTCCACGATGCCAGAAACATAGTATTCAACGTCACTGCCGATGACTACTGGAGCCGGTGGCGCTTGAGACTCCTTGTGGCCTGGCAGCGGTTGTTTCGGTGAGAGCGGTGTCAACAGGCCAACGTGGAAGACAGGGTGGATCTTCATTAAAGGCGGTAGATCCAGCTCGTATGCGTACGGTGAGATCACCTTCTTAATGCGGTGAGGTCCGGAGCGGCGGTTGGTGAACTTGGGGTTGCGGTCGGTAGATAGGCCATGAAGTGACAAGAACACCTCATCACCGACTTTGTAGGCAGGGCTGACGCGGCGGTGGAGGTTGGCGGAACGTTCCATGAGTTCCTGTGACCAGCGCAGAGCGTTGACAGCCTGTTCGCGCGTGGCCTCGAGGGTCGTCAACCAGCTAGCCACGTCTTCGGTGCAATCGCTGTCGGCTGGCTCGGCGGTCATCCTCGGATCGTAGCCATAACAGGCTCTGAATGGCGACATGCCAATGGCATCGGAGTGGTTGTTGTTCGCGGCGAACTCAGCCATTGACAGCCAGTCCACCTAGTCGTCACCGTGGTAATTGACGTAGGTGCGTAGGTAAGCCTCCATTGAAGAGTTGAATCGCTCGGTCTGACCATCGGTCTGTGGATGGCGCGCTGTTGACAAACGGACGTCCACCTTCAATCGCTTGCAAAGTGATCGCCAGAACGATGAAATGAACTGTGGCCCCCTGTCTGAGGTTATCGTGCTTGGTAAGCCATGCAGTTTCCAGACGTGGTCGAGGAAGGCGTCGGCGGTGTGGTAAGCGTCAAGCCCTTGTTGATCCCTACCGTTGACCATGGGGATGAAGTAACGCATCTTGGTGAGGCGGTCGACGACCACCATGATAGCATCGTAGTCGAATCCTCGCGAGCTCGTCGGCAATCCAGTGACGAAGTCGACGGTGACATGCTGCCAGCGTTGGGTTGGCAAGGGCAGGGGCTTGAGCAGCCCTGCTTTGGACTGACGAGAGGGCTTGGTGCGAACGCACGTGTGGCAGTGAGCTACGTATCGCTCCACATCATCACGCATGGTTGGCCAGAAGTAGTTGCGTGACAGCAGCTCGAAGGTGTGATTCCTGCTAGGGTGACCAGCGGAGGGGGTGTCATGATTAATGCGCAATACCTGCGTTCGTTGGCCTTTGGGTACATATATTCGTCCTCGGTAGAGCAGAGCGCCGTCATCACTGAACTGACAGTCCGCTGGTGATATCCACAGGTCAGCACCTTTGACTGGCACTGAGCCGCTTGCGATGTGTTTCCTAAGTTCTTTTACGCCTACGTCGTGGGCGGTGTCTTGGACGATGAGTTCACGCAGCGCGTCGAGGTCGATGGTCTCATGGTTCTCGGAGGCGATGATAAGTGGTGCAGCGGCAGTGCATCGAAGGCTGTGGACGCGGATTGACCGGAGGGCTTGGTTAACGTTGCGCGGTTTCAGCATAACACGCTGCTGCGAGAGGATGCGAGGATCGTTGTCGTTAAGGGGAAGATCAGCTGATCGGCGTGTCAGTGAATCCGGTTTGGTGCCTTGCACGCCAGGGCGGTACGTAATCTCGAAGTTGAAGCGACTAAGGAATTCACTCTAACGCGCTTAACGGCGATTTAAGAGCTTAGTGGACATGTAATATTCAAGGTTGCGGTGGTCGGTAATAACACGCACTAGTTTATCAGTTTGGCGTCCTTCAAGTTCCGGTCGCCATGATTCGAAGCACTTGATAATGGCCATCAGCTCCTTGTCGTAGATCTCGTAGTTGCACTCGGCCGGCGACATTTTGCTGCTGAAGTATGCTACAGGGCGCCACACCTCACTATGGACATCGTCCTGGTGGAGTTGTGACATAACGCCTGCAACAACGTAGTCGGAGGCGTCGGTCTCGACCATAATCGGAAGGGCAGGGTCGTAGAGCGCGAGGACTAGATCAGTGGTGAACGCGAGCTTAAGAGCGTCGAAGGATTGCTGTGCCTCAGCCGACCACACGAAGGGTCCATAGGTCGCGCGGAGGTGTTCACCCTTCTTCTTGGTTAGCTCAGTGAGTAGTCGTGCGATGCGTAAGAAGTTCCTAATGAAGCGGCGGTAGAAGTTGGCGAAACCAATAAACGCTTGAACGTCCTTGACATTCCTCGGGGTTGGCCAGTGCTGGACGGCGTCGACCTTCTCAGGATCCATGCGGATCCCCTCGGTAGTGATAATTAAGCCGAGATATTTGACGCTGGTGACTTCGAACTCTGACTTCGTGATATCAGCCTGCAGGCCGGCAGCGAGGAGGGCTTCGAGGACCTTGCGAACATGGACGTCATGCTCGGCTCGAGAGTTTGAGTAGATAAGCACATCATCCAGGTAGGCCGTGCAGAACACGTCGAGGTAAGGAGCAAGGGAATCATTGATGTAGTTTTGAAATGATAAGGGGGCATTGGTGAGCCCGAACGGCATCACGAGGTACTCGTACAGCCCATAGCGTGTCTTAAACGCAGTCTTCCATTCGTCGCCCTCAGCGATCCTCAGTCTGTTGAACGCTGAGATGATGTCGATCTTCGTGTAGATGACTGCCTTGCTTAGTCTGGCGAGAGTCTCTTGGATCAAGGGGATTGGGTAGCGGTTCTTCTTCGTGATCGCGTTGAGTTTGCGATAGTCCACGCAGAAGCGCAAGCCACCATTACCACCAGGCTTCTTGACGAACAGCACTGGCGATGAGGCCGGGCTGGACGAGGCACGTATCAGTCCTTTGTCGAGGTTGTCCTTGAGGTAGTCCCTCAATACTTCCAGCTCTTCATGTGACATGCTGTACAGTGGGCCGTGGGTGGGTTCGGCGGTCAACTCGATTCTGTGGTCGTAGGCTCTGTGAGGCGGAAGTTTCGACGAGTCGGTCTTGCTGAAGGCGGCGGCGAGGTCGTGCCATTGGCGTGGCAGCTTGGTGAGGGGATCGATGGATTTCTTGTGCGAGATCGCCTGTTCGACGTCTCGGAGGGATACAGCGAAGACACGGTGATGGCGGCGAGTGGATAGCTCATTGAAAACAGTCGCACTGACGCAACACAAGCCCATGGTTCGTGCGCGTCGGATCGTGGATATCGAGAGCGTGGAGCGAGGGTTGGAGTTCAAGGAGTTTCCTGGCTTCTCATTGGTCAATGGTTTCTCAGCGGCAATCGTCTCGTCTGCGCCGAGCTGAGTCGATTGCGAGTGTCTCCGTGGATTAGCCGCCGGCCAATCAGGAGCCTGAGAACTGTCGACAGTTGGTCGGAGCAGTTCATCAGTGACGGTGCGAGGGCGTGGCGGTGATCGAGGGGCTTGGTCATGGTCAGGGCGAGGCATCGGTGTGAACGACTTGGCAGTCGCTCTGAGTTCGCCATGGCGGCGCATGGTAGATTCGAGGGTTGACAACTGCACCGGCGGTGCTGTCTGGGTGCTTGAACGCGGACTGGGGACTGGCGAGGGCGTGATTGAGGAAGTTCCGCATACGCGGACGATGGCGTGGTCTTGGTTGCATGAGGCGAGGCAATGCTCGGAGTCGAACACAAGGGCGTTCTGTTGCCAGAGGTTACGAGGGTTGTGGCGCTTCAGCCATGGCATGCCGAGGATTACTGGGTAGTGTCCCAGCTTGGCGAGGAAGAAGAAGATATGTTCCTTGTGGCCATGAATGGTCATCGTTGCCTTGGCCACATGCGTGACATCAGCAACCGCGGTGCCATCAAAGGATTCGAGGGCGCGAGGGTGAGGAAGGGCTTCAATCGTAAAACCGTGACTGTGCGCGTAGTCACTGTCCATGAATGAGAAACCGGTGCAGCCGCAATCAACCATGCATTCAGATTCGAGAGCTACAGATGAGGAAGGAGATAGTGTACACGGTAGGACCAAATGATCCTCGTCAGGCACAAGCTGCTCCTTCAGCGCAGCCGAACTGATGCGGAGGGTTGAATTGCGGGTGGTGTTGCTCGTCGCGAGCCGGGGTGGATGAAGATGTCGAGGTATCTGATAAATCGCTGGATCGGTGGGCTCAGCGGCCGCGGTGGTTGGTCGTGAATCGTGAGGATGCTGTGTATCCGGATGCTGTCGATGAGGATAGGTATCTTGATGCAGTGCTGAACGCTGTAAATGCTGATAAACAAAAGGAGATGGTGGAGCTGGTGTTGGAGCCTGCCCTCGAGCGCGACTATGCTCGAGGTTTACTCGTTTTCCGCCAGCTTGGTAATTCGGACTCCGCCAGCCTCACTAGCGGTGTCGTCCATGGCCGCTACACGCATAGTGTTAGTCGGTGCCACAGGGCACTTGGCTCGGAAGTGCTTGTCAGACGCGCAGTAATTGCAGAGGTTGTTGTCCTTGCGTCTCTTCTTCTCGGCGTCAGTCAGGGGACTGCGTGGGCCAGTCGCTGAGAGGTCCATGGCGTCACCGCCCTGAGAGGTAGTGACTGGCTGGAACCGACCAGTGGAGTTCGAGCGCGGAGCGGTGGTGGTCGTGGTAGTCGTGGTGGCGGCGGGGGTTCGACGGCTGTTGTTGTTGGCTCCGGCGGAGGCCTGCTTGGCTTCGTACATCTGGAAAACGCTCTTTTTGAAGGCACCAGGGCCATTCAACTGAGCTTGGCGGTAGCGAATCTTGTCATCTTGAATCGAGAGCTCCTCACAGAGGTCATCGAACTTGTCGGGGATGACCTTCCAGAAGGTCATGGCGTCCTTCAGCTCTCCGCTGATTCGGTCGGTTAGGGCATCAAGGCGGGGGTTGTCATCATACTGAAGGATGGCCATGAGTCGGTTGAAGTCCGCAAGGAAGGTGGTGAATGGGTGGTTGTTCTGCTGGAGCTTCTGAAGCTCCAGTTTGGCGGTGCCGATCTCATTAGTATCGCCGAACGCGCGACGCAGGTTGCGGTAGAACTTGGGGAGTGTATCAATAACCGAGGAGAAGGCAATAGTGCCAGTCTCTTCATTACCGCGGCAGAGGGGGGACATCATCTTCTCAGCTTTGCCCTCAAGTCTGCCAGTCGCGTAGACGAGCTTGGACTCCTCAGTTGGGTAGCGGTCAGCGTTGACATGGAACTTCCGGATAAGGGCTTGAACGAAGGGCGTGAGCTGGTCGCGAGAGCCATTGTATTTCTCAACATCCACCTTCTCGGACTTCTGATAGTCCGAGAAGGGGGGTCGATAGGCTGATGCGGTGACTGGGGCGGCGAAGGTGGTCCTGGGGGATACGGCGGAGCCAAACGTGTTGCCGAATGGCCCACGAGAGGCGGTTGGTAGTGGTGACGGAGGCAGTGGCAGTTGAGGTGGTGAGGCGCGGAGAGAGGCGATTTTGGACTGAGCTTCCTTGAGACGATTCTTAAGGGACTCGATGTCGCCTTTGAGGGATTCAATGTTGGCGTTACCCTCAATAGCCTCATTTTGAAGCTGAGCACAGTGGCGTTGTAGTTCATGGTGTTCCTCCTGAAGCTGATGGTGCGAGCGTTGAAGCTGGACGCCCTCATCGCCGTATACACAGCGAAGGCGTTCGACCTCAGTCGCGACCGATTGGTATCCACGGAGGTATTGGTGAATCAAGTTCCACACGGCTGCTTCATCCCCATCGCACGACGCAGTGAGCTCGCGTTGCAGCTCTTCAGCGGTTTCAGGCACGTCTTGGCTGATGCCTGCGGCGATAAGGCGTTCTTGGAGGGTGGTGGCTTGGTCGTGGTGCGTAGTCTGGGTATGGCGGCGAGACTGTTCTTCGAGGACCATAGCATGGGCGCGTGCCTCTTCTTCCTGAGAGGGAGTGCGTCCATCAAACGCGGAGCGTGGTCGTGGTCGTGAAGGGAAGGTTTGAGACATGGTGTGAGGGAAGGTTTAGGTTGGTGCCGGAACGGCTGCCGATGGACGGCGCGGTCACTGGAGGTCGTGGTTCATCGATTTCGGCGGTGGAACGCGTTGTCGATGATTGGTGACGCTTTATACTGTTAGGATCGATAATCACCAAGGAATAAACGATGGTTTTGGTCAAATTGAGTTGATAAAGCGTAACTAAAGGAAGAGGAAGTTATCCGAAGAAAGTCGAGACGACTTCGAGCGCCAAGCCGTGCTGAGAAATACGCACGGCGTGCTAAGATCTACGCCGGCGCGAATTCCGGACGTAACCAGAAGGTCGCGAGTTCGAGCCCCTTCAACCAGAAGGTCGCGAGTTCGAGCGTGTTTATCCGTAACACTATCGCACCTACTTATATTAGCACTATCCGAATACCCGCGAAGATCGACAACAAACTCTACTAGCTAAACACTACTAACGTTAAATACTCGGCATAAGCTAGAGTTAACCTACTGTCTCTCGAACAAATGTAGCCTCTCTTCGACAACATTTCTGCTCTACTAACTAGTCTCTTACTTATTAAAGGCAATCGCGCCTTTGTTACGCGCTTTTAAGACGGCCTACTCCTCCTTAATATAATGCCGACAGAAGTTAAAGTAGACTTTTATATAGCCGCGTATAAAGTCGACGGATAATAGGTATAGCTCTAGTACGAGAGAATAGGACACCTCGGCTAGTAGAGCATTTATCGTCTTAAAGACATAGTTACCGGAATAGAAGCCTCTAGTCCGTCTAGGCAATATATTTGCGAAAGCTACGTATACGGTCGTTTTCGCGCTAAACTATACTATAGTTATATTAAACCGGTAACCTCGAAGCTCGAACTCCTCTATATAGACTCTAAATACGGCCTAAAGGAGACAATCGGCTACGATAAATCTAGGTTTTAGCTTATGTTAGTCGATAACTATACGACGAACATAGATTGCTTCCCGTATAAGTATGTTCTCGACGTCCTTCCCCGCCTATAATAGTATTTAAAACGATATTAAACGCCTGTCTATAAGTGTAGACGCATACGACTCGACTAAGAAAGCGAATTCCTTAATAACGCCTTTAAGGACTTCTATTTTAATTAAGGGATTAAACTAGAATTTATATCTACCGAACAAAGTTAATTAAACGGCGTTACTAAAGTCGTTAATCGAGTTATCCTTAAAAAGCTCGAGCCGACGCTAATTGCCGGCGAACTCTCTTTAAAATAGTAGCCTATAGTAGTATCTATAATAGCTTACTTACGCAACAGATTACTAAACTCAAGACACGTAATTACGGGGCACGAGGCGTTCTACGGTAAAAAACCTAACTTATTAAACATTCGTAAAATTAGATTAAAGGCCTACTGTCTAGCTAAGGAGCCTAAGAACCGCGTAGGCTATATAGATAGGGTAGAGGAAGGAAAACTTCTCGGTTTTAAAGGGAACTATTAATACCTAGTTATCTGCCTAGGCTAGAAAGAGCCGAGATAGGTCCATAATGTTATCTTTAAGGAGCATCGTGTCACATCTGCCTCCGCCGAATACCGACAATCGGCATCTGATCCCCTGCCTTAGCAGCATATGCACCCCTACTAGGGCCTTTTGAGCTCGTTCGAGCCAGATTGCGCCCGTAGTATAAGGATACGTAGAATCTCCTCCTTCCGAGAGAGTATCGAAACGAGTCTGTTCTAAAGTGATTCATACTGCTACTCTATTCTTAACTGCACCTTTTACACACGATTCGATCTACCCTATAGCACGACGAATTACTTCCGAGATGGCTTCGTCTCGTCCCGGCCTATTAGGAAGCAAGAGCACCCGTCGCCGTGCGAACGAACCCGCCAACGACCCGGAGACTATAGAAACCCCTACTTAGACTGCTGTTGGCGACGACGAAGACGCCGAAGGCGGGCCTAAAAACCTAGAAGAACCTATCGGGCACTAGGATGCCGCTAACGAGGGCGAAGAAGAACCGGAGAACCCTCTATAGGAAGAAGACACCCTACCTAAGGGAGAAGAAGACGACATTAATAAACAAATCCGCAAGGAAGAGGCCGCTACCGCCAGACAGGAGCGCCTCCTCCAGCTTAGCCTTCTCTAGGCACGCAACAAGGCCATAAGGGACCGCATCGCCCAGGTACAGAACGGATCTATCCCTACTGTCCTACCCGATGCCCTAGTTCGGCCATCTATCCCTAAGAACGCGCTCCTAAAGGCCCGGAATCCCTACATCTTCGAGGGAAAGAACCGCGCCGACTAGGAATAGTAGCAGGAAGACATTAACCGAGCAATTAACCAGGCTAGCATAGCCACCGACGAAGAAAAGATAGAATTCGCTAAAGAATAGATAGTAAGACCCTAAAAGCAGTACTAGAAGCGCCACCTTCTCGACAAGGCACCTGTTCGGCTAACATAGAGCGATATGCAGCTCGTAATACTAGATTCTATAGGTACAAAAGACGAACGCACCTAAAGAGCCATAGACAACATTAAAGAGGCCAAACAGGGCGACAGGACCCTAACCGGGCTAATAAACTACCTAAAAGAACAGTAGGATAAGATCGGTTGTACCGACATTCCTAAGATAATCTATAAATTTAAGGGAGCTCTTACCCCGGCAGTTAGAAACAGGCTCGAACAGGGCCAAGTTACCCTTACGACCCTCGTAGATGCAGAGGAACGAGCCAACATATCGTACCGACAGATACAAGAATTTAACAAAAAGCACTTAGCAAAGACTTCCGTCGACGAAACTAACAGAAGGCGCCCAAACAAAAACAACAAGCCCCCGAGTAGGCCGAGAAGGGCCAAAACCCCCCTAAAGGCGGCTAATAAGGAGAAGTCGGCCACCGCCTACTAGACATATGGCAAAGAGGGCCACCGGCGCTAGGAATGCCCTAACAAGGACCAGTCGGGAAAAGGGAGAGCCCGCAGTAGATCTCCTCTGATCGCTGCGGGTCAAGTCTAGTACTTAGAGGCCTAAAGAAAGGCTGCCGAGCTAGGAGGAATTCCCCGAACTACAGGGGAAGGGCTAATACGCCTTAAAGTAGAGATGCAGGGTCCTAATAGGACTAAGACACTCCGAGCACTGCTCGATTGCGGAGCGCAAAGCAACTTTATAGACAACATAGTAGCTAAAGAGCTAGGCCTGAGCCCCGAGTTAGGGCAAACGGCCTAATACATAGCACTAAACAGCTAGAGGATAGCTGTTTAGGGAGAATGCCGCGTCCTGTTCAAAGTAACGGACACTTAAGGACACACAAGAGGATGTGTAGAAACCTTCGTAGTCGGAAGAATCTACGGGTTCCAACTAGTCCTCGGCATGCCCTAGCTGGAACGATAGAACCCGAGGGTGAACTTTATCCGCAAAAGCGTTACCTAGAAGGGGACGAAAGGCAGACAATAGAGGCCGGTTAGGCTCGTCTTACCTAAAGAGTTCTAGAAGGACGCCTCCGGCATCCCTTCGGGGCGCGTTTAGGCCCTTGCCGCTTAACGCATAGACAACGCGCCAAAAGAACTGGAACTTCCAAGCGAATTCTCGGATTTCGCGGACGTTTTCGCAGAAGGAAACGAGTCCCTTCTCCCCGAGACGGGGCCGAATGAGCTTAGTATCGACCTCGAAGAAGGCAAGGAGGCCCTGTACGGCCTATTGTACAACCTCTCTATAACAGAACTAGAGACTCTGCGCAACTACCTTGCCGACAGCCTAGAGAAGGGGTAGATCCGCCCCTTAACTTCCCTAGCGGGGGTAGGCATCCTCTTTGTAAAGAAAAAGGACAGTAGCCTACGTCTGTGCGTCGACTACAGGGCCCTTAATGCCGTCACTATTAAGAATAGACACGCCCTGCCCCTTATCTAGGAATCTCTGGACCAGTTGGCGCCGGCAAAGTTCTTTACAAAGCTAGATATACAAGACGCGTACTATCGCATCCGAATTAAGGAGAGTAACTAGTGGAAAACTGCCTTTCAGACGAGGTATAGCCACTTTAAGTACACTATAGTCCCGTTTGGGCTGACTAACGCCCTAGCAGTGTTCTAAGGATACATAAACCACGCCCTCCGGGGCCTGCTAGACCACTGTGTTGTAGTATACCTCGACGATATCTTGATATACTTACAAGACGCCGAAAGCTACAAGAAACACGTTAGGATAGTCCTCGAGAGACTTAGAAGACACCGACTCTTTGCCAAACTGTTAAAGTGCGAGTTCTTTAAGCGGCAAGTCGGCTACCTTAGGTTCGTAGTAACCCTAAAAGGGGTCGAAATGGAGGCAGAAAGGATCTAAGCTATTGCTAACTAGCCCCTTCCGGCCTTAGTTAGGGACATTCGCATCTTTATCGGATTTGCGAACTACTACCGCCAGTTTATTAAGGGATTCTCCCGCATAGCTAGCCTACTAAACCGCTTAATAGAAAGAGGCCCAAATAGTGCTAAAGGAGGACACCGACAGAGAAAGGAGGAATTAGTTCCCCTCGAACTCCTACCTAACGTAGTACAAGCATTCTAGTAGTTAAAGACCAGGTTTATTAAAGCGCCTATCTTGCGGCATTTCGACCTAAAACTGCCTATCCGCGTCGCAACAGATGCCTCCGGGTTCGCCGTCGGGGCAGTACTATCCTAACCGTATAAAACGGAGGGCAAAATGCACTAGCACCTAGTAGCCTTCTTCTCTAGCAAGATGAACGCGGCAGAAAGGAACTATAACACACACGATTAAGAGCTTCTCGCTATAGTCGAGGCCTTTAAGCACTAGAGACACTACATTAAGGGCGCTTCGCACCAAATTAAGGTCTTAACAGACCACTACAACCTAAAATGGTTTATAACAACTAAGCAACTAAGCCGAAGATAGGCAAGATGGGCAGAGTAGCTATTAAACGTCGACTTCCGCACAACGTACAACCCGGGGTCGCTTAATGCTGCCGCGGACGGAGTAAGCAGACGCCTAGACTTAGAAGACAGGGACCACTCGGGACGGTGGATTAACGAAAGCGATAGTGCTCCTGCACTAGACACCCTTCGGCACTAACTAGGTCTGTCCGAGGGAATAACGGCCGAATCTAGCCCTATTCGGTCTATGATGGCAGTTATAACCTACCATCTGCAGCTCGCCAGGACCTACTATAGCAAAACGTACATAATAGCGAGCACTCTAATAGAAGAATCATTAGACTCCCCGCTAATTAATACAATACGCGAAAGCCTGAAACATGACCCTATAGCATCGACAGTCGAACTGGCTATGAATAACCCGGATCCGCCGGAATAGACCTAAAGGTAGGCTATACAGGGCGAATTCCTCTTCTACGAACGGAAACTGTACGTACCGGCGGGCCCAGTACGCCTAGCAGCTCTCCGCCAGTGCCATAACGATCCCCTGGCCGGCTACTTTGGTTTTGAACGGACCCTAGAGCTGTTGCAACAGTCGTTCTACTGGCCAGACATAAGAAAATACGTTAAGGACTACGTAAACAGCTGCTAGACATGCGACAGGGCGAAGCTACGGCGACATAGCCTATATAGAGAACTCTATACGGAAGCTCTACCAAACGGGCCCTAGGAGGACCTAACATTGGATTTCATTACCGATCTGCCCCTAAGTACGTTTATAGGGCACACATACGACTTAATCCTCGTCGTAATAGACAGGTAGTCCAAAATGGCCTACTACATTCCCGTACGGAAGGACATTAACGCCGAAACCCTCGCGGAGGTCTTCCTAAGAGAAATCTTCTGCCTTTACGGAACTCCTAAGTTAATTACGTCCGACAGAGGACTAATCCTTACATCCAAGTTCTGGAGCACGCTTTGCTACTACCTTAGGGTCCGAAGGGGCCTAAGTACCGCATATTACCCCTAAACGGACAGTTAGACGGAACGTTAGAACCAAACGCTAGAGCAATACCTACGAGTGTACTGCAACTACGAACAGGACGACTAGGCACAGATGCTGTCGGTAGCCGAATTCTCTTACAACGATAGCGTCTATGCGACAACAGGGGTAACACTATTCCAAGCATGTAACGTTCGCGATCTAATTGCCGCCAGATGGCCCGACCTGCCCTAATTGGAGGGCAAAGCTCCTAGTGCGGCGGAAATAGCGCACAGAGTAATCAGCCTGCAGAAAACGCTACATAAAAGACTAGCTGCGTCACAGGAGAGACACGCACGATACTACAATGCTCGCAAAACTACGAAAACATATAAGGTTAGCGACCGTATGTACCTCTCTACTCGATATTTAAAGTCTATCCGGCCGTCGGAAAAGCTCGATCACAAGTATGTCGGCCTATATAGGATTAAGCGAGTCGTGAACGACGTCGCGTACACGCTAGAACTGCCGGAAACGATAAACATCCATCCTACGTTCCACATCTCCCTGCTAGAGGAGGAAAAACCTGCCAAAATTACTAAACGGGCCTAGAATAGCCTAAAGGAGATCCGATTAGAGGAACCCGACGTTTACGTAGTAGACAAGATCCTAAAGCGTGAGAAACAACACAGCAGATGGATGTACAGGATCGCGTAGAAGGGCTGGCCCGCGTCTGAAAACACTTAGGAACCTGCGACTCATATTAGCCCTACTACGATAAGAGCATTTAATAGAAGCACGGGAGGTACTAAGGGCGGTAGACCAGTACGATAGATATACAAACGCGTTATTAGTTACTATTAAGGCCCAAAAGACACTAGTTAACACCATACTAACTCCTTAGTCCGGTTCCCAGTTACCTAAAAATTTTCTCTACCTTAGAAGAATTTCAATCTAATGAAATCCTGGGGGGGGAAATTAGGGGCCAAACGGGCCCCTAAGGACGACATTATCACACAACGAGAGACAATCGAGCACAGTGAAGTCATTTTGATTCCATCTGATCCATAAGTCGCCAAGTCGCAGCAAAAAGAAACAACCTAGGCGTTACCGCGCCTATCAGTCCTAAAACGAGCCCAAAAGAGGCCAAAAGAGATAAAAGAAACACGAAAAAGCGCTTACATGCTTATTCCTTAGGCTTAAGGTCCCTAGAGAGGTCGTACTCGGTCGGACGGAGCACTCCCTCTACAACGGAGGCCTTCGAGCCCTTCTTGGCGCCCGCACGGGTGTAGACGGTGTCTAGAGCGGCCGAAAGGGCCCGAACGCGACGCCTTAGGCGGTCCTCGGTGGATCCTTAGGCTAGAATAAGTCGCTTGCGGGGGGTGTTAGGCACGTCTTCACCCTGTTAGGGTTAGTAGGGCACTTTTGGGCAAGAAGGGACCTAAATACTTACAAGCTCCCTCTTTCGCTTTACAGCCTCCTTAGCGAGCAACTTCTCGCGCTTTCTAAGCATAAGCGGTCCCGTCTGGTCGAATTCGGCCTTGCCTTAGTGCAGATAGAGGCCGTTAATACCGGTGAAGGAGTTGAAGCGCCTAAAAGGGGGTTAACGGAGCCAAACAGACCTGAACTAACTATATATACCCCTTAATGCGCACGTAGACCGCCTTGTAGGCCGAACAAGCCGCCGTAGCTATCGCTCCGGTACTATCGGCGGCAATAGCGGCCCTGCGGAGCTTATTAGCCCTCGCGATGTCGCCTTTAACCAGTTCCGGCATCTTTTGACCACATTAGCCCCCGAAAGCCCCCCTTTGACCCTATGTGTACATACCTGGAAACAATCGCGGTTAGAGCAATTGTGACACTTTAGGTAATATTCGTCCTTATTATTATTTGCCTACTTGTCCGGCGATTCGCGCGCAAAGAGGCAGAACTAGGCCAAATCGGCCTTGTTTGAGGGCTTATTAAGGCAGTTAACGTACGGATTGCCCTTAAAGATGCCGTTAGCGGCGAATTGCTTGCGTTAGGTCGCGATGGAGGCGGGTTGCGTTATAATAGGCTCGTTCGGTCGCGGATGGGGTCGTTTGGTAAGAATGGCGGTTTTTCGACGAAATTCGAGGTCGTCCGGTGGAAAATAGGGCTAGGAGGGAACTAAACGCTACGTTAGCACTATACAGGCTACAAATGCCCCTTAGGGGGGCACTTTTGGACCTGTTTAGCCATCGGATGGGATTGAGTTACACTTACTAAGTCTGCACAAGGTTGTTGAAGAAGAGAAGAACTCGAGGGATCCGAGCCTAGGTTTTGGAGCCGCAGTAGACCCTAATTAAGGCCTTAGGCTATCAAACTTAGCAAACACCAAAAAGAATTCACTCGAGGTGAAACTGTTTAGAGCGCGACGCTCTGCGTAAGGAGGGGGGCTATGTTACATCTGCCTCCGCCGAATACCGATAATCGGCATCTGATCCCCTGCCTTAGCAGCATATGCACCCCTACTAGGGCCTTTTAAGCTCGTTCGAGCCAGATTGCGCCCGTAGTATAAGGATACGTAGAATCTCCTCCTTCCGAGAGAGTATCGAATCGAGTCTGTTCTGAAGTGATTTATACTGCTACTCTATTCTTAACTGCACCTTTTACACATCGGAAATACCTTCGAGTCGAACGCTCTAACTCCGAAGACGACGCTCTACTATTAAAACGCGTACGAAAGCGACGCTCTATTAGACTCCTTAGTCCGGCTACAAGTTTAGGGCCGATTTTATTATCTGCCGCTCTAGGGGGCGAGAAAACAGATAACGAATCGACAGATACTAAAAGCACCGACTCGGAACTTACTACTCTACCCGAGTCGCTAACGCTATTGTCGCACACCCTATCTCGAGAACTAACGCCGGCATTACTAGAGCTACTAGAACTAATACCTCCTCCTCCCGTAGAGATAATATAGGACACTATACCGGATAGACTTAAACGAGTTCGTAAGAAGAACTCCCTCTTCCCTAAAAGTAAATACGTACTCCTCTACGCGTATACGAACCCTCTTACTAAGACGCTCGACTGATACCTAGTATTATAACAAACAATAATGTACGCTTTCCTCGCGACTACCGTAGCCGCTTTCGAACTATACGAGCTACGTACGGTATAGGACGCTAAAGGCACTACCGTCTAGACTAAGTAGAAGGACGTAATAAGCGAGGAAGTAAAGTTACTTCGGAAGAACAAAACGTAGCGACTTAAGAAGCGCTTATAGATCTCTTTAAAAGCGAATATCCTACTAGGGAGATAGGTGTTTAAACTTAAGCGAGGGCTAAACGGCGAGATCCTTAAATATAAGGCGAGATAGGTAGTAAAAGGATACCGATAGGAAGAGGGCTTAGACTATATTGTTTGTTTGTTTGTTTGTTTGTTTGTTCCATTTACGTCCTTTCGGAGTCCAAGACTATGTAGGACGGCCTTGCCCTAGAGGCAAGGCGGTAGATCTATTTACAATTAGATTCTTCGGTATTCTTTAACCTTAGGGGAAACCCCGTGCCTAAGGCAGTGCTAAAGGACTTTAAAACAAACGCAAGACAAAGGAAATCTAAAAGAGTGTTGCTACAGCCGGAGCTGCAGAGTTTTCGCGCTAAGCTTTTGCAGAATTTTTAGCGGATCCTTCCGCTTTGCACGTACGCTGCGAATTCGAAAGAGAGAGGAAATGCATTGCATTACAAAAGCAGTGCAGGAGCGACGCAGATGCGCAAGCAGCTATCTAACTCGCTATCTTCTCTTGTCCTTAATACGCCTTTGTAGTATCGTAGTAGCAGTTCTATCTACGACAACGCAGGTTAATCGTAGAGTTGTGGATTCCACCGTTGTTCTAGCTCTTTAAAGTGCACTTATCCGTAGAGGACCCGAATCTCTAGAGGGAAAGAGGTGCGGTTCGGTTCGGATTTCGAGGAGATGCGCGTATAGGATAGAGTAGACTGCCTCTTCTTCTTCTTCTTCTTCTCGTTCGTAGCGTAGAGAGCTATTCGTTCGAATCGTACTAGCGTTCTGTTATAGCTTGTATTTTCGAGGGGAGGCGTGCCTCTAGGTCGTGTTGTTGTTGTAAGGGAAGAGGGATCGACGGCCTCTCCAATCCTCCGGAGGAAACTTAGCTCTGCGATAGTATCGCAGGTTCGTAGCCGGCACCGCGTACAGGTGTTCCTCGTCGCCGGCCGGGCTTAGACTATACCGAGACCTTCGCATCCGTCGTTAAACTAATAAGCTATAAGGCTATTTTCGTAATCGCTATAGTACTAGACTACGAGATCGAACAAATAGACGTTAAAACCGCTTTCCTTTACGGCCTTATTAAGGAAACCGTCTACGTTAAACAACCCTACGAATTTAAGGAGCTAGGGAATAATGTCTACCTTCTTAAAAAATCCCTCTACGGATTAAAGTAGTTACCTCGTACCTAGTATAAAACTTTAACCTCTTACCTCGCGGAAATCGGGTTTAAGCCGCTAGACGCCGACGCTAGCGTCTTTATCCGAGGGAATACGTTTATCGCCGTATATATAGACGACCTACTTATCGTCGGACTACGGAAGAAGGAAGTTAGCGAAATTAAAAGCTAACTAGCGAAAAGATTCGAAATAATAGATCTCGGACTATGTACCTACTATCTCGGTATAATAGTACGTAGAGACCGCGTTAACCGAAAGATATTCCTCGGCTAATAGGCCTATATTAAGAAGTTCCTCCGACAATATAACATGTAGGAACAAAAGGTTAGAACGACTCTAATAGACTCTTCCGCAAAGATCTAACCTACGGAAGAAGGCTATATTACCCCGGATAAACTTCGAGCTAAATATTAGTTAGCTGTAGGCTTACTAATATACGCTATGCTCGGCGCTCGACTAGACATCGCATACTCTATATCTATAGTTAGTCGGTTCTACGCTAATCCTACCGAAGAATACTAGAAACTAGTCGAAAGAATTATAGCTTACCTACGTTATACTATTTAATTTAAACTAGTATACTATAGAGATCTACAACTACTTAGCGGCTATATAGACGCCGACTAGGCTAGCGATATCGAGATACGCCGCTCTACGTCCGGCTAGGTATTTAGCCTAGGTAGCGGAGCTATTAGTTAGTCGTTAAAGCGATAGACGAGAGTAGCGCTATTAACGGTTAAAGCGGAATATATAGGCGAAACGTAAGCCGCTAAGGAAGCTATCTAGCTAAAGTCTCTTCTCGATTAAATACTCCCCGACTCCGAGAAAGGTCTATAGGCGACTATTATATACTACGACAACTAAGGCGCTATAGCTCTCGCGAAGAACCTAGCGTTCTACTCGCGATCTAAGCACTTTAGTATTAACGTATATTTTATTCGCGAGCGAGTTTAAGAAGGGGACATCGAACTACGCTAGGTTAAGACCGACAAAATAATCGCGGATAGTCTTACTAAGCTACTTCCGAATCGTTAGTTCTACGCTTTCCGGAAGGCTATTAGTTTAACGCTCCCTACTACCGCTATAACGCTAAAATAGCTAGAAGACATAAAATAAGTTAGCGGACTAGGGGGAGTTTCGCTAAGACTACGATAGCGACGTCGGTATTATCGCTATTAATTTTCTTTAATAGCGAGCTCCGAGTTAGCGCCCCTCGGACCGAGTATATAAAGTTTAAGGACGGGTTAACCGGTCGTTTATTAAGATATCGCCGTCGACCCTAAATCCTTACGTAAAAGTCCGAGTTATATAATCCTCGGCGCTAACCTTAGCGTTAAACTATAAGGATTTTCTAACTTCAAAACTAAACCTACTTCCTTTTATAAACATCCGTAACTATAGAAGACTTCTATTTCTACCGAAACTATATATATAGAACTAAATCTAGATTGAAGCTTACGGAAAACGAATTTAGCCGCCCTATACTAAGAAGGATTAACTTAGACTAGTCGCTTCCTATGTCTAATATAGCTAACTTTCTAGATACTGCACCTAGCCGAGTCCTTCGCTAAAGGATTAAATAGAGGCGTCTACTACTACCGGAAAACCTTAGCGGCGTAGATTTTAGTGTTCTTAGTAAAGAAGCAATTAAAAGAATCTACCGCGACTACTTTATAGCTACCGAGCAATTAAAGGACTGCCGCGAAATAGCTAGAATGCTCTAAGTGTTTAAAAGTAGATCGAAAGAGAAATACGGATCGAGAGGGCTATATATTTACCCTAAACTACTCTACTTCCTATCGGACTAAGAACGTACTAGCTAGGCAACCGCCTATAAGGACGTTAAATACTCGGATCTTTAGAGCGCTTTTTATACCGTATCTAAAACTAGACAGAAGCTACTTAACGCCTATACTCCTAAGACCTAGATTGCCCTTATAAAAAGCCCTTAAGCTAACTAGATTACCGACAGCAACTAGCGTTAAATTCCCTAGTATATATAGGCGTTTACGATCGTTAGTAGCCCTAGTTTGTTTGTTTGTTTGTTTGTTTGTTCCATTTACGTCCTTTCGGAGTCCAAGACTATGTAGGACGGCCTTGCCCTAGAGGCAAGGCGGTAGATCTATTTACAATTAGATTCTTCGGTATTCTTTAACCTTAGGGGAAACCCCGTGCCTAAGGCAGTGCTAAAAGACTTTAAAACAAACGCAAGACAAAGGAAATCTAAAAGAGTGTTGCTACAGCCGGAGCTGCAGAGTTTTCGCGCTAAGCTTTTGCAGAATTTTCAGCGGATCCTTCCGCTTCGCACGTACACTACGAATTCGAAAGAGAGAGGAAATGCATTGCATTGCAAAAGTAGTGCAGGAGCGACGCAGATGCGCAAGCAGCTATCTAACTCGCTATCTTCTCTTGTCCTTAATACGCCTTTGTAGTATCGTAGTAGCAGTTCTATCTACGACAACGCAGGTTAATCGTAGAGTTGTGGATTCCACCGTTGTTCTAGCTCTTTAAAGTGCACTTATCCGTAGAGGACCCGAATCTCTAGAGGGAAAGAGGTGCGGTTCGGTTCGGATTTCGAGGAGATGCGCGTATAGGATAGAGTAGACTGCCTCTTCTTCTTCTTCTTCTTCTCGTTCGTAGCGTAGAGAGCTATTCGTTCGAATCGTACTAGCGTTCTGTTGTAGCTTGTATTTTCGAGGGGAGGCGTACCTCTAGGTCGTGTTGTTGTTGTAAGGGAAGAGGGATCGACGGCCTCTCCAATCCTCCGGAGGAAACTTAGCTCTGCGATAGTATCGCAGGTTCGTAGCCGGCACCGCGTACAGGTGTTCCTCGTCGCCGGCCTAGTAGCCCTAGTAAGTATAGTAAGAATCTCTTTATCTACGACTATAATAGCGGGAGCCTTATACGCCGCTATAAGAGTGTTAAGCTAAACGAAGTCTATAGAAGCATCGTCCGGTTCTACAACAAAATTAGGGCTACCTAGCGCATTAATTAAGTGTTTATAGGCAACATCTATAACGACTTTATTAGCGACACTATAGAATAGGCCTAATACGATAATACTAGCATCGAAATCGACGAGAACTACTACATTAGACACACTATACGTTAGATTTATAAGATAAGCTAGATAAGGGATAGCTACTTCGATCCTAAGGACAAGAAACATAGCCTTAAGGATCCGCGGTAGGAATCCTTTATTAAAATAGAATACTTGACGGAACACTATACCGCTAAGTGAGATTAAGATAGTACTCTTCCCTTATAGAGGGTTTAACGAGGCTATAGAACAGCTAACAAGGGGGAGTGTTAAAATACGGTGGCTGGCAATGGCTGGCTAGCTCCAAATAGTATATATTAGGATATCTTCCTCTAAGTTAGTAGTTAGTTCTTTAATTAATCACTCCATTAATTATTCAATTTCAACACACGAGGTCCCGGATGCGAGCATCTCTTAACTTATGTTGAAGGTCACGGAGCATCCCTTTGGGATTCAAACAGCGCAAGTCAAGTACTATTTTAAGGGTTCGGCAAAGCACGGACGAAGCCTCGGAGGGCATGTCGGCCGCCTGTTGAGGTCTGGTGACCGCAGAACGTGCTGCTCACCATATGCCGCCGAGGCCAAAGGCGACTACGGCACAGAAGTAGGACTTAACGAGCGCGGCTATGGCTCCAGCATCGACGCTTCAGCATGGCATGCAATTTTAACAGAGTTGGAGAAATTTTTCCTTCCTTCCGAATTGAGGACATCCCCGAGCCAGTCATGCTAGGCAGATGTTCGACAAGCGAGCGCCGCTGACAAGCCGGTGTGGCTCAGTAAAATGATTGAGACATGGATTCAGCGGGAAGCTGTACACTGGTCGACAACGGACCGCCGCTGACAGGCTGGCGTGAAATGAGTTGATGAGAATTGGATCCAGGCTGGTGTGGAGTGAGTTGGTGAGAATTGGATTAAGCGAGACGGTAGATGACATGCCAAACCAGCGCGCAGACCCAGAAGACAGGCGGCGACGAGTGCCATGACAATCTTCGTCGAGAGCTTCGTGGAAGAGACCGCGCCGATTGATCGGAAATGACGGGATCCGGAGCCGGGGAAGACGGCGGCGGGCAAGCGAGGGCGGAAGAAGGCGGTGCCTGTCGTTGTGGCTGCTGCTGGCGAGGTGGTCGGCGCGGTATCTCTATTTGATGCGCAGCAGCTCAGCCCGCAGCACAGTTCACGTACCGAGACTCTTTCTCTCCCAGCACCAACTGTCAGTCAGACTACCCAGTACAGCTTATCCCGCAACACGACTCACGTACTAAAGCTCGTTCTCTACCAGCACCAATTGCCAGCTCAACCACCATTTGCAGAGTCGACGACAAGAAGACTCTTGACACGCCTGAAATCAAATCTTGTACGCTTCCAGGCCAAAGGAGCTTGTCTCGGCTGACTGTTCGTGGACACGTAGGTCGCCGCATGTCTGAGGCAGTGCCCGCTAACAGACCTGAAGCTGGCAGGTGGTGCTGCTATAATTTCCGATGCCGGGCTGGCAAGATTGGGCAGGTGATGTTGCGATAAGATTTTAAGATTTTATCGGAGCACTGCTAGGCCTCAGTTTCCTTGCTGAGCCATCACTTCCTGAGGTCTCTTTGTCTACCCAACTTGGACCTCCAGGATCCACTGCTCATCAGCACCCACCTCTCGTCGACGTACGCCTGGTCGACTAGCGGGAACGAATCCTCAGCTATAATCCCGACACCGGAGAACTTGGTCTTTTAATATTTGGCACTTCGTTACGTATAACTACCCAGTGTTCTTGATGGTGTGGTTACTGGTAGAGGTAGGGCCCTCACCACCACCACCAACAGCTGAGAAATCGCTTACCAACAGCACCAACTGGTGACCATTACCGGATTAGGAAGGAGCTTAAAAAATGAAGCTCAAATGCCTCAAATTGCTAGTGTATCTGCTGGTGTTGTATCTGTCTATATAGCGTTAATTTTCTCATGCTCTTGAACGACTCTTAGCGAGCTAATGTTACCCTTCTTCGCGTATTTATATTGCACCAGCTCTTGCTCTGTATTATTTGATCCCTTAGATGGTGGTCTATACTAGCTCCTTAAACAGTTGCATGCCTTAATAGTATCCTCTTGTAGTCGTGAACGACGGTATCCTATCAAGTCCCTGCCAGCTAAGAAGGCTCGTTCATCCTTATTACTTATAATTAGAATGGCTAAGGAATCGAACGCTATGCGAGCGAGCTCTGGCTCTGTATGCCGGCGTTTAAACCAGTATTGAAGGAGGTTAAGGGGCTCGGTTGTCGTGTCTTGTATACAGTCGGTTAATATGTAGTTATCGAGGGGATCGACGCGTGCGAAGGGGGTGTTGAGTTTACGTCGTTTGAAGTTACGGAGGTGATCGAATAGGTCGTCGCTCTTAAGAACGCGTGCGGTGGAGGTAGCGGCGGTAGAAGGGGGGGTGGTAGAAGGGCGGTAGTCACTAATCCAAAGGTTAATAACAAGCTCTCGAACCTGCTTAATATAGCCCTATTGTTTAGCGGTGCTATGAAGCTAAATGTCCTCGAACTAGCCCATCTTTAGTGTCGGATTAAGGACAACAGCAGCATATACTATTAGCATCTTATCGGCGAGTTTCTAATACTTCTCAGCCTTTAGCTATGCGTAGTCACAGCAAGCTAAGAGGTAGTTAAACTGCTCGTCAACTAGGGCTTCCTCCTTAAATTCGGCTAAGAACTTAGAGGTGTAGTCGAGCGTAAACTAAAGCGTTAGATACTACTCGAAGAGGTGCTTCTTGTTGCCCTAAGTGGTTATTATAGTAAGTTCGAAGACGTAGAAGGCGTTGTGAAGTCGGTTAATCTGCTGCTAATCGTTCGCGGTAAGGGTGTTGTCTCGGACGGTGCGGTCGGTTCAGAAGAGCCTACAGAACTCTGTAAGGCGTTCCCTTACACTCTACGCTCGGCCGAGCATGTAGTAGAAGGAGTTCTAGCGTGTAGAGTTGTCTTAGATGAGCTGTAAGGGTGTGGTTAGTTAAAGGAAGAAGGTGTGTATCTTAAAGTTAGTATTCTTAGCGGGGGTTGCGGCTCTACGGGGACGGCCGAAATTCTGACGGCTGCTCCCTAGCGTATAGGGGAGCTAATTAGAGCAGCCGCTAACGAATTTCGGCCGTTCCCGCACAGCTCGAGCTCTACTAGCGTCAAATCTCGAGATTCTCAAAACTTCTAAGGTTGGATTTACTTACCTTCAAATTATTAAATATTACCGCCGCGCTAGTGCACTAAACCTCCATAAACGACTCTATCCTCTGCGTCGACGCCCTTATCTACTAGACGATGTTGTGTAGCTTTCTAATAGCTCTACGGTTACGCTAGAACGCCTCTACCGCCTCGAGAGCGCCCTTCTCGACCTGCCGCTCTAATTCCTTTATTGCTTTACTACTGCCCTTGCCGAGCAATATAGCCTTAGCAATAAGGTTATTAATGTGGCTAAGGCACCGGAGCCGCTTGCCCTTGCGCTATTTGGCGGTGCGGTTTAGATATAGGTGCTTAAGGACTGCATCGATAGTAGGGTCGTTGTTAGAGCCATTGTCGGCCATGAAGTATCCGGTGTGTTTCTTAATGCTATATTCCTTAATAACCTCCAACAGTAGCACAGAGATATTAACTCTAGTGTGCTTACCGCGGAGCCTTCTAAACGCCAACCTCTCGGTCCTCCTTTTACCGCTCTTGTCGACGAAGTAAGCGGACACACTAAATATCGCATAGCCGTTCGGACTCGTCCAGCTATCGAATAATATGTGCACATTGCTTAGTGCCTCCTTTAGCTCTACTACCAACGCCTTCTTCCGAGCCTAATACTCAGCTATTACCTACGATCGAATCGTCGACGACGCACGAGGTATGTAGCCTGCGAGGCCCTTGTTTATAAAGGATACAAGAGCACGGAAGTACTCGTTCTCGAGTATGTAGAAGGCGATATGGCAATACACAATCCAGCGCATAAGGAGGTGCTTAAAACGCTCTAGGCTGTTGCTCGTTACTACCGACACTATAGAGGTAACTATGCCCTTGTGAGCTTCCTTCTTTACTTAACACCCTTCCTTGTCGATGCTATAAGTCTTTAATATATGTATTAAAGGGCCTTAATTGCTATTAAGCACTAGCAGCAGCTGCTTCCTTCTCTAATCCTTACAGAGGTAACAGAAGTAGTGCGATTTACCGTTCGGATGCACTAGCTGCTCGCCATTGTTCCATATCTCGCTCTTGCGTTTCCGGAGGCTCTTGCTACTCGCGAACTCAAGCTAACGCATATATCTTACGCCATTGATAGTAATATGGTCAGGCAATGAGGGCTTGTCGAAGAGGGGGTTTAAGGGATTGAGGATGATGTTATCTGTGGCGCTAGTGGAGGTCACTAGCCATTAGAAGGGCATGGTTTTGGTGCATTAAGAGGTGGTAAATGAGGGCAATAAGGGCAATGGCAAGAGCATGGTATACAACAACGCGTGAAGCGTGAAAAGGAGGTTCACGGCTTGGCCGTATATCTATTGATCCTATTAGTTCGGAGCTACTTCCGGTTGGTTACCGGTATACACGTGAATCCTCACCACTACCACTAACAGACGAGAAATCGCTCACCAAACCAACCGGTAACCACACCAACCACCACCATTAACCAAATCCACCACACCATCAAGAACACTGTAACTACCTCTCCCTCGGAAGCTATTTACACCCTAGATTCCCCGGAGAACCCCTCTCGAGCCGATCTATTGTCAACACACCACGGCCTGGCAAAGGACACGGGTGTTTCATTTCTTGATCCGGTGCCACTAGGAGCCGAGATTAGAAGCTTGAGGACACAGTGAAGGCTTTTGCGACATGTCCGGCGACTCGGTGTCTCCAGTTCTTAAACATACTGCCTCGGTTCCTCTTGATAGCGGAGAAGCAGCTGAATGTATGTTCCAGGCTCTTAGTTTGCCCATCCGATCGGAATGAGTGGATGCGCCTTGCAAATACAAGCATGTGTGAAGATGGTCGCCGTCGCATAGAAAGATCTAGGCCTGACGACACGGTACTTCCGCTAAGTAGTCGACCTCAGATAAGTTGGGGGAGGTGGAGAGTTAAGGGAGGCGGAGAGTTGGGGGAGGCAATGACCTGGCCGACTTTGATCCGACTTTGATCCGACTTGGCCGACTTTAATCCGATTGTAATGACTTGGATGACTTTTAACGACTTTGCTGACTTTGACGACTTGACCGACTTTTGATGACTTTTGATGACTGTTGATGACCTGGAACTTGGTGCGTCAGCCCTGCTCGTCTTCGCGTGAGCAACGAACACGGCAGAGGTGTCGTTTCGCAAGCGAAGGATTCTCGCCGCCGAAAGACCTCCGGCTTTTTGTCGGTTCAACACTCGCAGATTTCCACTTGGAGCTGAAGTTCTGTGCTCTGTCCATCCTACGCACGAGCATTCTGCCAGCTGGTAGTGTCCAGCCCGAGGAAAACGCTTCTCGAGACTCTCTTTGGTTCTGTTCGGAAACCACACCGAATTAAATCGATGCGCCGACCGCAGATTGGCAATTGAAAACACTGTACAGCCTGGTGCTTCTGGAGCATGGCTTATGCTTCGCTCGGCCAGATCTGGATTGGAGCCCGGCAGGAACAGCAATCACAGCAAACGAGAGCAATCTGTGGCACCATCCGAGCTGTACAGAGTCTCGTGATACCCGTACCAGTCCCGATCGACATCCTGGACATTACCGAGCACCGGCTGTTCCCTCCGCGTTTCAAGACAGCCGCATGTCCAAATCGAGATCCGGATGTCGGCAGCTACAACAGAGAGCCTTGACGGACGCTTTCTTTGCAGAGCAAGCCGCAGCCGCACTGGACTCCAACTCCGTCAGGACTCTTCGCAATTCTTCATAATCGAAACCGTGCAATCTATCAAGAACCAGCTAAGGCAAGCAGCTCAGTTTGGTCCTCGAACGATAGAGTTCTAAAGACACAAGCCTGGAGTCGACCGGAATGTTCCACGAAGGCACCCTATGGTCTGCGATGCTGCGCTGTTCAACGGATCAACTCGTGGCCTTTATGCCCTTTAGCTTGTGGAGCTTCCTTGCTCTCTCGGATCGCCACCCCTGGGGAGGCGCAGTTGTACGGACTGGTCTGGCGACATGTTGTTAATGCATCAACGAGAGTCTAGAGGATAGCCTGGATCTGAATAGGTTCGCCGTAGGTCGGTCTCGTCGAGGGCATCGTCGACTTCGCTGCGGATGCTGTCATCGCGGCGGATTTTGTTCTAGAAGAGCGTCCGCTTGATCACGAGAGTGACAGCGAGTCAGCGATCCGAATAGTTACCGACTCGGTCCCGGTGTATTGCTGAAATCCGTATCGATGCTCAGCCAAGTTTCCTCACCGCATTACCACGGTGCGATAACGCACACGGCCTGGCCGATCACCCCTCTCCTTGTCCCGTCTACACCTCTCAGCGCTCCGTCGGCCCTTTTCGCAGTGTACCTATTGCATCGAAAGGAGAAGCTCCGGCACCTCCGAATAGCGTGCTGGCTGTGTTTGTCTCTGCTGTAGAGACAGTACGCTTTGCCAGGTCGAGTTTGTCTCGCTCCTTGGGAGCTTCTTGCGCGGGCGATGCTGGTGTAGAAACGTTTGGAGTTGGCGCTGGCGATGGATCTGGGCGCATTTCTGAGCTCGGAGATCTTGAACAGGCGGCTGTCCGGTTCTGGAATGATGCGACGAGGTAGATGTTTTCGAAGCCTTGTTGACTGATAAGGGCAAGTAATGGCAGACCGCGGAGATTCATAGGTCGTTGGAGCTTTGTTGTTCCTTTGCAAACGGCGGACAGATACAAAAGCGGGAGCCGCGTACATTATGTCTGCTTTGTAGGCGCACTCGGAAACGGATGCACCAGGATCGGAGGAGCAATCGTTCTTATTGTGAGAGTCCAGAGACGCTGACCCACTCCTCGCTACGAGTGGGTTGGCAGAACGGAGCAGTAGCATACCTTCGGATGAGGCGCGAGCACCGCTGTGGATGGTTTCACTTTGCGGACTAGGGCTTGTAGAGAGGTGTAGCCCTGCAGGAGCATTTAAGAAGCGGAGTAGAAGCTAGAGACGATGCTTCTGGGCGATGCCACGTCCCACCAGACGACTGAACGAATTGCGGCCGCAGTGGTTCCCGAGGATCCTACGACTTGTGTCCCTGATCGCGCGCTCTCTCCGAACACAGCTTCAAGCTCGAAGTCTCGTGCATGTTCGCTCATGCGGCAACGAGCTGGGCGAAATCGCAGAGAATGACGACGTTCGTCAGGCATTGGAACGCCCCTGATTCTCATGAGCATGAGATGAATCACGGCCACTCTACTCAGCCCAAGATTACATCGATGTGAAACTCCAAGTGGCCCGCACGGCCATATGAACTGACACAAGACCGACAAGCGGAATGGCAAGTGCGGCGTCCGCCGTGAAGTTCAGCGTACTCAGCATGAGCGGTTCGGCGCTGATGCCAACAGTATTGGCGGCACCGCGACATCTCCCGACGGGATTGTTGATACGTATGACGAAGAACAAAGTGCAGTACAGTGGGACGACGATGTGAGACAGGCGATCCGGACAGGCGATGGGATCCAGGTAAGCCGACTAGGCGATGATATCCAGGCGATGGGATCCAGGTAAGGTGACTAGAAGATGCATGAAGATGATGCATGAAGAACACCTTAGCAGATCCTGCGATCTCTCTCATCTCTGAAACTGGCGGACTTCTGAGCATTTGAGCCATTGTCTCTTGCGTCTCGGCGTTTTCCTGCGGAGCTTGCTGTGCGCGCTTTGAGCGAAGCTCGAGCTCGGTCTGTCGCTGCGCAACCCCAGTTCGTACGACGGCAGACGTTGGTTTGCGTGGAGATGCTTCTCGTGGGACGCTGACCCGAGTTCGGTCTTCTTGGTCCTTTTGAAGAGGCCGTCGACAGCCATGCTCAGAATCGATGCAGCGGCTCCTATCACGACCTTCTTGTCCTCGCCATTAGCTCTGCGCGCGGGACTCGCTGCTCGGCCATAGTCCTTAGGGAATCCTCGTCCAAAAGTCGAGACAGTCAGTTTATCCGTCGAACTGCGGAGCGAGCGTCGACCGTATCGGCCGTCTCTTTCCACTTGCCGAGGGATGCGTGCATCGGACCGGTGAAGTCGTCGAGAAGCCGACAAGTCATGGTCTGACCATGCCGCTGCTGCTTCTGCCATTAGCACGTCAAAGTCCCTCAGCGAATGGGCGGGGCTCGAACGAGCAATTTCCATTGTCTGGCGAACAGACTCGCCCACTCTTTTACATCTTCACTAGCCGTTCAGTTCAAGTTACCTATGTCCCTCGTATCCGCGGATCAGGCGATTTCAAGTCTTGCAGCTGGGGATGCTATCGGTGGTGCCGCCGAGGCAGACTCCTCGTAAGTGTTGCGGGTGGCAGCCGGTTGGGTTGGCACTGTCGATGTGGACGGCTAATATTGTCCCGGCGTGGTTTTCAACCGCGAGGGGTTGTGGTTGGCTAGGACGGTAGGGCGGAGGCATGAAGACAGAAGAGAGAAAATGGAAAGCGTTCGGGCTGTGGCCGCTGAGATTGTTACCAGTCGCAATGGCGGCGCCTCGAACCGGGTCGACTATTGACCGGTTTCCGCAAGCGCCTTCAGTATCAGTTCAGATGATAGTTGGTTTGGATTCAAGATGTGACGACGAAGCTTCTGACCCTCTCGCCACAGAGCGCCAGACCAACCTATCCTGACTCGCACACCCAAACCGCAATTGTGAGGATGCATGAACCTCTTAAGCGAACCGCCGTTGACGTCGCTTTGAGGGACGATGAGAGCGCCGGCGATGGATGAGCTTCTCCAGATGGGCTTGATAGCTATGAAAGCATCCTCCTCTGCCAGGCAGTGACGTTTGCAAGACTCCGTGGGAGGTATCGGGCTGCGCGGACCGTAGAAACCGGGACTCGTGATAGTGGCTGCCGGCAGGAACAGACATCTATCTGGTAACAGGTTCGCCTGTTTGGGACTGCTAAGGGTGCCGCCCCGACGTTTGGGGGGATGCCGCAATGCGTTAATACTGCTTTCTTCGGTAGACGAGATTGGAGGTTCAGGGGCCGGAGAGAGCGGAGACCTGAGAGAGCAGCAGCGTGAGACACTTCCACAAAGGTCTTCCAACCAGGGATCAAGTACCGAGAACCGGCCAGAATTGGCACCTTCTCAAGGACAATCTTGCGTTCTGACGACTCACCGAAGGGAATTGCTCCATCGACATCATGCGTAGGGCCGGGAAGCACAGGATTTCGCTTAGTTCGTGGGTCGTCCTCATGATCTGCGTGGGTTGCGCTCTCAAGGAGTCATTGTTCATGTCGGAAACGTGGGTGTGGCAGACGACGAGCTGGTCCACGAGTCGATCTATGCGGTCGTCGTTGGCTCGAAGCGGACTAGTTGGACGACCATCGTCGATTGAGCTCCATAAAGGGGAGCATTCGGCGACGTCTCATAGGACCCGTCCAGCATTTCCTTATCGCCATTTGCCTGAAGTGTTCCGCTCCCTTTCGAGGTATCCGGCGTGGAGGAGAGGGCCAACGTCCCTGATCTGTGCTGAGGCCGAAATAGTCGATGGATGGTGGAACGCGAGGGGCACCGTACCAGCTGTGGTCGGTGGGATAGTCGAGCGGCCGAACGCCATTCCCTGGACTTGCTGCTCGTGTTGCATTCTGCTCCGCCACCACCACCACGAGCGCGCAGGCCAGACGAGCGAACGTCGTTCAGGGAGAGTTTCTGTTACGAAATCGATTGAGCAGATGCCAACCTCATCATAACGGCTGTGGATCAAACCACGGTCGGTTGCTGTAAAGCATGAGAACGCCGAGCATCCTATGTACTCTCGTGGCATTGCAGCCCTCAGCGACGGCCGTACAGTGAGTTGTGGAACGTTAGGCGGACTTTTCATCTCAATCGGGTGAACCACGAGCGAATCTGAGAACAAGAAAGCTGGCATGGAATGCAAAGAGAATGAGCATGATCCATAATAAGTAAGCGTCAACGCCGGGATGCGCAATGCACCGGCGCCCTCGTCTTGCGTTCTTGATAGCTGAATGTGCGAAGGCGCGCTGTGAATGGACAGTTCCTGAGTTCGTATTCGCGTCATGCGACGGGCGCTGCGGTTCGTTGAACATATTCGTCATCGTCTTCTCCATCTCGTTCAATTCCTCCGTTCCGCCCAGTGCCAATGTTCTCGACCCTTTCGATTGTCTTGAAAAGCGGTTGTTTGGGGGCACATCTGCACATGAGAATGAACAGGTATCGAGGGAGTCTCGTTTCCACCTTTAACGGACCGTTCTTCCTCTTCCTCCTAGTCTCCGGGCTCGCGATCGGGAGCAAGTCCTGGCCACGGCTGGTTCGGCGAAGATCTTCCCTGCCACGGGCTTAGGCTCATGGCCATGGAACTGAAACTGGAACTGGAAATGTGCCATTGGAGGAGGATCTATGTCATAACTGCTCGTTTTCGCGCTCTGCTGGTCAGACAGTCTGATTGCGCAAATGCCCTCGGTGTTATGCACAAGCTCGGGAGGCTGTCATTCTCTGTACTGTCGGCGACTTGCGCTCAGGACCCGTTCCTTCTCTTGACCGATGGTCGGTCAAGGATGACGTCCGGAGAAACTTCGTCTTCCAATTCTTCCACCTGTCCAC
The DNA here is from genome assembly GCF_000219625.1 of Zymoseptoria tritici IPO323. Taxonomy (NCBI): domain Eukaryota; kingdom Fungi; phylum Ascomycota; class Dothideomycetes; order Mycosphaerellales; family Mycosphaerellaceae; genus Zymoseptoria; species Zymoseptoria tritici. Next base: position 263,799 of record NC_018201.1, on the reverse strand, counting down.
TCAGCTCTGCACCGTCCGGGTTGTAGGCAATCGCAGCAAGGTGCTTTGTCCGGTCGCTGGTGTTGGTAGGATGTTATCGTCCTTACAGGCCTCATCGTATTTATCCTCGTCGGACCAATCGCCCGCGCCGGTCCCCTCTGTCCAGATGTGATGTCCTTGATACCTCTGCTCGTGTGCTTCAACTTTGTGTGCCAGGAATTGAAGCAAGCTTCATAGTTCGTACGCCTCCTCTTCTTCCGTCGTGGCTCTTTCTAGCGAACGTGTATTCTCCACTCCTTCGGCGAGACGAGTGTCGGTGAGATGGTCCCGAGGGATGAGGAACCGACGCTGCATGGTCGAGGTTTGCCGCCGCGGGATGGAGTCGAGGTATTGTTGGTAATTGGAGAGGAGGAGGACGAGGAAGAGTGTGAGACAGATCACAATGTCGCATCCATGACTTGTGGTTCCGTGATTCCGGACGGAGGAATCCTACAACGCGTACTCAAGCTTCCTCCATGCGTGTGCAAGGTGCTCTTCATCTTGACTCTATGTCTCCGCGCTGGCGTGGTCATGGTGGTGGATGCCGTAGAATCGGTGTTTTCGGTGGTGCGGGAAGCTTTTCCATGCAGAATTGGTCGGTCGGTTGATCTCGATTGATCATGGCGTCTCTGACTGCGCGGTGGGGGTGTCTGTTGCTGTCGCTGCTGCTGTCGCTGTCGATGTGAGCCAACACTTCGAAGGCTCCGGCTTCAAAAGCCAGACGCCGAGAAAGTTATCGCGGCACCCACGGTGCTTGCATAACTTTATCGCGACACCCACGGTGCTTGTATAACTTTATCGCGGCACCCACGGTGCTTGCATAACTTTGTCGAAGCGCCCCCAAGTGCCCAGGTGCTGCCATAACTTCCTCTATCAGAACACCCTCCCCCCAAGTGCTGCAATATTTCTTCTTCGGGACTCGCCCATTCGCGGTTCCTTGACCTCAGCATCGGACAGCACCACAACAGCTGCAGATTAATAATAATGTGTAGAGTCAACATGGTTTCGCCGCTTGTCCTGCTGCCGGCACTGCACTGATGTTCGCAGCGGCCACTTCTTGCGGACCACCGATGAAATGCGGTGATGCGTTGAGGTCTTGTGTGTCGGCACAATGTATTAAATGGTATAGAATAGTAATGGGTATATGGAATAGCATTGGCTAGAGTGCAATGCTTCCTCCTTTCATCTCCTATTCAGTCCGCCAATTCCTCTCGCCCTCGACTGATAAATCATTCCCCGCAAACGAAGACCCAGCATCTCCGCGGATAATGGAAATGATGCGCCAATCCTCGCCAGGCTCTCGAATGCGAGACACCGCCATCAAGTTACTTCATCGCATTATCTGCTTGCTCAGGAGATTCGTGGAACTTGCGACTCGCAGTGACGACGTGCAGCATTTCAAGCCACCTCTTCGCCTGAAAATTCCGAATCGCGAGACGTTCCAGGCCCAGAAAGCATAAGAACGAGGAACCACCTACTGCTTCAAATCAAAGGCTTCGTCCAAACAACCTCGAATTTGTCCGTCGGCCTGATCTTTCATGCGGTGCTGAGCTTTACTTGCCTTCTCGTTCTGTCGAGCTTGTCTCAAGTGTGGGTGCGATGTCATTGCGTGCGTTCTGCGATGACGGTTCTGTCTCGTGCCAGCGCGGCCGACGGTGAAGGCGGGCGGGGTGCAAAGAAAGACTGCTGGGGTAGTTTGGTGCGGAGATCGGCCTGAGTTGTGTATAATTGATGCTGAGGATGACAGAGGTCGGAGGCGGAAAGGCGGAGAGGCGGAGACAACACCTGCGACTGTATTCCCAGCTGTCGTCGTCGTGTTGTGTTGTGTGATTCGTTGTTGGTTCTGCGGGTGTTGCGGACCACCGGCGGTGTCGCGATAAAGTTTATCGGAGCACTGGAGTGGTGTTGCGATAAAGTTTATCGGAGCACTGGAGTGCGTCTCAAATAAAATTATCGGAGCACTGGGGCGTACCTCGATAACTTGAACACATCACCATACACACACACAAACACACACACACACACACACACACACACATATCGCCTCCACTCAGGATCACCCACCTTACCACTCGTGCAGCAAGCATGTCGCACGTCCGCCTTCAAGGCAACACGAGCAGCATATGGAGAGCTGAGGCACTTCAATCTGTGCGGTCGGTGTCACCAACATCGAAACACCACCAAACAACATCCCTTCTGTCGCAGCCATGATCCGAGGCAAAGTCACAATCGGGGAGTAGGACGGAAGTCCCTTGCGACCTTCAGACAGTTCCTCCTGCGACACTGGAGCAATCGCACGAGCATCCGACCCCCACCACCGATCAATGCCCGTTTCCACCGTCTAGCTCGTCCGCCCCCAACCGCCGCCCGCCGATCGACCCTTTCTCGCCGTGAGTGTGGACCTTACTCCACTCTACATCCAACTTTGTAGGAATTTGTGCTAACATCTAGATGCGCGTACTTTGCAGCTTCTTTCCACTCTTCATCTACCACCACAACACTACTTCACCTCCAGACCCATCTTCCCGGTCGCCTCTTCGACCCTTTTCGACACCACTCCACACTACCTTCCGGTCACCGTCACCGACTTCACCATGTCCGCCGAAGACAGCTCTCCCATCGACAATGGCATTGACCAGCTCGCCGATAAGATGGGCGGTCCACTCAACGACGGCACGACCGAAGCAGCACGGCCTCCCAGCACCGATTAAGCAGACAGTACCGACGGCGATCCGAGGAAAGAGAGGCACAAGCAGCGCAGGACATATAGCACGGTCGGCCTGGACATTCGTTCAGGGTGCTGGGGCCATGATCGAAGAGCTCAGTGGAGAGCTGATGTGGAGATTCGTTCAGAAAGAGCTCGATGGAGAGACGGACGAGGCCACGCCGTCAAGAATACGGACGCGGAAACATGAGATGGTGATCGGAATGGCACACAGCAATCTTGACATGGTCCGCCCGGCGTCGTTGGTTCTGCGACCTGGAGATTCCCATGTACGAGGCCGGCAAACTTGACTCCGTCAGCCTCACCATCTCCTCTTACCGACAGCGAGTCCCGGAGCAACGCTTCCCACAGCCCGCCCTATGGACGTCCAAGGCGGCTACACGATCAACAAGCCGCCCACGGAAGATCGCCCTGTCCGCGTCTTCGCTGGTGATGTGCTCGACCTGTTCCATCTCGGACACATGCGCCAGCTGCGACTGGCCAAGACCTACATACCTGGTCGTTGGATTCATTGGCGTTCCACGGGCGAAGCGCGAAACGCATGCGAGATTAGAGAGGCACCGACGGTCATGTTAGCCAGCGAAAGAGCGCGCGGAAAGTTAGCGGGATCGCAGATCGTCGACGAGTCCCTCATCATCGTCGAGCAGACTCGGCATACACATTCCGAGGGCGTTTTTCAGTCCAACCAGCATCGCAGTCGAACCAGGCAGGATCATGAACTATCCGAACTCTGCGGCACAGGCGGAAGGAGTGCCGCTGTTCACCGACGCCGTCGAGTCTCGTGATTTTGTGCGTGCAAATTCAGCCTGGAGCGGGCAATTCTTCGTGGCGTGGACGACCGACACATCCGCCGTATGCCATCGGGCGCATCTCGGACGGGAAGTTGGGACAATCCGGCGGAGAGGGGAGGATGGATCAAGGGCCTTTGAACGCTTCATCATCTCTCGGTGAGACATGCGAACGATGACCTTGCATCAAGCAGTCATCTACGGCTTGGTGGCTTGTTCACGCCGCGTTGCGCCGAGTCGTCTCGCCGACGTCTGGCCTGCTTTTGGACGAGGACGAAGACGTCGACAATTCGCCCGGCTGTATCCAACTCATCGATACCATTTTCATATCGCTGTCCTACTGAAAGCTTCACCGACCCCTCTCCGACTCTACGAGACGTCCTCCCAGTCATCATCATCCACGGGTCACTTTTTCCACAATCGTTGCTCCACCGGTGCTTCCCATTCACATGTCTTTCGCTCGAGCATGCGACATGTTCACCTCCACCTCCACCTCCGCCAGCGGCTGCAAGGCGAACTCCGCGCACGTGACGATCAGAAAGCGGAAGGGAAGCCAAGGGCGACGTTAGCGACTTCGTCTTCGACCTCCACACCGGGGATGCCCATCATCAAGAAACACCCACTCCTCCGCTTCCGTCCTACGAATTTGACGTCAACCAAACCGGCCTGGCGCATCGATGGGGTCGTTGGAGTGCTGCGGCAGAGGACGACACCAAGACTCTGCCTCGTCCGGTGACGCCGACAACGTCATAGACGGCGCGCAAGATGGCCGACAGTGAAGGCGGCAGTGTGCGATGGACTCACTCACTGACCAAACAGCGCCAAGAATCAACCCGTCTCATCTTCGCAACAAGGCTCTCAATGTGTGCGTGCACCTGGTCCAGCCCTCACAAACCCTCGGACAGGAAATGCGGCGTGGCTCTGTGGACTCGAAAGACAGCTGCGAGACTGAAGCCGAAAAGGCTCCGAAAACCATTCATGACCGGCCTCGAGACCGCCATGGAGGGCATCGTCGGTCTTGGAGAACCAGAAAGGACACAGACAACGCGCAGCAGGGGCACGTGAAATGAGTGCGAGCATCTTCAAGAAAAGCCACACGATGAAGAGAGCAGCGGTGAAAATAAGAACTGGCATGGGAGAAGGAGAAAGCAAGAGCATGGGAGAGAGCTGTGCGTGCGTGCGGATGAACAACCACGGTCGCTTTACCTTCACAACGCTTTTGACATCCTCCTTGCTTGCGCAGGTCAAGCTGCTGGCATGGCGCCGTTTCGCGGGTCTCGAATGGTGCAATGCGATTTTTACAGGCGCGATATCCTTGGTGCCGCACTCGCGATATCTGCAGGCCGCGACATCATCGGTACTTCAAATCCTTCAGTGGTTCGACACCGGGTGCAGGTCAAGTATCGCGATGGTCTAGATCTGGCGCAGGGACCGTCTGGGTGGACGGCGGACCGACGCTTGGGTATTACGAAGATGCTCGCTTTGTCTCCTTCAAGATGTTCGTGTTTATCCTCTTTCGTGATCTCCTGCTGACTTGCCTGCCCTTCTCTTGACGGAGTGCCTTTCATGCGCTCTTCGGTGCGTCTCTCGGTATGTGCTGGCACGGGTTTGGGGTAGTGCTTGCGGTCGTTGAGGGTGTCTTCGACTGCGCGTTTGGCCGCTTGGGAGAGGCTGTTCGGAGAGGAGGAGTAGAGCTCGAAGGTGGGGAGAGGGAGAGGGTCGCCGGGTGAGGTTTCTTTGGTTTCTGTAGTGGTTTAGCCGCGACTGATGATGGAAAAGCTGGATTCCATGCATCGACCGGAGTACTGAAGAAGTCCTAGCTGGCTGTCGTTGAAAAGGTGCTCACTTGCATGGCACTCACCTTCTCAATTGCTCACCATCTTCGGAATTCGACAACGATCACGACAACATCCTCCTCATCATCACAATTCTGCCCACAAACCCCACACCTCGTCCCTCGATCCGTCCACGCCATACCACGGTCGTGTGTACTGCGACATTGCGACGTCCTCCTCCTCCTTCGGACTTCGACATCACGGCGGGCGTTGCCTGTACGGTTCAAGATGGGATTCATGGCGGTTGCTGCAGATTGCGGTCGATGAGAGTCAATTTTGGGATCAGGAATAGGAACCGAAGACTGCGGTACGACACCTCACACCTCGCTGCGGAAGACAAGACCCCTCGCTGCGATTGCGAGTTACTACCCCTGTCCTTGAGGTACGATCCACATACAATCGTCTTTACTTGCTGGCAGCTTAGACTTGCCCGCCTCAGGCGACAGCGGCTCTCGGACTTCATCCATTGGATTTCGTGTGCTTGCTGTCTCTGGACGATGTACTCTCGTCAGGCATCATAACACTTCTCAGCACGATCCGTGCAGACCGTGATGCTCTCGCGCCGGACTTCACCGCATTGTCCTGAAAGTCTTGAACCCCGATGTCGAATAAATCCCTCGAAGCGCAGCCACCAGCACGAAATTGCCTCACTTGCCTTGCCTCACTTGCCTTGCCTTGGTTCACGGCGGCAGAGACAAGGCTGAAGTAGCACGGCTTGAGACCGTCAGGACCAAGATGGCGGCCCTTGCCAAGCAGGTAAAGGACCGAGGAACGCAACAAGGAACGGTGGGAGCGCGCGGACGAGTTGGACCTCCCTGCTTCAGCGCATTGGATTGATGGAGGACGATGTTGTGGTTCGTCCGGCCAGCCCTACAAATTACCTCCCTCCGCCGTCGCTCCAACCCTCGACTTCGCCGACTGGGTCAAAGTCACCGGCTACTGGTTCCTCGATGAATGCACAGACTGCACCACTCCGGCCTCCTTCGCCACTTTCATCTCTCGCATCGGCGCCGAAGGTCACGGATTCGTCTACACCGGCTTCAGTTTCGGCTCTGTCACTGTGGCCGACTAGAAGAACAGCAAGTCTACTGCATGCGTCACATCAGATTGGGAACCTACGAACAAAGTCTCGAACTCATACAGACCCTTCCACTGGGCGGCGTGAATTCCTGTGCCGATTTTCAACAAGACAACATGTCAAAAGTACCCACAGGTCAGGAGTATCACTTACATGCGTTATGCCGTCACCTCACGACATCACAGGTACCTTGCACATGCTGATCATTACCGCCACAGCGATGTCCCCTTCACCTCACAGTTCTAGAAACACTGCTTGCGGGTGCCATCACCGGCGCAGCGAGTTCTTCCCCGAGAAAGCATTCGACTGACAAATCTACGAAAACTGCTCGCGGACGCCATTACCGAAACCTCGGATTTTTCCATGAGAAATCATTCAACCCACATCTCTATAAACACAGAGTGTCGCCAGACTTTTCTGCGAGCTGGCCCATTTGTCAGGATCCGCAAGTGCCCAAATGCCTGGGTCTGGGAGCTGGACCTTGACGCTCCCTGTCATCGGCTTTGTGTCAACTGCTGCGGAGTCTGCGACAAACATGGGGAGACGACAAGATCGAGTTTGAGCCTGTCCGCTGCGAAACCCACAATCAAACCCTACGAAAAAGTCGCCTACCAGCATATTCGTCTCCTGCCAGCATTTCCATCCCAAGACTGGAGCCACGTCCCACAACCGAAACCAACAAAAAGCCACCTGCCAGCATATTCGTCGCCTACCAGCATCGTCATCCCAAAACCGAAGCTACGAAGCCCGCAACCAAGCCCTACGAACAAGTCGCCTGCTAGCATATTCATCCCCTGCCAGCATTTTCCATTCCAAGACCGGAGCTACATCCCACAACCAAACCCTACGAAGACGCCGCCTGCCAGCATTTCCATCCCGGTCCGCTGAACCCCGAAAGTGGCAACAAAACCCCACGAACGATTGCTAGCATATTCATCTCAAGACCGAAGCCACAGCCCGCCATCCGCCACGAAGCCCTACGAAAAGATCGCTTACCAGCGTTTTCATCCCAAGACCGAAACCAGCAACAGCAACCAACGTATGTGCGGCCGTCCGCGGCCGTCCGGACAGCCCTTGAAGCCCTTCTACCTCCCAGACTTCCCTTCGCCGCACGGGACGCAGTCTCCCTCGCTATAAGTCTATAATCGAGCGGGCATGCGGCACCAGAAGTCACATATATTTCGCGACCCGAAAATGCGCCTCTCAGAACATCCATCCTCCTGCAAGACCGACGTGTCTCCTCCATGACCGCTGGTACACAAAGTCAGCCCGGTTCCATTTCTCGTTCCAAAGGGATTTGGCCGAGGCTGTGCGCGATCTTTGCAGGACTGCCCGATCTACAGGTACGAGGGGCAGACGAAGAAGGTAGAGAATAGGAACAGAACAGCCGAAAGGTTCTGGGATATGCATATCTAGCTTTCGACGGAGTTCTAGTAATGGATGTACGCGCGACGAACGATAACGACTCCCGAGCGAAGCATGTCTCCGACGATACGACACACTCGCAGCAGAAATCGTCAGCGTGATAAATGGCATGGACGAGTCTTGAATAGCCAAACAGTTTTTGCGAGCGTACTGCCGCCTCAAATTGACGAACAGTCGTCAAACTCGCACACGCCTTGGGCTGCCTCCTCGGCGAGCCAATCCGCTCGGAAGGGAGGGAAATAGGATTGCCAAAAATCGCAGCATCCTGATCGCATCGACCAGATTATATGGGCTTAAAGGCGAGGAAAATATGATTTGGAGGCGGTCCATTATGCCGACCAGGAGCTGGCAAAGGTGCCCGAGAGATATTGGGACCTCGACGAAGGAGCTAATTTCGTGAGGCGTAGCAGAAGCGGAGGTCAATGTTGCAGGCGACTGTTGGAATCTCGCGGCGAGAGCCTGGGAGGTGTTGGCTAAAGCTCAAAATCCGTACTTCCTTGCGAGCTGACCAGGGCGGAGCGACTACACGAACATCGAGAAGGCAAAAAGTAAGATGTATGCGACGGTGATATAATTACGCTTGTTGCTCGACTAGAAGCGGGAGAAAAAGTCAAGAAAAGGCTGATGCAGCAGCTTTGTACCAGCCGGGTGGACAGATTTGAGCATGTCGTGATGGCTGGAAGTCGACTGACGGAGCGTTGCCAGGAATAGTAGTACAAAGACCTGAGGAGATGGCGCGCGGACTTGATCGACCGAGTAGCTGCAGTGGCGCGAAACCTTTCTGAGCAATATAGATGTCCCCGCAACAGATCTTGCAGTCATTGTTCAAAAACACCAAAAACCTCGCTTAGGTTTACTTGAACCCTTAAAGCCTCAGGCACCGTTTCACTTGAAGGCTCGTTATTATCACATAACTCGCTCGTTTCAGTTAGTCTATATAGCTTAAGGGCCTTCGCCCTTATAAATCAGTATTATTCTTTTTCCGCTTTTTAATCATCTAGTAGCTAAGAGCACTTAAGGCGGCTCCTTAGCCGTCTTACCGGCTGGCTCTGCTACTTAAGGGTTAGAGCTGGCCGGATTCTCGATTTATTGCCTATTTAATTAAACTAGCTTAAAACGACTCTAGTTTAAGACCTCCTTAGACCTATAGACTATACCGGACTTTCTACTTAGACTATACACCTAACTAGAAGCACCGGGTTTTCTATAGCTAGGGGTCCTATATATGGCGATTTACTCGGCGGTGCTATATATACTAGATTGCCAACTTCTACTTAAACGTTAACGCAAAACTCGTTTTGCCTTAAGTTTAAGACTTAAAGCGTAGAATTACCGCACTTAAAACTAGTTACCTAAACGCTTAAAGCGCGCTATGTTTAAACACGATAATAGCTAGAGCTGCCTAGCCGCTTAAGGAACTATAAGGAGGAAGTTATAACCCTTTAAGTTACCGGAAGCAACAATAACAGCAACTTAATTTAGTTCGATTAACAAACTATCCTACTAAGACAAGATGTCCGTTACTAGCTAAGCCGAAGGGACTATAGAGCTTCCTTCCTCCTACGACTTAAACCTAACAGTCGCTAAAGGAGAAAGGCTTAAGGAAGATAGGTAAGGCTATCTAAGCCTAATTAGCGAACTTAATCGCATTAAGGAACAAGGTAGCGATATAGGGGCGGCACTATCTACTACTGCTCGTCTCTTCCCTAAAGGAGATCCTTAGACGGATCCCCTAGCTCTACTTAGAGCTAATATTACCTTCCGAACTCCTACTTAACTAAGCCGACCTGCTACTACGAATGTAGGCTTAGGCCCTACTCGTTTTAGCGAGCATGTGGCCGCCTTAAGGGAGATAGAGGAACATATTAATCGACTTAAAGAGGACGCTGTCCGACTTTAGGCCGAGAACACCCGCTTATCCTAGGAGCCTGTTCGAGCAGGATCTACTAATAGGCCTATCTAGGGACTAAGCGAGCTAGGAGCCGTACGGTTTAAGCCATCCCTATATCGAGGAGATAACCCTAGATACGGCTTAAGTGACGACGAGGGACCAAGTCGTCCCTATCGCTATACGTCTGGAACACTAGGCAGGGATACAACTCCCCTTAATTCCTTGGATACTTTTATTAAGGCTTCCGTCCGGGTACTAGAACTATACTAGGGAGACACTCGAAACAACGCTGCTAATATCTGGGTTAGGTCTATAGAGCGTTACTTAAGGTCTTAGATTGCCCTAAGATAGAGGGGTATCCGCCTATCCGAAGCTAACCTTATCGAATTAGTAGGTAGCTAGATGTAGCGTAACGCCCTTGCTTAGTAGGAGGAACAGGAAGAGACTTGTAGGCTTAAGTACCTATACCCTTAACTTAATGCTCGGCAACCTCGTCTCCTATTTCTAAGATTATTATTACTAAGAGAAGCTCTAGAGACAATACCGAGCTCTTAAGCAAACAGGAGGTGTTATTACCTTCTATTACAAAATCCTCTCTGTAGCTCGCATGCTTAAGCTAAGGCCTAATAACTTCTCTAATGCTACTATCTTCTTTAATAGGCTTAAGCTGTCGATTCGAGCGGAGCTTATTCGACACAAGCTTACCCCTTAAAAGGCTGGACTACAGGAGATTATAGACTAGGCTTAAGCTATTAACGCAGCTAACTAGGAGGTCGTGGATTCTTAAAGGGGCCTAAGAATAGATGCCCCTGCCTTTAAGGAAAACCGCAATGCTCTTGCTAGGAAGGCTTTTAAACTAAGAAAGGTAAACAAGACTACCGTAGAGTATGTTGCCGCTGCCCTTAAACACATAGCCAACGACAACAGCTCTAAGCTACCGGCTTAGGAGTATTCCTTAAAGTGCTATAACTGCGGAGTCGCCGGACATACCTAGTATCGCTGTTAGAAGAAGCTTAAGCTAGACTTGCAGAAGAAGCAGGACGACTACAACAGACGCAAGGGGGGCTTAAGCAAGCCGACAAAAAAATAGACAGCGACTTAGATGCTAAGGATTCTAAGTCGTCTGTCGCGTCGCCCTTATTACTTAGGACCCCTCCTAATACTTAACTTAACTACCTTAACGCTATAGGACTAAACCTTTTAGTTACCTCTGGACGCTTAGGTTTAAGTAAGCATTCTGTTAAGGCCAAGTTCCTGTTCGACACTAGGGCTACGCGTATATACGTTTTACGAACGATCGCGGACTAGTTTCCGGAGGCTTAAGTAGCCATAGATTCCCAGACCGTAGTTCTACCTAACGGCACAGCAATAGAGACAACCCTTAGGGTTAAGCTGCCTTACTAGCTGCATAACTTTAAGGGGGAAATTACTGCCCGAGTGCTTAATCTCGCTAATCACGAGGTAATCCTTAGCCTTGAATAGTTCAGGCAGTACTGCCCGACTATTAATTTCTTTACGAACAAGGTGTACTTATACGACAACGGTATTAAGTATGCTATACTATGCTCTAGATACGCTCCTGACTTAAGGAGCGTTCCGGTAGATAAGGACCTCTGTTCCCTTAAGGAACTAGAGGATTTACTTAACGTTAATCCCGACATGCCCTTATATCTCTTAAACATAGATAAATACTAGGAGCGGCAACAGGAGAGGGAACGCGATCCTAAGGACGACCCTATGTCCCTTAAGGAAGACGACGTTCCTCCTCCCTTAAGCGAGGAACCCAGCTTAAGCCGCATTATCCTAAACAACAGGGATCTGTTTAGATCTTCCTTGCCTAACAAGCTACTAAAGGACCGGTTTATTGTGCATTTAATCGACACCGGGGACCATAAGCCGATTAATTAACAGCCTTACTAGCTGTCTTATGCCTAATCGCTTAAACAGGAGTCTTAAATCGAGGAACTCTAGAAGCGTAGGTTAATTAACAAATCCTAATCGGCTTAGGGAAGCCCTATATTACTTGTACCTAAGCTAGGAGGGAAATAGCGAATGTACGTTAATTTCAGGGCTCTAAACAACGCTACCGTTAAGGATCGATTCCCCCTTCCTCGGATTTCCGACTGCTTAGATGCATTTTATAGTTTAAGGTACTTTACTAAGATTAACTTAACCTCCGGGTTCTGGCAATTAAAAGTAAAGGAAGAGGACCAGCACAAGACAGCATTTAACACTCGCTAGGGCAAATACTACTTTAAGGTAATGCCTTTTGGCTTATACAATGCACTAGCAAGCTTCTAGAGCTTGATAAACGAAGCCCTAAGAAAGCACCTTTACAAGACGTGTGTGGTTTACTTGGACGACATCGTAATCTTCTCTAAGACTTTAGAGGAGCACGAAGTCTACTTAAAGGAAGTCCTGGATATCCTACGATCATAAGAGCTGTATTGCTCCCCTAAGAAATGCTACATTAGGGTTAAGGAATTCGACTTCTATAGGCACCGAGTAAGCTACAATTAAGTCAGGCCTATAGAAGACAAGATCTCTATTGTCCGAGACTGGCTACAGCCGACTAACGCTTAAGAAGTGCAGTAGTTTATTAGGCTAGCTTCCTTCTACCGCAAATACGTTAGAGACTTTGCTAGGCACGCTACTCTACTATTAGACCTCCTTAAGGAAGATGACTTGCTGCTGCGTGCTAAGAAGAAGCGCCCTATTAAGTAGACTGCCTAGTGCACTATCGCTTTTGCGAAGCTTAAGGAAGCCTTGTGCAGCGAGCTAGTGCTAATTATGCTAGACACTAAGAAGCCCTTTATTATTAAAACGGATGCAAGTAAGTAGGCGCTTAGTGCAGTCCTACATTAAGCTAACTCTAATAGGAAATTGCATCCGGTTGCTTTCGAGGGCTGCAAGCTACAAGGGGCAGAACTAAACTATCCAGTGCACGAGAAGGAGCTCCTTACTATTAAGGAAGCCCTTCGAAAATAGAACTACTACATCGACAATAGGACCAAGACTTAAGTGATTACAGATCACTACAGCCTGCAGTACCTAAAGACCTCTAAAACTCTAACTAAGCGACTTGTACGTTAGATTAAGGAGTTTCAAGCTTACGATATCGACATCCGCTACCGCAAGGGGAGTGAGGCCATCGTTCCTAATGCCCTCTCCCGCCGGCCGGACTTAATAGAAGCGACCCTAGCTAACATAGCAGGGGAGGGTTCTACATAGCTAGGGGATTAATCACTTAAGCCTACGGATTTCTTGACTGCCTTGCCTCGCTCCTTTAAGGAAAACGCTACAAGGGGAACGATTATTCGAGGATTCTCCGAGCGTAAGGTAGTTAATAGGGTAATCTATTTTAAAACTATAGGGGAGATGCCCGAGAACAAGAAGCTAAGCCGCTTAATTAAAAAGAAGGTGTTAGATCTTGTCCTTAAGGACGACCTCCTGTATTATCGCGAGGCTAATAGAAGCCTTGTACCCTACGTAGATCCGGAATTCCGGTAGGACTTCCTTAAACGCTGCTACAATAACTACGGGCACTTTGCATTGCCCGGCGTCTGCAGCATTCTTCGAGCGAGGGGCTGGTAGTAGTTACTTAAACAGGATGTTTATAACTACGCTTCCACTTACCCTTAGTGTTAAGCTATAAAGAAGAAGTCCCGGAGTCCCCTATAGGAGCCGCGATTCTACTAAGCCAATTCCAAGCTTAAGCTATTTAAGCGCTAGGCGATTAATGTTGTCGGTCTAATGCCTATTACACTTAATAGTAACAAGTACATTATTACAGCTGTGGATTATGCTACTAGTTGGCCGGTTGCAAGGGCCACCTCGAATTAAGAAACCGAGACAGTCGCTCGTTTTGTTTAAGAAGAGATCTATGCGAACTTTGGATCCCTAAGGGAAGTCCTTAGTAACAATAGATCCAACTTTATAAGCAAGGCGTTTAATATCCTTATAGATACCCTTTAAGCCAACTACAGGCTAACGACGCCCTACTATCCCCGCACGAACAGGAAGGTTAAGGCCTTAAACGGTGTTCTCGGCCGGATCCTCTCTAAGATGTGCTATAGTAAAAGCGTGCACGCTTAGGACTTGTACCTTCCTAAGGCGCTGTATTCAAGCCGAATCCGGGCCTAGTCCGGTTGTAGATACAGCCCCTTCTTCCTCTTGTTCGGCCAGCAGCCCCGAATACTTAAGGATCATCCGTACCTGCGTCCAATGCAGCTTAAGCCCGAGGATCCTGAATCTAGGCATTAAGTAATGCAGAACGCTAGGACGATTGCCGCAGAAAAGCTGCTTACGAAAGCGGTAAGAGCCGGCGCTATTAGTAGACACACCTTTAAGGAGACTAATAGCAAGTTTATCGAGGGAGACTTTGTTCTTGTCTTAAATAAGACTAAGACGAAGCTCCAGCCGACCTTCGTAGGTCCCTTTAAGGTAATTAAGCGAAGCTGGCTTAGTACGTATACCTTAGAGTCCTACGACGGGTCTGTAGTTAAGCATTAGGTGCATAGTAATCGACTAATCCGCGCTAACTGCACTAGTTTTAGGGACTAGCAGAAGCGCTGTAGACAGGAGATTTCACTTAAGGCCGCTAGCTAGGAGTTTAAGGACTCCTTACGTAATAATCTTGCACTTAATTTACGCTTAAGTTTCTCTACTCTAGCGACTATCCCTAAGCAGAAGTAGGACAAGTTGTCTTCCTAGCAGCTTAAACGGTTAGGAGCCCTTCGATTCCTTTTAGGGGAAGGCAAACCTTTAGATTCTTCAAAAACTAACGATTAGCCAAAGTTTTAACACAAGCTTAAACTCGCTGCTAATAAGATCCGAAGGAAGCATAGAGATGTTTCACGCGCAAATCGAGATAATGCTAAGGAGGTAAAGAAACTTAAGGCTACTCTCGAAAAGAAACGTCTTAGGGAGCTGAAGAAGTTAGCACCCTTAAGTCAGCCGGTTATGCATCCGGTAAATACAGCCGCAACATTAAGGGAGGACGCTTAAGTTAACCCTGTTGCAGCAACTGTTTCTGTCCCTACGGAGCCTGTTATTAAAGAAACGGAAGAGGAACTACTTGTAATCCCTTCCGAGCTCTAGGAGACTCTACTTAAACCCTAAGGGGAGTCGGGTAATAACGAGGACACTATTATGGTTATGCCCCGTCAACGACTACCCTAGAACACAAGGGAAGCTCCTCGTAATCCTACGGTGCAGCTACGAAGGAAGCTAACCTTTAAGTCTAAACGAAAGGTTAATGCGAGGGCCTAAGTTTAATAGATCCCCCGGAGGGTTTTCATTTTATGTTTTTTATACTTAAGGCCATTCCTCAAGTGCTATCATACATTCATTTCGCGCTGGCTTTCCAGCGTCGTATCGCATTGCATCGCATGCAGAAAAAAAGAAAAACAAGAAAAACAACGCTTTTGGTGCTCCTGCTTAAGCCTACGAATTTTCTACCGATCCCACTTAGACCCGAATCAACCCTTCTTAGCCTGCTCCCTCTTAGCATCTTCTTCCTTCTTAGTAATAAGCTGCGTCTTAAGGGCTAACATTACCGCCTGCAAGTGCAGCATCTAAGGAGTAATGCCTTAATTAGCCCTAAGACGCACTTGAGCCCGCGAGAGAGCCATCTAGACGACTTAATACACGGAGTAGCGCTTGTTAAAGCGGTTGCGGTAGAGCTGCTCGATATGCTCCGTGTACACGCGCGTGCGTTAGCTTCCTAGAGGAACTGTTAGGCCCTCTGCGCTATATACTTAACGTCCATTGTCAGCCCGAGGAGCCGTACTAAAGAACAGGTTCCCCTAAGTGGCGAACCCGCTTAAGGGGAGCACTAGTTTATATACAAGGCGGCCGGAGAAGGTTAGGATTGGATTATAATCCTTAGTTAAGCCCGTCCTTGCTAGTATTAAGGTCTGATCGATAGCGTAGGAGAGTCTCTCTCCCTTATGCATTAGATCTACAAAGTCCTCTGCCGCATCGAAGAACGGCGGGCTTAGAGATTAACGGGCTAGGGCTAGTGCGTTTCGAACCGGAGCTTGAACGGCAGCAGGCATAGTGCTCGGCCGAGGGGGCGGGCCCTAGCGATTACTTATACTAGGGGGCCCTAGCGCTTAAGTGCCTTAACGATCGCCTGTTAGAAAGAGATTAGGTGCCGGTCGGGAAGGCGTTTAAGGAGGGCCTTGTTGCCCGGTGCGGAAGAGTAGAGGTACGTTAGCCGGACGGGTCGTACGCACAGCTTAAGGGTTGTCGCGGCGATACCTGTTATCTATAGTTATAGGCATTCCTTAGGCGTAGTTCTTAGGAAGCTAGAAGGACAAAGGCCTAGCACCCGGAGATCTACTAAACCCCCTTAAAGGATCTAAGTAAGGACGCTCTAGCCGCGAAGGAGTAGTGTCCATCTCCTCACGAGCAGACAAAGGACCCCTTAAGTTAGGAGAACGAGCTGCGACAGCTATCAAATTAATGTCCTCTATGTCGGCAAGATTTGTCCGACTAGTAAGAAGGGGGTTAAGTAGCTGAGTAACCCTACCGGGTCTAGAATCGAATAGTCGGGGGCTAGAAGGCGGCGGGCTTGAAGGCACTTAGATAGGCTCTTCTAGGAGCGGAATTAAGACTTCCTCCTTAAAGTCTACCTACTCGTCCTCTACATTGTTATTACCTTCCTTAGCCTTCGGGTTCCTCTTCTTAGTCCTAGTCTTTCCCTAGAGTTTAGAATCTCTAACCGAACAGCGATCGTAGTAGTTAGTGTAGCTGTAGTTGGCATAGTAGCTAAAGCAGCCTCTACTACTGCGGCATAACTTAAAGGGCCTAGCCTTACGCTTGCCGGACTCGTAGCTATAGTTGCCTTCTTAAGGGCTGCTACTAAGAGCTTAAGTAAAAAGAGAGACTAGACGCTATTGCTTGTAGGCCCTAATAAGGTAACCGTCCGACTTACGCTAGTCCAAGCTGCGCAGATCGCCTAGCTTGAACGCTTAAAGTCCATCGATTAAGGCATTAAGTTAGGAAATTGTAAAGGCAGCTAGGAATTGCCGAAGGTACTTAATAGGCGCATTCGACACTATAATTAGGCAATACATCACTTCCCTTATCTATACGTCCGTAACCGCGATACGATTAGAGGCTAGGTTAGGAATAAGGAGAGCTTTAAGTCGAGCGCCGACAGAGGCGTATATAATAGTGCTATCGATATTTCCTTAAGGGTCGAAGCAATCTAGCTTAGGGTACAAGCTACGAAGATCCGGAGAGCGGTTGAGGACGTTGCGAGGCATCGTAGGATCCTAACCTTATACGGCAGTGCGACTCCTTAAGCTACGGCCCTAGTTCGCTAGTTAAGGGTTGCGCTAAGGGATTTCGTAATTGTTGCTTATAGGAGCGCGTATGCCTAGTAGCTTAGACCTAAGGCTTAAGGTAGACATGTTAAGCCTATCTTAATAAGCATCGTATGCCGACTTGTAACCGGTAGCTTGCTTATACCCGAATTTAGTGTACTCTATACGGTCACGCCGAGACATAACATTAGGCTAGACGTAGAGTTTCCTTAAAGCGAACTTGTCTATTAATTCTTAGGTGGCAGCAGCTCGTAACGGCTGCTTCTTACTACTTAAGACCGAGCCGAATGCTTAAGTTAACATCCTTACATCTAAGTATCCGCGCTTAACTGTCTTAATAGCACTTTGAACAGCCTTCGCAGGAGGGAACTTAGGGGCTAGTTTGCGAGGAGATCGGCGGAGCTACTTGTCAACCTTGTCGTCCTTGCTCTTATCGTCTTTCTTACGCTTGTCTTCGTTACCCTTCGCTATAGCGACTATTACTTAAGGTGTGTTGTAATGTTGTAAGGTGTAGTAATCGTAGACTGTATAAAGGTCTAAGGAAAAGGGAAGGAAAGGGTTGCGGAAGTTAATAAAAGAGAGAGGGTTTAAAAAGAAGAACGTAGTCGCTTTTGTGCCCTTAAAGGGGCGACCTACTAGTGAATTCGACTACGTGCCAGCAGTTACTAGCTTAAAGCTTGTGATAGTACGTGAATTGGATTATTCACCTACTAGAATTAGCTAGACGATTGCACTTAAGCCCTTACCTTCCGAGCAATCACGGACCTCCTGGATCACGCTCGTTCAAGATCACGCACACCCACTTAAGAGCATTAGCATATGACCTAAGCCTTCAATTAAGGTTGTTACGAACGCTTAAGGTTACGCATTTACCAAAGGGGAGGATGTTCAAAAACACTAAAAACCTCGCTCAGGTTTACTTAAACCCTTAAAGCCTTAGGCACCGTTTCACTTAAAGGCTCGTTATTATCACATAACTCGCTCGTTTCAGTTAGTCTATATAGCTTGAGGGCCTTCGCCCTTATAAATCAGTATCATTCTTTTTCCGCTTTTTGATCATCATCACAGTGAGCTCATTAATGGGCAATACCATTCCTCGTCATCTCTCGCCTTGAAGGCCACAACTCATGCTTGCTTTCCTGCACCTTCGTACGTTCCGGTTGGTTCGCCTCGAACCAGCTAACCCGCCTGGCTCGTGACAGAGCGAAGTCCGCCCTAATGCATCGAACTTGCCGGTATCCCATCGAGTTACAGCGCTGGCACAGGTACTTGCAGCGTCTGTTAGTTAGCCGAGCTGTTCAAAAACGGGCAGCATTAAAGACTCGAATACTTCGAGAACTCCACTCCTTCGACGCCGCGGATGGAACAGTAGCAGAATGTGTACGTAATCAAGGCGGATGGGCAGAGCAGCAGTCCAACGCCTCGTAGGAATGGATCCGGAAATGCGAGGTGCGATTGATAGCGCTTCGGGGCAGATAGACAGATGTGTGCCGGTGGGCGGTTAGAAGGATGCGGCGGACGAGTAGTTGGCGTCGTAGGCGGAGTACGAAAGGTCGCTGCCTTTTTTAACGGCTCGACACGAAAGGTAAGCAGAATGTAGTTTCGATGGAAGTCGATGGAAGTCGATGGAAGTAGGACGGGAGGTACGGAGCAAGGACGATGCGTAGAAGCCTGTCTTTAATTCTTCATAAACTAGCAGGGTCCGACAAAGCGTGTGTTCAAAAACACCAAAAACCTCGCTCAGGTTTACTTAAACCCTTGAAGCCTTAGGCACTGTTTCACTTAAAGGCTCGTTATTATCACATAACTCGCTCGTTTTAGTTAGTCTATATAGCTTAAGGGCCTTCGCCCTTATAAATCAGTATTATTCTTTTTCCGCTTTTTGATTATCTAGTAGCTAAGAGCACTTAAGGCAGCTCCTTAGCCGTCTTACCGGCTAGCTCTGCTACTTAAGGGTTAGAGCTGGCCGGATGCTCGATTTATTGCCTATTTAATCAAACTAGCTTAAAACGACTCTGGTTTAAGACCTCCTTAGACCTATGGACTATACCGGACTTTCTACTTAGACTATACACCTAACTAGAAGCACCGGGTTTTCTATAGCTAGGGGTCCTATATATAGCGATTTACTCGGCGGTGCTATATATACTAGATTGCTAACTTCTACTTAAACGTTAACGCAAAACTCGTTTTGCCTTAAGTTTAAGACTTAAAGCGTAGAATTACCGCACTTAAAACTAGTTACCTAAACGCTTAAAGCGCGCTATGTTTGAACACGATAATAGCCAGAGCTGCCTAGCCGCTTAAGGAACTATAAGGAGGAAGTTATAACCCTTTAAGTTACCGGAAGCAACAATAACAGCAACTTAATTTAGTTCGATTAACAACCTATCCTACTAAGACAAGATGTCCGTTACTAGCTAAGCCGAAGGGACTATAGAGCTTCCTTCCTCCTACGACTTAAACCTAACAGTCGCTAAAGGAGAAAGGCTTAAGGAAGATAGGGAAGGCTATCTAAGCCTAATTAGCGAACTTAATCGTATTAAGGAACGAGATAGCGATGTAGGGGCGGCACTATCTACTACTGCTCGTCTCTTCCCTAAAGGAGATCCTTAGACGGATCCCCTAGCTCTACTTAGAGCTAATATTACCTTCCGAACTCCTACTTAACTAAGCCGACCTACTACTACGAATGTAGGCTTAGGCCCTACTCGTTTCAGCGAGTATATAGCCGCCTTAAGGGAGATAGAGGAACATATTAATCGACTTAAAGCGGACGCTGTCCGACTTTAGGCCGAGAACACCCGCTTGTCCTAGGAGCCTGTTCGAGCAGGATCTGCTAATAGGCCTATCCAGGGACTAAGCGAGCTAGGAGCCGTACGGTTTAAGCCATCCCTATATCGAGGAGATAACCCTAGACACGGCTTAAGTAACGATAAGGGACCAAGTCGTCCCTATCGCTATACGTCTAGAACACTAGGCAGGGATACAACTCCCCTTAATTCCTTAGATACTTCTATTAAGGCTTCCGTCCGGGCACTAGAGCTATACTAGGGAAACACTCGAAACAACGCTGCTAATATCTGGGTCAGGTCTATAGAGCGTTACTTAAGGTCTTAGATTGCCCTAAGATAGAGGGGTATCTGCCTATCCGAGGCTAACCTTATCGAATTAGTAGGTAGCTAGATATAGCGTAACGCCCTTGCTTAGTAGGAGGAACAGGAAGAGACTTGTATGCTTAAAATTATCGAGGGAACCTATACCCTTAACTTAATGCTCGGCAACCTCGTCTCCTATTTCCAAGATTATTATTACTAAGAGAAGCTCTAGAGACAATACCGAGCTCTTAAGCAAACAGGAGGTGTTATTACCTTCTATTACAAAATCCTCTCCGTAGCTCGCATACTTAAGCTAAGGCCTAATAACTTCTCTAATACTACTATCTTCTTTAATAGGCTTAAGCTATCGATTCGAGCGGAGCTTATTCGACACAAGCTTACCCCTTAAAAGGCTAGACTATAGGAGATTATAGACTAGGCTTAAGCTATCGACGCAGCTAACTAGGAGGTCGTAGATTCTTAAAGGGGCCTAAGAATAGATGCCCCTACCTTTAAGGAAAACCGCAATGCTCTTGCTAGGAAGGCTTTTAAACTAAGAAAGGTAAACAAGACTACCGTAGAGTATGTTGCCGCTGCCCTTAAACACATAGCCAACGACAACAGCTCTAAGCTACCGGCTTAGGAGTATTCCTTAAAGTGCTATAACTGCGGAGTCGCCGGACATACCTAGTATCGCTGTTAGAAGAAGCTTAAGCTAGACTTGCAGAAGAAGCAGGACGACTACAACAGACGCAAGGGGGGCTTAAGCAAGCCGACAAAAAAATAGACAGCGACTTAGATGCTAAGGATTCTAAGTCGTCTGTCGCGTCGCCCTTATTACTTAGGACCCCTCCTAATACTTAACTTAACTACCTTAACGCTATAGGACTAAACCTTTTGGTTACCTCTGGACGCTTAGGTTCAAGTAAGCATTCTGTTAAGGCCAAGTTCCTGTTCGATACTAGGGCTACGCGTGTATACGTCTTACGAACGATCGCGGACTAGTTTCCGGAGGCTTAAGTAGCTATAGATTCCCAAACTGTGGTTCTGCCTAACGGCACAGCAATAGAGACAACCCTTAGGGTTAAGCTGCCTTACTAGCTGCGTAACTTTAAGGAGGAAATTACTGCCCGAGTGCTTAATCTCGCTAATTACGAGGTAATCCTTAGCCTTAAATAGTTCAGGTAGTACTGCCCGACTATTAATTTCTTTACGAACAAGGTGTACTTATACGACAACAGTGTTAAGTACGCTATACTATACTCTAGATACGCTCCTAACTTAAGGAGCGTTCCGGTAGATAAGGACCTCTGTACCCTTAAGGAACTAGAGGATTTACTTAACGTTAATCCTAATATGCTCTTATATCTCTTAAACATAGATAAATACTAGGAGCGGCAACAGGAGAGGGAACGCGATCCTAAGGACGACCCTATGTCCCTTAAGGAAGACGATGTTCCTCCTCCCTCAAGTAAGGAATCCAGCTTAAGCCGCATTATCCTAGACAACAGGGATCTGTTTAGATCTTCCTTGCCTAACAAGCTACCGAAGGACCGGTTTATTATGCATTTAATCGACACTAGGGACTACAAGCCGATCAATTAACAGCCTTACTAGCTATCTTATGCCTAATTGCTTAAACAGGAGTCTTAAATCGAGGAACTCTAGAAGCGTAGGTTAATTAACAAATCCCAATCGGCTTAGGGAAGCCCTATGTTACTTATACCCAAACTAGGAGGGAAATAGCGAATGTGCGTTAATTTCAGGGCTCTAAATAACGCTACCGTTAAGGATCGATTCCCCCTACCTCGGATTTCTGACTACTTAGATATATTTTATAGTTTAAGGTACTTTACTAAGATTAACTTAACCTCCGGGTTCTAGCAATTAAAGGTAAAGGAAGAGGACTAGCATAAGACAGCGTTTAACACTCGCTAGGGCAAATACTACTTTAAGGTAATGCCCTTTAGCCTATACAATGCACCGGCAAGCTTCTAGAGCTTAATAAACGAAGCTCTAAGAAAGCACCTTTACAAGACATATGTAGTTTACTTAGACGACATCGTGATTTTCTCTAAGACCCTAGAGGAACACGAAGTCTACTTAAAGGAAGTCCTGGATGTCCTGCGGTCTTAAGAGCTGTATTACTCCCCTAAGAAATGTTACATTAGGGTTAAGGAATTCGACTTCTATAGACATCGAGTAAGCTACAATTAAGTCAGGCCTATAAAAGACAAGATCTCTATTGTTAGAGATTAGCTACAGCCGACTAACGCTTAAGAAGTACGGCAGTTTATTAGGCTAGCTTCCTTCTACCGCAAGTACGTTAGAGACTTTGCTAGGCACGCTGCTCCGCTATTAGACCTCCTTAAGGAAGATAACTTGCTACTACGTGCTAAGAAGAAGCGCCCTATTAAGTAGACTGCCTAGTGCACTATCGCTTTTGCGAAGCTTAAGGAAGCCCTGTGTAGCGAGCTAGTGCTAATTATGCTAGACACTAAGAAGCCCTTTATTATTAAAACGGATGCAAGTAAGTAGGCGCTTAGTGCAGTCCTACATTAAGCTAACTCTAATAGGAAATTACATCCGGTTGCTTTCGAGGGCCGCAAGCTGCAAGGGGCAGAACTAAACTATCCAGTGCACGAGAAGGAGCTCCTTGCTATTAAGGAAGCCCTTCGAAAATGGAACTACTACATCGACAATAGGACCAAGACTTAAGTAATTACAGATTACTACAGCCTACAGTACCTAAAAACCTCGAAGACTCCAACTAAGCGACTTGTACGCTGGATTAAGGAGTTTCAAGCTTACGACATCGACATCCGCTGACGGCCGAACAGACTGCACCTTCACGCGGTGGCCGTCGTAAGTACCTTCCTTAGAAGGGAAACTAAGACAGTCTGGAAGAAACCTCCTCGAAAACCTCTTGAAATCCGCCCGAAATCCTTCTCGAAATCCGCCTCGAAACACAAGCTACAGAACAACAGCACGATTCGAACGAATAGCTCTCTACGCTACGAACAAGAAGAAGAAGAAGAAGAAGAAGAAGAGGCAGTCCACTCTGTCCTATACGCGCACCTCCTCGAAATCCGAATCGAAATTGCATGTCCCTTCTCTAGTAGAGACGTCGTTACCTTCGAAAGGAAGCATACATGCACTTTAAAGAGCTAGAACTCGATGGAATCCACAACTCTGCGATTAACCTGCGTAGCTGTATACGTTTAGAAGCGGCATATAGTTCCACAAAGGCATATTAAGGACAAGAGAAAGAGACAGCGGGTTAGATAGCTGCTTGCGTAGCTGCTTGCGCAGCTACGTCGCTCCTGCACTACTTTTTGCACTGCAATGCATTTCCTCTCTCTCTCTTTCGAATTCGCAGCGTGCGTACGAAGCGGAAGGATCCGCTGAAAATTCTGCAAAAAGCTTGGCGCGAAAATTCTGTAGCCCCGGCTACACGACACTCGTTGGATTTCCTTTGTTCTACGCTGCTTTTAAAGTCCTTTAGCATTTTGCCTTAGGCACGGGGTTTCCCCTAAGGTCAAAGAATACCGAAAGAATTTGATTGTAAATAGATCTACTGCCTTGCTTACAAGGCCGTCCTACATAGTCTTGGACTCCGAAAGGACGTAAATAGAACAAACAAACAAACAAACAAACAAACAAACATCGACATCCGCTACCGCAAGGGGAGTGAGGCCATCGTTCCTAATGCCCTCTCCCGCCGGCCGGACTTAATAGAAGCGACCCTAGCTAACATAGCAGGGGAGGGTTCTACATAGCTAGGGGATTAATTACTTAAGCCTGCGGACTTCTTAACCGCCTTGCCTCGCTCCTTTAAGGAAAACGCTACAAGGGGAACGATCATTCGAGGATTCTCCGAGCGTAAGGTAGTTAATAGAGTAATCTATTTTAAAACTATAGGGGAGATGCCCGAGAACAAGAAGCTAAGCCGCTTAATTAAAAAGAAGGTGTCAGATCTTGTCCTTAAGGACGACCTCCTGTATTATCGCGAAGCTAATAGAAGCCTTGTACCCTACGTAGATCCGGAATTCCGGTAGGACTTCCTTAAACGCTGCTACAATAACTACGGGCACTTCGTACTACCCGGCGTCTGTAGCATTCTTCGAGTAAGGGGCTAGTAGTAGTTACTTAAATAGGATATTTATAACTACGCTTTCACCTGCCCTTAGTGTCAAGCCACGAAGAAGAAGTCCCGGAGTCCCCTATAGGAGCCGCGATTCTACTAAGCTAATTCCAAGCTTAAGCTATTTAAGCGCTAGGCGATTAATGTTGTCGGTCTAATGCCTGTTATACTTAATAGTAACAAGTACATTATCACAGCCGTGGATTATGCTACTAGTTAGCTGGTTGCAAGGGCCACCTCGAATTAGGAAACCGAGACGGTCGCTCGTTTTGTTTAAGAAGAGATCTATACGAACTTTGGACCCCTAAGGGAAGTCCTTAGTAACAATAGATCCAACTTCATAAGCAAGGCGTTTAATATCCTCATAGATACCCTTTAAGCTAACTATAGGCTAACGACGCCCTACTATCCCCGCACGAACGGGAAGGTTAAAGCCTTAAACGGCGTTCTCGGCCGGATCCTCTCTAAGATATGCTATAGTAAAAGCGTGCACGCTTAGGACCTATACCTTCCTAAGGCGCTGTATTTAAGTTGAATCCGGGCCTAGTCCGGTTGTAGATACAGCCCGTTTTTCCTCTTATTCGGCCAGCAGCCCCGAATACTTAAGGATTATCCGTACCTACGTCTAATGCAGCTTAAGCCTAAGGATCCTAAATCTAGGCATTAAGTAATGCAGAACGCCAGGACGATTACCGCAGAAAAGCTGCTTGCGAAAGCAGTAAGAGCCGGCGCTATTAGTAGGCACACCTTTAAGGAAACTAATAGTAAGTTTATCGAGGGAGACTTTGTTCTTGTCTTAAATAAGACTAAGACGAAGCTCTAACCGACCTTCGTAGGTCCCTTTAAGGTAATTAAGCGAAGCTAGCTTAGTACATATACCTTAGAATCCTACGACGGTTCTGTGGTTAAGTATTAAGTGCATAGTAATCGCCTTATCCGCGCTAACTGCACTAGTTTTAGGGACTAGCAGAAGCGCTGTAGACAGGAGATTTTACTTAAGGCCGCTAGCTAGGAGTTTAAGGACTCCTTGCGTAATAATCTTATACTTAATCTACGCTTAAGTTTCTCTACTCTAGCGACTATTCCTAAACAGAAGTGGGACAAGTTGTCTTTACAGCAGCTTAAACAGTTAGGAGCCCTTCGATTCCTTTTAGGGGAGGGCAAACCTTTAGATTCTTTAAAAACTAACGATTAGCCAAAGTTTTGTTTGTTTGTTTGTTTGTTTGTTTGTTCCATTTACGTCCTTTCGGAGTCCAAGACTATGTAGGACGGCTTTGCCATAAAGGCAAAGCAGTAGATCTAGTTACAATCAGATTTTTCGGTATTCTTTGACCTTAGGGGAGACCCCGTGCCTAAGGCAATGCCAAAGGACTTGAAACAAATGCGAGACAAAGGAAATCAAACGAGTGTTGCAGCCCAAGGCTGCAGAATTTTCAGCGGATCCTTCCGCTTCGCACACACAGCCTAAGGCTGCAGAATTTTCGCGCCAAGCTTTTGCAGAATTTTCAGCGGATCCTTCCGCTTCGCACACACGCTGCGAATTCGAAAGAGATGCAGATGCAGCGCAAGAGGCGCAAAAAGCAGCTGTCCAACTCGCTGCCTTCTCTTGTCCTCAATATGCCTTTGTGGAACTATATGCCGCCTTCTAGCGCATATAGCTACGCAGGTTGATCGCAGAGTTGTAGATTCCACCGAGTTCTAGCTCTTTGAAGTGCACTTTTCCATAGAGGCGACGAATCTCTAGAGGGAAAGAGGTGCGATTTCGATTCGGATTTCGAGGAGGTGCGCGTATAGGGCAGAGTGGACTGCTTCTTTCTTCTTCTCGTTCGTAGCGTAGGGGGCTATTCGTTCGAATCGTGCTGTTGTTCTGTTGTAGCTCGTGTTTCGAGGCGGATTTCGAGAAGGATTTCGGGCGGATTCGAGAGGTTTTCGAGGCAGATTTCGAGAAGGATTTTGGGCGGATTTCGAGAGGTTTTCGATGAGGTTTCTTCCAGATTTCTTCCAGATTTCTTCCAGACTGTCTTAGTTTCCCTTCCGAGGAAGGTACTTACGACGGCCACCGCGTGAAGGTGCAGTCTGTTCGGCCGTCTAGCCAAAGTTTTAATACAAGCTTAAACTCGCTGCTAATAAGATCCGAAGGAAGCATAGAGATGTTTCACGCGCGAATCGAGATAATACTAAGGAGGTAGAGAAACTTAAGGCTACTCTCGAAAAGAAACGTCTTAGGGAGCTAAAGAAGTTAGCACCCTTAAGTTAGCTGGTTATGCATCCGGTAAATGCAGCTGCAACATTAAGGGAGGACGCTTAAGTTAACCCTGTTGCAGCAACTGTTCCTATCCCTACGGAGCCTATTATAGAAGAAACGGAAGAGGGACTACTTGTAATCCCTTCCGAGCTCTAGGAGACTCTACTTAAACCCTAAGGGGAGTCGGGTAATAACGAGGACACTATTGTGGTTGTTCCCCGTTAACGACTACCCTAGAACACAAGGGAAGCTCCTCGTAATCCTGCGGTGTAGCTACGAAGGAAGCCAACCTTTAAGTCCAAACGAAAGGTTAATGCGAGGGCCTAAGTTTAATAGATCCCCCGGAGGGTTTTCATTTTATGTTTTTTATACTTAAGGCCAGTCCTTAAGTGCTATTATACATTTATTTCGCGCTGGCTTTCTAGCGTCGTATCGCATTGCATCGTATGCACAGCCTAGCAGATAAGGGGGCTTAGAAAAAAGAAAAACAAGAAAAACAACGCTTTTGGTGCTCCTACTTAAGCCTATAAATTTTCTACCGATCCTACTTAGACCCGAATTAACCCTTCTTAGCCTGCTCCCTCTTAGCATCTTCTTCCTTCTTGGTAATAAGCTGCGTCTTAAGGGCTAACATTACCGCCTGCAAGTGCAGCATCTAAGGAGTAATGCCTTAATTAGCCCTAAGACGCACTTAAGCCCGCGAGAGAGCTATCTAGACGACTTAATATACGGAGTAGCGCTTGTTAAAGCGGTTGCGGTAGAGCTGCTCGATGTGCTCCGTGTACACGCGCGTGCGTTGGCTTCCTAGAGGGACTGTTAGGCCTTCTGCGCCGTATCCTTAACGTCTATTATTAGCCCGAGGAGCTGTGCTAAAGAATAGGTTCCCCTAGGTAGCGAACCCGCTTAAGGGGAGCACTAGTTTATGTACAAGGCGGCCGGAGAAGGTTAGGATTAGATTATAATCCTTAGTTAAGCCCGTCCTTGCTAGTATTAAGGTCTAATCGATAGCGTAGGAGAGTCTCTCTCCCTTATGCATTAGATCTACAAAGTCCTCTGCCGCATCGAAGAACGGCGGGCTTAGAGATTAACGGGCTAGGGCTAGTGCGTTTCGAACCGGAGCTTGAACGGCAGTAGGCATAGTGCTCGGCCGAGGGGGCGGGCCCTAGCGATTACTTATACTAGGGGGCCCTAGCGCTTAAGTGCCTTAACGATCGCCTGTTAGAAAGAGATTAGGTGCCGGTCGGGAAGGCGTTTAAGGAGGGCCTTGTTGCCCGGTGCGGAAGAGTAGAGGTACGTTAGCCGGACGGGTCGTACGCATAGCTTAAGGGTTGTCGCGGCGATACCTGTTATCTATAGTTATAGGCATTCCTTAGGCGTAGTTCTTAGGAAGCTAGAAGGACAAAGGCCTAGTACCCGGAGATCTACCGAACCCCCTTAAAGGATCTAAGTAAGGACGCTCTAGCTGCGAAGGAGTAGTGTCTATCTCCTTACGAGCAGACAAAGGACCCCTTAAGTTAGGAGAACGAGCTGCGACAGCTATTAAATTAATGTCCTCTATGTCGGCAAGATTCGTCTAACTAGTAAGAAGGGGGTTAAGCAGCTAAGTAACCCTACCGGGCCCAGAATCGAATAGTCTAGGACTAGAAGGCGGCGGGCTTAAAGGCACTTGGATAGGCTCTTCTAGGAGCGGAATTAAGACTTCCTCCTTAAAGTCCACCTACTCGTCCTCTACATCGTTATTACCTTCCTTAGCCTTCGGGTTCCTCTTCTTAGTCCTAGTCTTTCCCTAGAGTTTAGAATCTCTAACCGAACAGCGATCGTAATAGTTAGTATAGCTGTAGTTAGCATAGCAGCTAAAGCAGCCTCTACTACTGTAGCATAACTTAAAGGGCCTAGCCTTACGCTTGCCGGACTCGCAGCTATAGTTGCCTTCTTAAGGGCTACTACCGAGAGCTTAAGTAAAAAGAGAGACTAGACGCTATTGCTTGTAGGCCCTAATAAGGTAACCGTCCGACTTACGCTAGTCTAAGCTGCGCAGATCGCCTAGCTTGAACACTTAAAGTCCGTCGATTAAGGCATTAAGTTAGGAAATCGTAAAGGCAGCTAGGAATTGCTAAAGGTACTTGATAGGCGCATTCGACACTATAATCAGATAATACATTACTTCCCTTATCTATGCGTCCGTAACCGCGATGCGATTAGAGGCTAGGTTAGGAGTAAGGAGAGCTTTAAGTCGAGCGCCGACAGAGGCGTATATAGTAGTGCTATCGATGTTTCCTTAAGGGTCGAAGCGATCTAGCTTAGGGTACAAGCTACGAAGATCCGGAGAGCGGTTAAGGACGTTGCGAGGCATCGTAGGGTCCTAACCTTATGCGGCAGTGCGACTCCTTAAGCTACGACCCTAGTTCGCTAGTTAAGGGTTGCGCTAAGGAATTTCGTAATTGTTGCTTGTAGGAGCGCGTGTGCCTAGTAGCTTAGACCTAAGGCTTAAGGCAGATATATTAAGCCTATCTCGATAAGCATCGTATGCCGACTTATAACCGGTGGCTTGCTTATACCCGAATTTGGTGTACTCTATACGGTTACGCCGAGATATAATATTAGGTTAGACGTAGAGTTTCCTTAAAGCAAACTTGTCTATTAATTCTTAGGTAGCAGCAGCTCGTAACGGCTGCTTCTTGCTACTTAAGACCGAGCTAAATGCTTAAGTTAACATCCTTACATCTAAGTATCCGCGCTTAACTATCTTAATAGCACTTTAAACAGCCTTCGCAGGAGGGAACTTAGGGGCTAGTTTATAAGGAGATCGGCGGAGCTGCTTGTCGACCTTGTCGTCCTTGCTCTTATCGTCTTTCTTGCGCTTGTCTTCGTTACCCTTCGCTATAGCGACTATTGCTTAAGGTGTGTTGTAATATTGTAAGGTATAGTAATCGTAGACTATATAAAGGTCTAAGGAAAAGGGAAGGAAAGGGTTGCGGAAGTTAATAAAAGAGAGAGGGTTTAAAAAGAAGAACGTAGTCGCTTTTGTGCCCTTAGAGGGGCGACCTGCTAGTAAATTCGACTACGTGCCAGCAGTTACTAGCTTAAGGCTTGTAATAGTACGTAAATTAGATTATTTACCTACTAGAATTAGCTAGACGATTGCACTTGAGCCCTTACCTTCCGAGCAATTACGGACCTCCTAGATTACGCTCGTTCATTCGAGATTACGCACACCTACTTAAGAGCATTAGCATATAACCTAAGCCTTTAATTAAGGTTATTACAAACGCTTAAGGTTACGCATTTAGCAAAGGGGAGGATGTTCAAAAACACCAAAAACCTCGCTCAGGTTTACTTAAACCCTTAAAGCCTTAGGCACCGTTTCACTTGAAGGCTCGTCATTATTACATAACTCGCTCGTTTCAGTTAGTCTATATAGCTTAAGGGCCTTCGCCCTCATAAATCAGTATTATTCTTTTTCCGCTTTTTGATCACGTGCTATTTTCTATGAGAATCGCCAGGATTTGCGATCCACTTCCACACGAGACGCTATCGATCGGCCTTCCAGAATCAACGTAGCTGTTATTATAACGGAGTTTGTCCAAAGGCAGAAAGACGCATCGATAGGATACTGCACCATCGGCAGGAACCTGCCGCGGATAGCTGGGTGTGTTCGTAGTCGGCTGAAATGAGGCCCATAATGGTAATATAATTAATAGGAGGCCTCTTGGAAGTTGCTATTGCGATTGCCAGCATTACAAACATCGTAAGCATCGGATCTTCTGTGGTTCGCAGTGCAAGGTCAGTGTGTGCGGCAGCAGACCTAACTAAGCTCTCGAGCCGGTCGTTTTGATTAAATGTAGACTCTACCCTGCCGGATAGAGGTTGCGAATCGGAACCGGAAAGCGATGTTGAAGAGCTGTTGTAATTCTGCCAGGAAAGTGCTGACCTTCTGGCAGCAGTACTATGACTAGCCTGTGGAAGGTACTCAGGGACTTGTGGTCTACGAAAAGTGAGACCGCTATAAAATGTGGGCAATTTTTAGCCGCGCGTTCTTCGCATCCTCAAAGGGTACAGCTACTCAAAGCTCCCAGGCGAATAGTCTAAAAAGAAAGGCTCTGCTTCTGTGTAATAATTGACTTTGTAGTTGGCGGCGCCCGCAGTGCGTCTTCTGTATTAGTCATAGCGGCCATGACGGTGATTAACTGCGAGATATACTCCGCAGAATAGTGCAGCTGGAAAGGTGTTTTGGAGGAGAAGGAGGGTGATGAAGGTGAAACGTGTTCGCTTAAGGCTAACTACTGCGTTTCATCCAGTTCTGAGTACCGCCGCTATCCCGCGCCGATATTGATGGTTCGGGGAATTCCCTTGCTTGTCCGACGGTTCCGTCCTGCGCAGTGTTTTGACGTTGGAGAAGCGCTGCATGTTTCATGCCCACGGAGGAAAATGCGCAGTCACGGTATGTCGCAGGTTGGCGAAGACGAGTCGAGGCCTGGAGAAGGATAGCGAGGGACTTCTGCGTCCGAGGTAAAACTCCATAGACAGGCGTAAGATGGCAATAATGGAATTTGATCGGCTCGGCAATTTCACTCAAAATGTGTGACTGGGGTGGACCGATATCAGAACTGCGGATTGTCGCACTTTGATCTGATAGCCTGATTGCCCGTATGTCTTCCGTGTCCACTGTTTGTCGCGGGAAGCTCTCACCCTCCGCGATGGTCGGCAGCTGCGAGCCGCGCAACGATCGGTGGCGGAGAGACTTCCTTCGGCTTGGACTCCTGGCTGCTCAGCTCGAAATGCGCAACTGGAGGTGGATCGAGATCAGAACTATCCGTCGTCGCACATTGGTCCGGCGTATGCCTTCCGTCTCCCATGCTTGGTCGTGGGAAGCTCTCATCCTCCGCGATGGTCGGAATTTGCGAGCCGCGCATGACTTCGGCCAAAATTTGTCGTTCTCTGTACTGCAGTCGACTTGGGCTCAGTATTCGTTCCTTGTCTTAGCGATTACGGGTGTAACATCGCCACTGAGGATGGTATCGTTCAAGTCCGGATCGAGGTATTCTTAATCATCCATGATGACGACGGAGAGAGGGTGAATAGTTAGCGCAGAGGCCAGCTGTTTGGCAAGAGGAAGCCAATCTGGGTGGTGTCGGTATGTGATGAAACACCGAAGCCAGGACCTTGCGCGCACACTCCCACTCTCGATGGAGGCAGTGAGGTCAGAGACGCGGGTGCGAAGCGGAGGCGGGCGGACGGGCGGAGGGACGGACGGGCGGGGCGGAGCGGTACGGATCGAGCCGGAATCCGGGAGTAAAGCTCCCTGCTTTCAAGTTTCGGGTTCACAATCACACTTCACCCTCCAATCACACTTCCACCTCACCCTCGGAATTTGCCTTGGCACTTACTATCGACCTCCTCATCAACCTCTCCTGGATCTCCTACATCACCTCGACTCCTCCCTCCCTCACCGTTCTTTACACCGCTCCTCTCGTGAACACTTGATCTACCTGCGGAACTCGACCACAACGAGGACGACCTCCGCAACGTGTCGCACGATCAGCTGAACGGAGACCATTCGATGAGGATCCGAATATGACCACGCACGAGCAGCTGTAAGAAGCAAGCATCGTTAGATCAGAATGCAGAATGACGCTGCAGGAGTAGCCAAGAGGACCATCGTTCGATGAGAATGCGAAAGTGACGCCATACGAGCAGCTGAAATGAGCACGCATAGTTCGATAAGGATCCGGAAGTGACGACATTCGAGTTTGCTTCCAAGTACGAGGCGCCGGAGAAGAAGTTGACTGCCGTTGCTGCACTTCATGGACGGATGGAAACATGCCGGTGACTTGTTCTTGCAGTGCTGCGGACAAATTGGCTCCAAGGTTAAGGGGATTGTCGAGAGACGAGATTGAGAAGTGCCATTACGAAGTGCCCAAGGGAATCAAGCTACGACTGTGCGAAGCAGTGGACGTGCGGGTGGCGGCGAGACGATGTTCCCGGATCGATTGGACGATAAGACCCAGGCACGGCTCGCCGGCGATGATTCATCACCGCAGGACTGCATGACTCTGCGATTGCATGATGACGCCTGGCGGTGTCAATTGTCGGCCTTCGTCTTCTCTTGTGCCTTCGAGCTGGGTCGTTGGAAACGAGCAGTGAACTTTGACCAAGACGTCCTTCCTGCCGATTTGCACGCTCTGCAATTGACAACTCGGATGCTCCAAGCTGCGGTATATCCAGTACACTCCCCTCCATCGCTGGCAGCGCTTCCATCCCGAGTAAAGGTGCGAACGTGTTCGAGATCATCTCCCGTGGAAAGATCCGCGAGTTGGGACTCGTGGCCGTCTTCGAAATGGTATCCAGCACTGCCATCGCTTTGAGATTGTATATAGCACTGCTTCGAGATCGGATGCAGCACTGCTTTCAGGGCGGCCTGTGTTCAGGTCAATTCATGGATTCGCAGCGTTTCGATGTCTCCTACCTCAACGTTCGCAGAGACCATGAAGTTGCCTTTCGCAAGTTTATCCTCGCCTTCTCCTACTACGCCATGTTGTCGTCCACCCCATCATCTCTCCAATTTGCCATTGGCAATGAGAGTTTCTCGGCGGTCAGGATGGGTGCGGTGTTGAAGATGTACGAACCGCCAATGAGCATCTCGTGTGGCTTGAAGTTGACGATGGCAGTCGAACATGTTTATTCATGCAACCGCGGTTTGAACGACGGATGTCGATATGGCCATGCTGGGACAGGATTTGGGAGACTGTCGCCATGTTGTGTCGGTACTGAATAGGAAGTCGAAAGATGAAGTGGAGTGTGTTGTTGATGTTGTTTCTGGTCAGATCTGACCGAATTTTAGTCAGATCTGCCCGAATTGCAGTCAGATCTGCCCGAACATGCCTGAGGCACACCAATATCTGAATCGGGTTGACTTTCGCGGGGAAGCACCTCCATCCGGCGGGACCTTTCAAGTTGCTGTTGATCCTTTTTCCGTCCTCCCTCTCCTCCGACACCTCCACCGATCAATCTTCTCCGCCAACATCTCCACCCCGCCGAAGTCTTCAACCCGCCGAAGTCTCCAACCCGCCGATGTCTCCACCCCTCCGACACATCCACCCCGCCGATATGTCCATATCCTCGATCCGCCACTCCAATGTCCGTTGACCACTCCTCCCCCTCGGATCCTCCATTCCTCCAATCCGCCGACCCCTCCACCTCCACGACTCCTCGTGCGCTGCTCCGCCGAGACTGCCACGCCTTGCGAAATGCAGCCGCCTGGTGCCACACGCACTGGAACTACGGATTGTCAGCAATCACTCGTCAAATAATGGCCGACATTGCGGCGAAGGCGGAGGCGCGCTCCACCCTGGCGATCGATGCTGCTAAAGTGGACGAAGACAACGGAGATTGATCCTGCTGAAGTGGATGGAGACGACGGAGCTTGATCCTGCTGAAGTGGATGAAGACATGCTCAATGCCACTCAAATCGAGATGGAACATCCGCCAGGCGCCGACTCGGCCATTGACCCGGCTCTGATGAGCAGTGCTTTGTCCGAAAACATGAAGAGGCAGCGTTGGCGAGACGGCATTCTTCCATCGTGAAGGAGGGAGGCCCTGGACACGTGAGAATCGGCAGTGGGAACCTTGCGTTGCCTGCAAAGACCGATGAGAGAATCGAGAGGGCGGTGGGGAGGACAGAGCGAAAAGTTGAAGGGGAATGATGTGGACTTTATGGATGCGAGCGGAGAAATTTTGAGTAGTCGAGGACTGGGAATTCATCGCAGATGATGATGGGCATGGGAATGCATATGAGGAGGATGAGAGAGGACATGAGCGCGGCGGAGATGAAGACGGTAGTGGAGGCGAGAGAGGGCAAGGTCAGGAGACGCTACGGCAACAGACTCGATGCAGCAACGGCAAGATCAGCTTACCGCTATACTATCTCATCACAACCTGAAATCCCGTCCACAGCTCTCGCGCCGGAGAACAATCTTAAAAAGAAAACCCCACACAATCACGACATCGACTCGCCGAGCATCCCGACAAAATGCTCCACTAATTTCAGAATGGTACTTCTCTGCCCGCACGTTCACTGCTATCGAATTCGGCACGCAACACTCGACCGTAAGCACCCTTCGCGATGATGATACGAACACCACACGATACATTTCGATCGGCAGGCACCACGCATTAGCACCTGGCCACGAGCCGCCGTTTGGACCGGCAGAGGAGCCGCGTCAAATCCGAGCGAGAGAAGCGATTGAAAGATAGGGAGCCAATGCAAAAATTCCGCTGTGTGCAGTCATGCAAGTCGAGTTAGCGAAGACGGAGGAGCGAACGAGAAGGACGTAATATTATAGTGTCTGCAGTTGCAGCGCCAGGAAGATGGAAGACACCTACCGCCATCCAGCGCACGGCGGCTTGCGTCCAAGCACAAATCCATCATTCCGAAGTTGGGAGAATCGACCGCCAACGTCTTGCAGAAGCGCCAGCTCTTCGTAGCGTCGAGGGACGGTGAAGCACCACCATATTGGCGAGCAGGACCTCGCCGAGCTGTTTCGCGGAGAAGCGTCGGTCGACTTCTTGTTGGCCTCGTCGCAGCGAACGAAGCAGGATCGGGTGCATGTCGATGGCTTGAGGAGCCGAGTGCACGTGCGCATAGGGTTAAGGTACGCGATCGGAAGAAGGAGGTCGTCGATGAGAACTCTCGGATACTCGATTCTGACCAAATCCGAAGCTTATCAAGTCTGCTCTATCTGATGCACGGAGAGACCTGGACACAGAGCCATCAAACGCGGATTTCTTGGTCTCTCTCTATTTAAGAATGGCAGAGAGGCAAGGTGTTTCCGGGAGACATCCACACCATCCGATTGAAATGTTACGCTCTGCAGAGATCCCAAATGCAAAGACTTACTCGCCAGGATTCAATAGATTGTTACAAAGGTCCTACGTATCTTATGTCGCCGCTCAAAGCTACCGACAGCAGCAATCGCACCCTCACGAATTTCTCAAGGAGAGCGCTGCCTTCTTAACGCAGGATCTTTGCGGACGAGAACTGGTCGCATCAAGGCGATCGTCTTTCTGCCTCAAGTGTACGCCATGCTTCACAGCAACCCGGGAGGAGCTTACCTAAGACCACCGAAACATGCTGCTCCTACGAAGAGACGTCCAGACGACTAAGAATCCCGGCCATGCTACCTCCCACAGCATTTAGCTCTTGCGAGCATGCCTTCGGTAAGCAAGAACCGCCTAGTGCCGTGCAGCTGGCGGAAGCAGGAAACACTTCCTAACTCAGCGATAGTCCTCTCGATGACTGAAGCTCGGATTCCGCGTGCAGGTGGCATCGCTCCAGGGTATTGTGAGGACTTCAACAATGCATCGACTTATGCCTCCTGGTCCTCCTGCATGACAAGGATCTCTACCGTTCTCATTCCTCCGTCTCCGTACCAGCGCCCTGCAAGGCATCATTTTGGAGCGCAGATGTGGTTCTTGAAGGGCTTGAATACATACGCTACGCACCCATGTGGAGCGCATCCGAGAATGCTATCTATCCGCGACAAGCAACGCAATGTGCATCACCTTGTTCTCCATCACAGGTCTCGACATGCCTATCAGGAGATCTCACAGTGCGCTCAACACCGTCAGCATCAGCGCCGAAGGACTACTTTTGCCTCTTGATTGATACGCTGAGCTTCACGGCCAAAATTGTCGGTGCTGCCTTTCCGCTCGTCGGACTTGCTTGGATTTCCAGTTTGACATCGGTAAAATCTTGGACTGATCGGCCGTGATGCAACTCATGCGCTTGAGGATCAGGGGCCTCACGATTCCCGACGAAATTTGTCGTCCCTGCGTTGCTATCTTTGCTCGGCTAATAGGGCGGAATTGATTGATAGCAACGCAGGCGAGGTAATCCAGCTGGCGAAGAGAGTCGGAATCTTGACGAAACTGAATGGAAGCGTGGAGGACCCGCCGCCGCGGGTGACCGAAGCGCAGCCGTTCGATCCCAAGGGCACACTCGTGGGCACGACACGGGACAGGTCGTCGATGCACGTAGTGTGGAATGGAAGCACTAGTCACTTTAGATTGAGCGATTTGTAATGGCTCATGGGACGAGGCTCAGTAGGAAGCGAAGGAGGAGGCGGAGGTGGAGGCACGCCGCAATCGGGAGATTGATCCTGCTGAAGTGGACGAAGACGGCGAGATGGTCAATGTCACCCAAGTCGAGATGGAATATGCGCCAGGTGCAGACGACAAGGCCATGGCGGCCGTAAATGGAGCCACCTCCGGCTTCCACCCATCCATGACACTACAGTTCTTCTTCAGATCGGCGGCATTAAGCTTATGCAAAGCACCTTACCGATCTCAAGCAACGACGGCGGGAACCTCTTTGAATTCGACGAAGCCTAGAGACAGACCACAAGGCTCTGAAGTTGGTTGTCCAGACGCAGTCGAATGCAAACACTACGTCTGCGCCGGAATTGACGAGCTCGAGGGACGCTGCATAGGGTGCTGCAGCGACGGTGAATGACTGGTTCGCGCAAGTGGGCAAGATGGCGAAATGAGAGAGGAGCTGATTTAGTACCGCTTCTGCATCAAAAGGTGGCCGGTGCCGAGATTGATGAACTCGTCCCGGGAAGACGAGACTTGGCGAGATGAGTTCAATTTGGATGCCTATGTAGGAGTCCGTTTAGAGCAAAAGGTGAGATGCACAATTCGCTGCTTGTGCCCGTCAACCGATTTGGCAGGCTTCACGTTCAGGCTGGAGACTCAGTACCTGGACCGCGGAAACGTCTCGAGAGACTCAGTACCTGGACCGTGGAAACGTCTCGAGATTACCTCGTAGCTTTATCCGCGAAGGTCGGCGGTAGGTTGCTGGAGTTCGACCCAATTTTCGCACGGCAAGGGACATCGCTGTGCGATCGCTCGAGATCAGAAATCTTTAACAGTCATGCAGCTGCACCAGCCCATAACCACCACCCATCCACCTTGCGGACGCCGGATTGGTGTCTTAAAGCTGCCAGTCAGGGCCATCTGCCATGGACGCGGCGAGGACTCGCAATGCTCCTCCTCCTTTACATCGACAGCTGCGGGAGTTTTCGAAAACTTAGTTGTACGATGGCAGGCAACTTGGTTGTGCGAGGGCAGTCTCGAATCCAAGATAACTTACATGTACGAGGACAGGTAAATTAGTCGTACGAGGAAAGGGAGACCAGCCTCTCACAGGTAGGTAAGGTAGCTGTACTGTAACAGGTGAGTCAATTGTACGAGAATATACCTAGGCGAGCCGCACGCCGGCAGCCAACGTGGTTGTACATGTAACGTCGGCCCAGCATGTTTTCCCTACTCTGTTCCATTCTTCTCTATCCGCGGCAACTCCGTTCGTCGGGTTGGGGGTGTCGGCAGGAAGACAAGCGGGAGCAAGGCACCTCAGGTCAGGCGTAGAGGAGGCGAAAGGAATTCCGGGCGTTGTGAAACAGATTGAAGGAAATTTTTAGCGATTTCAGCGAGAACGAAGCCAAGAGCACGTCACAAAGAACATACGACATTAATCGCCTCGCCTACGCGACCACCAATATACGTCCGATTCATCGTCTTGCGATAACCTTATCCTCACCGCCCATCACGCCGTTACCAAGGGTGTCGTACTCGTGGTTGATCGAGAAGAAGAAGAAGCAAGATCTCATTGATCTGTCCAAAGGGGCTAGGCTGGGTGCCGGATAGGTGAAAGTGATCCGGCCGGCTTGAAGTTGAGAAGTGTGAAGGCGATTTCGGTGTGTTTGGAGGGCGTGGAAGCTCCGGCTGAGACAGATACACGGATGGAATGAGTCTGGACACGAATGAGGAAGAGATACGGCAATCCAAACGTTCGAATCCCGGGACTTGCTCACCGCCAACATATCTTTCCGCCCACCGCCGACATCTCCTTCCCACCGCTGCCGAAAACTTCCTCCTGTTCACCCCCGGCCCCGCATGGAATCTTCCGTACGTCAATTGCGGAGGAGGCGTGCGGCCACTTGGGAAGAAGGGGGAGAATTTTTCGGACCACTTTGCTGTTCATCTGAGTCGTCTCGCTCGAGTCTCTTCTCCAACAATATCCGCTATGCCTCCGCAACGTACGCCATCCTCGTCGGCATCGCACCCCTGGGTGTACCCGCCAAAGCGCGAGCATGGCTGCCTATCCGACCGCATGCAAAAGTTCGAAGCAGCGATGCATCCTCGTCCGCATGCAAAAGCCGGAAGGAGAGAAACCTGCTCACCCGCATACAGAAGCTGGAAACCAAGATTGCCAGAGTAGCAGACTCGCTCTCGCAACAAGACTTTGAGAGAAGAAACACTTCCTTATCCGCTCCGCGCGCAGAAGTTGGAGGCTGACCTCACTGGAGTCGACTCTCGTAGCAGGACTTTTAGAGAAGAGACAATTCCTTACCCGCACGCGGAAGCTGGAGGCCGAGATCGCTGGAGTTCGACTCTGGCGACAAGGCTGTCGCATGCACAAGCCGGACGGAGGTGGTTCTTGCAAAAAGGCTATCAAAGCGCACACCAAATGCACGCGCTCACCGCAGCGGAGACCCATGTTCACCTGACCGCTTCTTGCTCCGTGATGTAGCGATTGAAGTGTTCTTGACAGACGGCCGATGATCGCTAGGGACTTTTCCATCTCAAAGATAGGCGGAGGCGGTCCTGTCAGGGTGTGTCGGCTTGTGTGAAAGTCCCACTTGTAGAGGATCGCTAGGGACTTTTCCATCTCAAGGATGTCCGGAGGCGGTCCTGTTAGGGTGTGTCGGCTTGTGTGAAAGTCTCACTTGTAGTCGCGCTTTGATCTTCCACTCGAATGGGAGATACCCGCAAGAAGGCTGCTGGGAGTGCCTGAAACGACAGTGAGGCTCTCCGTCTCGGCGATAGCGCTGGCAGTGCTAACAGCGATGTTGGTAGCATGGTCGATGGAAAGCTTGCGGCGTCGTAGTGGCAGGAGCTGGCGGTGCGTCTTCAGCGGCTTGTTCTGGGTCACACGTCGGAGACGCGATGAAGAGCAGCGCGGTGAACGTCGGGCCCTGATCTAGTCGTTCATTTCTTCGTCGCTGAAACTCGAATCTTACCTGTGAACGTTGACTTCCAGTAAACGGTCTTTACCGAACTTCGGAACTCTTACGAAAGCTGTTAGCATAGCTTCACAGCAAGAAGAGAGGTGGGTGGTTTGCTCACTTCTTCTAGCCTAATAGTATCCTATGCATCACTCCGCTCGGCGATACAGCCGCGATTGAGTCCGACATAGCGGCACACAGCAGCACAGTCGTGGTGTGCTCCAGGCGAGCGATCGTTGGTAAGTTCTCCTCTCCAGCCGCCGAGCTTGTGCTTGTGCTGTTCGGTGACTTTCCCAGGATAATACACATCATTCGGAGCGAAAGCGCCAGAAAGGTACCAACGTACCGCATCGATAGAGTTCTACCGGAGCTGGCTAAAGGAGCTAAGATCTTAAAACTGTTTTGCTGCAAGCAGTGCACCTTTGTGGCGAGAGCAGATGTAAAATAAAGTAGAACATAGCGGCGTCCAGTAGCATAGTAGTGCGGAGGCCAAGTCGAGCGATCGTTTAGTAAGTGGGAGTTTTGAGAGAAGAGAAGTCGCTTCACATTGTGCCACGCTTTTGCCCGGGCGGAGATTGCTTCCGGAGGTGTTGTTATCTACGCAAGCTTGGACTGGGTCATGATGCCAGCGGATCTCGACTGGGATCGATAACGGGCGACATCATGAAGTAGGTCGTCGTGGGCGCTATGGATACGAGTCTGTCCGCCGAGGACCACACCGTGCTCTAGCATGCTGCCGCGACCTAGAAGTTAGGATACCAGCCCAAGCCGAAGTATAAGCGGTTTCGCTGCCACGGTGATGCAGACAAGGGCCCATGGATTCTGCCACAGGCGACGTCGCCCCGGCACTATAAGCCCAAGCAGCCGCTTTAGAAGCTCCTTCGAACGTTCAAATGTTCTGCGGGAGATCCGACGCCCTCTCACAGGACCAGAAGAGAGACCCGGCCTTGTGCTTGCAGGCTGGATCTGACGGTTGGTGAGGATGCCGCTCCTGGTGGATTCCATGGTATTGGTTGTGGCGCTGGTTTTGCTGGACAGAGAACGGCGGCATCGTCTACTGGTGATTTCGACCAAGGCCGTGTCATCCGGGACACCAGCGGTCGATTGCAGCTGGGAGAGATGATTTGCGAGCACCACAACCACCTCCCCGCGCCCAACACATCCCCGCACCCGCCCACCTGATGACCACAATGTTGGCAACCGCGCCGGCGGTGGGAATGCCGATGAATGCGATGGTGAACGGCCTGCCCGCTTGGACTGCGGTTGCATTCCCTCCTCCTCCTCTTGCTGCTGCTGCTGCTGCTGATATGCAGCTGCCGAGTTTATGCCACAGGATCAGCTTTCACTGCCACCGTCACTGTCACCACCGGTCGACGAGCGAGCAGCGCATGACGAGCGCCGGCCAAGTATCCGCGTCTTGCTGTTCCTAAATCTCTCCATCGCCAGCTCCTTGGCATCGCAGTGCACCCTCGCGAGATCTTGCTCGTAGATACGGCTGCATTTGGCTACAACGTAACCAGCTGGGGCTCCGGAGCTCCCGGTTGGTGATGGAAGATCTTTCCGCTCAGGCGACGGAGCGAGGAAGTTGTGTCGATGGAGGAGTGGGATTTCCGAACGATAATGGCCTCAGATGATAGCTCATCTCGGGTGAGAAGAGACGTGGGTGCCTTGAAATAGTTGTTTCGGCCGTTTCATCGCTGGGGGCAGCGGGACGGGCGGTGATGGTGCGTTGGTCAGAAGGAACTCGTCGAGGTTCTCCACGATTCCGTCTGTGAGGAAAGCCGAGTCCCTGTAAATTCGTCCGGGTCAGCGTTGAGCGCTGCCTTTCCCCCGGTATACTTACAAGCCAAGTCCTGCCTCTTTGGGTAGATCAATGAGATCTGCTTCTTCTTCTTGGTCAACCAGGAGTGTGACATATTGGCGCTGTAGTCACGGAGGACAACGTGATAGGCGGTGATTGTGAAGTCGCAAGACGATGATCCGGGCATATTCGTGGTGTCGTACGACAAGATCCCTGTGGTGTTTTCGAAGAGATAGTATGTGTGCGCGATA
The DNA here is from genome assembly GCF_000219625.1 of Zymoseptoria tritici IPO323. NCBI lineage: Eukaryota > Fungi > Ascomycota > Dothideomycetes > Mycosphaerellales > Mycosphaerellaceae > Zymoseptoria > Zymoseptoria tritici. The sequence continues at coordinate 222,102 of NC_018201.1, read as the reverse complement.
GTGATTTTGTGCTGGGGTGAGTGCAAGTTGGTGAGGAAGAGTGCTGCCCTCGAGACCGACAAGCCAGAGTGAGTAAGGGGATGCATAGAACAGCATGGTGAGAATCCGACAACGCAGTGCTCAGTAATTCGGTATCTCAACGGCGATGATAGGCAATCAAAACCATGATAGTGAATTTGTAATCATGGCTTTAAAGCCTCGATCCTGCCTTTCCAAAAGCATCCCGGCACCAGGGCAAGTAACTGCGACAAAGTTCTCGGAGCAAACCTGGTGTTGCGATAAAAGTATGCAAGCACCAGTGCTGTTGCTATAAAAGTATACAAGCACTAGGAGTGTTCTAATAAAAGTATGCAAGCACCAGGGGTGTTCCAATAAAAGTATGCAAGCACCACAGGTGTTGCGATAAAAGGTATAGTCGTCATGGATGCTGGCACTGTTGGCTGGGTTCGTGGCAGCTTTTAAGGCGACACTTCCGTTTTAATGGAGTTGGAGAGAGTTGCTGGGCTGGCATGCGTCCGGGAGGCATGACTAGACAGCGCTTTTCTGGGAGAGGGGTTAGTAGATGGAGACGGGAGGCTGACGGAAGTCGTGCGGTGGTCTCAGCCGTTAGAGTACGTCGAGTGTTACCAATCCGAATACCGGTGACGAGACTGAATGTGGCGATAGCTACTAGGTAAATGCGTGGCCTTGCCCGGATGTGAGTAATTGAGGACTCCGGGAGCATGGCGGAACCAGGCTCGAGCTGGAGCGAGTGCTGCGCTGAAGAGAGCAGATATGTTCCGTGTATTGTTCGCGCGGCTAGAAGAGTATAGTCGACGCCGTCAGACGACAAAGTATGCTGCAAAAAACAAGACCATCTGATTTCCAACTCGACGGGCAGTATCGTTTGTGACTATGGATAATTCCAGGCAAGGAGTGTTCCGGTTGCTGGCGGCGTTGGCGTTGGCGTTCCCGCTCGTTCTGCTTCGATCCTCGTCCAATGCTTCAAAATCGAACATTGCGTCCTCCAGTTCTGGGCGTCGCCGAGATCGAGGTTGCGCCGAAGATCACTTGACTCCAGTATGCTCGGACGAAGAGATATGTAGTGCTCGGGTCCAATGGTGTCCGGCGAAACGGGTTAGTAGCCATGCAGCGACGTCGTTATCTATCGACTTACCCCTACCGTAATGCAGCTAAGTCCTTCCAAGTGGACGGCTCTGCGAGGCGGGAGGACGCTTGAGTATGCGCATCCCTGGCGAGTCTTCTGTGGATGGCTGTGACGGTGGATCCACATGTCGAGTACGTTGTTGGTGCAGAATTTTCCAGCCAATTCTTCCGGGCATCTGTTTTCTTCTCTGGGAAAGCCAGATCGATAAGCTCAGGCTCGCCTTGTTGCATGGCGTACAATGTCTCGAGCTGCTCGTCGCGATCGGAGAAGAGTGCATGGAAATTATCGTACTTTGGCTCCCAACATGCTAACTGTCGAAGTCGGTCTCAAGCCTGGTCTCCGTAGTCATATATCATTAGTCAAGGTGGTGGAGCTTGCTAGTGCAGTCTCAGGATTGACACGGCGGATTTCGTCTCCGAACTTGGCATGATCCATTTGCAATCCTTCCACTGCAGTGATCCCTGATGGACCTGCGTGGGATATGGACGGCACAGCATGGCGCCCGCCATCTGGCAAACGGTCCAGTCTGCAGTCGCTGTGCGCGGACGACCTTGGCACAGGAGCGGCGTGGTCTAATCACATTCCTCGACGCTCTCCATAAGAGATTGCGGAGATCCACTGGGCCGCCTTCGATTGAGCAAGCAACCAGTGGGCAGCGATCAAATTCTTGTTGAGCAGGACCGTCCCGCAAATCAGCCTCAGCGCCGCAGCTTCAGTGCATTGAACCGACGTCTGCAACGCGAAGATGCAATGCGAAGAGATTGAACACCTGGGGCCATTCGGCCGGCAAGCGGAGAGGCGCTGGATCCGAGACGTGCGTAGACTGGTTGTGTAGCGAGAGGATCCACTTTCGCTTTCCGTGTCGTGTCGGAGAAGATGGCCATTTTCCAGCTCCTCGATTTCTTGCTCCCACATCCTTGGCCTTGCGCCTGTCCCGAGGGGGTCGCGACAGCAAGCTGATCGGACACAGCAGGCAAGCTCACGAGGAGGACGAGGTGGAGATGTCGTCCGTGGGCAAGAGGCATCTGGTTTCCAATGTTTATTTCCAACGTTTGAGGATCCAATGCGTGGGTGATGGACTGAAAAGCCGGCTCGGCTGTACCTGATGCTCTTCGTACTTGTTGATGGTCGGATGCGGTTCGCTCGCATGATCCGCACTGGGCGAGGAGTGTTTCTCCTTGGATTCTCGGATTGCCGGAGCAATCTGAATCATACATGTTGCTTAACTGTTGCTTGAGATCGCCGCCGCTGTGCTGTTGCGAAATGCTTGCGTCGGTTTGGCCGCAACGATTCTCAGTGCCCAAAGACTTGCGACAGTAGAGGTTCCACAGGATGGGTGCTGCGTTGTGCTCCGAGAGCTGCTGGTCTACTTTCGCTTCGCGGATTCGGTATTCGGGAACACATGCGTTGGACGGTTTTCGGCTCCCTCCCCGAGGCTGCGGGCACTCGAAAGCAATCCGTGCTGGTGGTGTCTCAAGCTGCTCCTCGCACCGGTCTGTTCCGCCCACGACTTGCAGCCATGGCCCAGCCGCCATCCTCTCTCCCACACACACACCTCCATCGCCGTATTCGTAACAAAACTTCTCGTCATGCTCCGCCTTCGACTCGGAAGTTCAATCCCTCCTACCACCGACATTATCTTCTCTCGACCATCGCTCCCCGACTGCCTCCTGGATTCCTTATTCTTCACCGCTCCCTTATCAAAACTCTTCCTCGCGCCCACCAAATCCTATGATCAAAGCTGCGTTCATGCTGATAGATCCCAGCCGTCTCCATTAAGGCTTAGTGGGCTCCTCCCAACCTTCGAAAATGGTACCTAATCCTGCCGGACGTCGGGCAACGGCTTTTACGCCCCGGCGGCGACAATCTCGAGTCGATCCATGGCTTGTCCGCTGAGAATCCGCTTCAGTCTTGCCGATGCTTGAGATGGGCGCGCATAGCCGCTTGACGAGGGCGGCGCTTTCGTGTGTTCCGGCATTTTTTGTGTTCGAGTGATCGCTGCTCCAAACTCCGAACCGTTGATGATGCCGAGTGGCCCTCGCTGGCCAAGTCTGCGGCAATGCAGGACCGGGGGTCGATGCGTGAACCTCTTTCTGGCTAAGAAATGCTGGCTGGCCGCCGCTCCTCTCCCGAGGCGATGCAGTAGATCGGTGTCGAGCATGAAGAAATTGCCTGCTGCCTGCGCGCAGCATCGAAGAGCAAAGATGCCCGGGTGGAAATAGGAAGTTCATCCGTTTCCGAAACCCTCCGCATCCGTGGTCTGTCTGCAGTCTCTGAGATCTGCAGTCTCGGCAGAATCCTTCGCAACACGTCGTCGGTAAGACCCCCTGATGCCCACGATGAGCTCGTTGCTTGCTCGAACGTATCAGCTCACCAATGCAGGTGAGATCGAGATCCGCGGCATCTCCGATTATGACCACTCTGCCGGGACCCAGAGGCTGGGTAGGAAGAAGGAATGACGAGAAATTTCAACAACACATCACAGTGAGATCTACTCTTGACAATCTCTTTCACATCGCCGTCCATGTCCGAGATACTGAAGATTTGCATATAATTCCTGTTTTTTTCCTGCGATGCCAGTGCAAAATGAATGTTCTCGTAGTCGGCTTCAAGACGGCGGTGGGAGACTTGAAAGAAACACCTGACCCTCCGGTGCTCCGATAAATCTTCCAGTGCTCCGATAACTTCTTGCAGTGCTCCGATAAACTTTCCAGTGCTGCGATAACTCTTCCAGTGCTGCGATAACCTTTTCAGTGCTGCGATAACCTCTTTGATGCTGAGATAACTTCATCTAGACTAGTAGGTAGTGCCGCGATAATTTCTCCGATGCTCCTGTAGTTTTCCCGGGTGCTGCGGTGCTGCGACATCATCATCAGATTCGGGCTCACGACGACATTACGCTCACGACGACATTACGCTCACGACGACCTCACTCTCACCGCAACCTCCACCTCACCGCGACCACGACCGCACCGTCACCACGACCTCTCCACGACCTCGCCCTCTCCACGACCTCGCCCTCTCCACGACCTCGCCCTCTCCATGACCTCACCCTCTCACATGTAGCATGGCTCGCTTGCGACGTCGGAGCCCTGTCAGCGAACGCCCACCCCGCAAACCCGAGGTCGACCGCCGCGAACAGATCCGGTTACTCCTCGATCAAGAGGACTCTGGCGAGGAAAATGAAGGAGCCACAACGCTAGCGCACATACAACGACAGGCGATCAGCGTCCCGGGACTGCCGCTGGCCGTGTTCCGTGCGTGGTGGTGGGAGGAGGCTACGGTGGTTGACACGGACACGCACTACTGGGCGCAGAGCGATGTAGTTAATCAGCTGGGAGTGGCAGACGCGAAGCGCTTGGAGGATCTTCTCAGTGTCGATGCGAAAGATGGCTGGACGAAGGCCGCCACATCGCTCGCGAGCACGATGGGCTGGGGGAAGGAGTTTCCCAAACTGCACGTGTACGCCATGTTTGGAGACATGTTCACAAGTAGGAAGTTTATGGACCGCTTGAGGACGCTGATTATCAAGTTGCGGTCGCGGAAGAAAGCGCTGTGGAGGTTGAAGGTCGCGCAGCGAGAGAGGAGGGCGGGGGCCAGGAGGACGCGAAACGTCAAACCGGACAAGGAGTGGGTAGCGAAGGATGCAGAGACGGCGCTTGAGGGATTGGACGAGGAGTCCAAGGACGAGGATGAGGATGAGGATGAAGAGCAAGACGAGGATGAGGATGAGCAGGATGAGGAGCAAGACGAGGATGAGGATGAGCAGGATGATCAGCAAGACGACGAGGAGCAGTTGAGTGCGGGAGATCACGGGCAAGAAGTTCATGACGACGACTTGACTGCGGGAGACAGCAGCAAAGCGAAGGAAGATGACATTAACGAGGACGGATCGACTTTGGGAGACCATGAGAAGGAAAACAACGTCGGCCACTCGACTCTGGGAGAGGACAGTCTGGGAGAGGACAAAGAGGGGGTGGAGGAGAAGGTGGTGGAGGACAATGAGGTGGTGAAGGAGAACGACGAGGAGGAGGAGGAGGAGGAGGAGGAGGAGGAAGTGTCGCTCTCAATCGAGAACGGACGTGCTCTCTTACAGACCCCTCCGCATATGAGAGACGGAATCGACAACGACTTGTGGAATGCATCATTCGAGCTGCCGGACCTGGATCCGGATTCGGAACCGGAAGCGGCCCGCACTGCCCTCCCTGTCGAGCGTCAGGTACGTAGGTCTTGCCCATTTTTATCAACAACAACAAAACCTCCTTCACTTACATCCTCCTCATCACCACCAGCATCACCGCTACCGCCACCGCCACCACCCCAATCCCCACCACCGCCGCCTCCTCACTTACACCACTCGGCCAGCCATCCGCACTTCACCTCGCCGCACCCCACCATCACCCATTTCGTACGCTTCAAAGCTCACCACTCAGACCGCCGTGTTGTGCGATGGTACTGACATGGCGCTGCCTCAGATACGTGCGAAGCCTCCCAACCCCTCCCCCTCGAAGTCTGCCGCTGCGACCACCCCAACGGCCTTCACCCCCACGGACCACCCCAGCGATCGAATGTTGCGCATGAGCAACAAGCGCCAACCGGATGGCATGTCGGAGAATCCCCGTCACGCAAAGCGACGTCTCGCCCAACAACTGCAAGAGGCCCGGCCTGCACCCACTTCCCCGCCACTCCCACACGAGCTCGAAGCGTGGCTCAATGCCGTCTCGGCTCTGGTAGGTGGTGATGGGCCCGAAGACGACTTGACAGTCCTATATCGTGACCTGGACGACACCGCCGGAATCTCCTTTGCCAAGCGCACCTGCATCATTTATTCCAACAAAGGCGGAAGAGTCGCTGCTGCATACGTGGATTGTCGGAGAAAGGTCCCGGTATGCATCACCTATGTTTTGGACCCCAGCGCGCTCGATGCAGAAGAGGCTTTCGAACGAGACCTCCCCGAGTACGATGACGGAGTACCTAAGGCGCTCGATTTCACACCTACATGCACCGGAAGCTGGTCACTGGTCGCCGGACTGACATGCCTTTGCGCACAACGACCCATTCCCGACGGTACAACCACCTACCCTCCAATCTGGCAACACGCGCTGAAGATTTTGGTCGCTCCCAGTGGAGATGCCGATCTCGATACCGACAGCGCTCTGACATCTGTCGCCGATGTGTTGCCATCTAGCGGTTCGGTAGTCTCCCCGGCCTCCGAACCCACCGACCCTCAACCCCGCGGTCGTGTCACGGGCCTACACCTCCGTCGACTTCGCGAACAGACCCAAGCGATTTGCAAGGCTCTGAGAGAAAAGACTGCTCTGGCGAATGCCCTCCTCGTCGATGCTGCTCTCATCGCTTCCGTCGTTTCCGCCGCACTGGACCGAGTCGGATCCAACAACGAACCGGACCAAGGCAAGACTTACAGCCAAGAGCGACTGGACTCATGCAAGTCATATCTCGAGTCGCAACGCCGTCTCGCCTCTCAATGCCCAGAAGACCGGTCTATCAAAGATGAGGTCACTCGTCTCGAGCTGCAGCTCAAGCAGCTCGAAGCCCGCCGAGTTCCCATGCCCCACAACCGCCTCAAGGTAGTGGAGAGGCATATGCAACGTCTGGCCGGGTTCATTGCCGCGCGGAGCTCCGAGTACGCAGGGGAGTTGTTGTCTGTCGAGGCGATTTAAGTCAGCCGGTGTATCGCAGCGGTGCACGATCTATGGGAGGACAGTGTGCTTGGCTGTGAGGCAGAGACGTTAAGCTCAACACAGCTATGCATCGATTTCTTCGTAGACTGCTCTGGGTCATGTTCAAAGGAGCATTCAAGGAGGACTGAATGAGATGTAAATTCGATGAATTAAACGTTGCTGCGCAGAGCAGAGCATCTTCCTTCGCTTCGCCATTTGCCGGCACAAGGTCCGAAAGGCCAGGTTGGTCAGATACCCAAGGAACGATGCCTAGCAAACGGGCAAGGGGGAGTGTAGCGACCGATTCCGTTCTGCTGGTCGTAGGAGATGGCGGAAAAGATGTGATGGTTGGTACGACACCAATGCCGGAAAAGAGTCTCTCGAGCGAGCGACCGACTTCATTCTTACCACAGCTACGGTAACGAGGTTTCTGCATTCTATTCGACTCTTCCATCTCCTTTGCGCGGTCTCTGCGCTGCTCCTAATGTTTTAGTGCTGTTGAGCTTCCATAGTGTCCGTTTTCTTCTACGTCATCTTTGTCCGGTTTCTCCTGCGCTTTTTGGCACTCGTCGAGCTCGACTCGAACTCGGTCCATCCATCATGCAATTCTCCTCCGAACCTTATCCTCACCCCCACGTTATTCCTCCGCGCCGCCGCGTCTAAAGCCTTCCTGACGCGGTGCCTCGCCGGCGGTGGAACGATCTATCAAATCTCCGACTCGCGTAGCGTAGTGCGGTCTCTTCCCATCGAGGAAGAGGAGGAGGAGGAAGACGAGGCGCTCCACCCGATGTTGCCGCGGTATAACCAAGCAGCAATGGCCCTCCTCGGGAAACTGGACGCCTATCAAACTTGGACCGCCTCCCTCCTGTCCAAAATGGATATCCTTGTGCTCCCCCGATACAACGTCGACAGCGTTCACTACTTCCAACGTACCCTAGCCAACAACCTCGACGGTGACCGCGAAGCTATCAAATTCGACCGTTAACAGTCCCGAACCATCCGCCAACGCTTTATCGACTACAGTCCTCACATTGCCGTCGACCTCCACAAGTTCACCGCTCCGACCATCTACGGCGGCGACTTTCAACACGCCGCCGACGCCTTGATCTTCGGCGGCAGGTCTTCGCTTCCTTTCGATGTCCAGCAACGTGGTTTCTGTCAAATTCTGTATCACCAAACGATGGACCTGTTCAAAGCGAACGACACTTGCCACGCCTTGAATGCTCATACCAGCACTGCCTTAACGCATGTTAGTACTGCCCCGAAACAAATTACCACCCCCGCCCGCTTCTTCTATTCTCGAAATCACTGCCGACTCCGCACATCGACTCGGCCTCATGGTCCTCCGTTATTGTCAACTTCGCAATCCAACACTCCACCAATTCTCCACCGCCCTGAAGCTCCCCGAAGCCGAAATTGTTCTGCTCCTCCACGTCCTACCTCCGAGACCATCTTCGGCGCAGACGCAGCAGTTGGCGGAGCTTTATCAGTACAGCACGGCGGGACAGGAAGGAAACCGAACAGGGCATATAGGAGTTTAGAAAATACACTGCCTGGCGCACACATCGACTTCAAACCTGGCAGAGACCTGCTGTCGCCCGGCGCACTGAGTGAGATACGTCACTCGAGCCGGCTCGGGAGCAAAGACGGCGGAGGGTTCATGGTCGTCGACACGGTCATGCGACGGCTGCCACCAGGAACGTCGGACATCGCGACCGGTCGCCAGATTTTGAACCGACTGGCGGTTGGAAAGAGGCGGGTATGCCTCACCTATGCGCGGTCCACCGCCGGCGTGAGCCTTACGATAACGCAAAGACACTATGGACTAATGCATGATACTAGATCAGGACCCCGACCCAACTCGCCGCCGGACGCCTCCTCCGCCAACCTGAATTAAAGCACGCTACGGCTGTCAGGCATTACGCTCGAGATCTGCCCAGCAGCTTCGTCATGACCTCTACTATGGTCCGTGAAGTTGGAGCGCCGATCAAGACGGCCCAACAAGAAGGACGACGGGAAGGGTGAGGTTGAGCAAATATCAGGATCAGACGGATCTGATATCGCAGTGCCTGGAGTTGCCGGAAAGACACAACATGCCACTGCTGCCGATGGTTCGATTCGTGCGGACAATACGCTTTCTGGCTTGCAGTAGGCCAGCAGTGCCATTTCGATCCATCCAGGCAGGCGTATTCCGGCACAGTGGCTTGCGCTTTACTTCGGCATCTCATCACTGGCTGCCTGCTGACAAGGTCCCAGAGTCCCCGGATCGCTGGCACAACGCCGTCACCGTCGCACACATCATTCGCCGATTGCTGGCCGACCGGAAGGGCATCCTGCTCATCAGCGGTGGGTGACATCCTGCTCAAGATTCGAGACGCCAGGCGCATAGACAGAGATGAGAGCAGTCGCACGCGCAGCTGGATGTGCAGAAGAGGGAGACACTGACGGCGCGGGACGATGCCTGGAGTCGTTTCTGCTGCGGAGGCGTGTTCTCAGCCATGTCGCACGATCAACTCGACGCCCAAGTCGTCGCCGAGAACCCCCCGAATGAATGAGTTCCCCAAATCCACCTGAACCCTCTATGACGATGTCGATGCCGCCCGAGGCAACACCCTCGGCGTCTACGAGCCTGGATGACTCTCTCCCGTTATGCACACAGCAACTCTGCCAATGAGTCCGACCACGGCTCGTTACTCCCAGCCAAGTTTCCCGAAGTCAAGGGCAGATCTCCGGCCATCCACTGTCACGGAGAGTCGTGGCGGCGCCCGGACCTGCAGACCTCAATCCACCGGATTGTACGTAGCCATTGGATCTGGTTCGTTTCCCAAGCCTCCTGCTTCGCCCGCATCTTGGGCCACAGCATCGTTCTTCGGACTGTTGTTGTTGGGGAGGCACGCGCGCGAGCCTGACTCTGTAACTTGTCGGTGGGCGCAATTATGCTGCATCGTACAGATGCATCGAGGCTGTTTCACGGGAGCTTTCGTAGGCATTTCTCGCCGGCGCGGCTACACTTTTCCACCATTGGGACATCAGGATTACCGGCGTCGGCAGCGAAATCTCGATATCGATGTGAGGTCTCCAACCAGATTCTGAAAAGTCGCTTTACCCCAATCCCGTCACATGACTCGTCCCGGAACCTGCTGAGGATCTTGTCCGACTTGCGACCCGCCAAGCGGAGGATATCGGGCGGAGATGACTTGGAGGGTAATAGCGGAAGGAGAGGCCCGAGGTCGCGATGTGGGATATTAAGGTTTTGCAAGGCACTGGGGTGCGGAGGAGACGGTGGGAAGTCCCCTTTTGTTGCGAAGGGTTGATAAGGAGGATGGGAGCGGAGCCTAGTGGAGAGGAGACGGTGTATAGGAACATCGACGTCGCCGGTCGTCTCGACATGGACCTTCTCAAGAACACACCCACGAACATTGGTCGTTACGCTTCCCGTTGACAGAACTCTTATAAAGTCGAGAGCAATCGCAATCCTTACAGAACGTGGATTTTCGAACCAGAATATGTAAGTGGGAGTGTACAAAACAGGACGTAGCTTGCGAATGAAGAAGGGGACACCTATAATTATTCGGCAACCATCGGTTGCGCTTGTCGGCTTCTGGGAGAGAAGTCTATAAATAAGCATGCAGTAACATCGCTCGCGTTAGCACAACGTGGCACAGCGGCTGAGGGAACGGCTTGGTATCGGCCGGTATAATGCATATTACAACATGAAGTCGAATCCCGGTCCTCGAAATTGCGGTCCTCGAATCACGAGCTCTCAATCCAAACTCGCCATCTCATCGCCGCAGTCCATCAAACCTCATACCTCCTCCACATCAGTCCGGGGTCGTAAAGCGTAGTCCCAGGCGGCGTATCCGATCGGGAAGAGTAGCAGCAATCCGACGCAGTGCATCTCTTCGGGAATATTATTAAAATACTCCCGTGCTTCATCTACCGCCTGGAAGATCTCCGGCGATCTGCGGCAGGGCCTTGTGGTACGATGGAGCCAGATGCATATGCATTAGCGGTAAAGCAAGGACGCAGCATATTAGCGAGGACCTGCCGAATTGTACAGACACTTCTATCTGCGCAAGGCGGTGTCCAGGTCCAGAACCCTCGCAGAACATCTCAGGTGGACATGTATCCTCTCGATAAAAACTGCGGGAGTAACGAACGTTCTGTTCTCTCGCAAGGCGGCGCAAGTTTGGGAGATGCTCAAAAAGTCCGTCCGTGGCTCCAAGTAGTTGCTGCCAGCTTCCGGGTCGCCCTGAGATGGTTTCATCGAAGCCCTTTAAAGCACCTCCACCCGGAGACGACACCCCCCGCCGAACCGTTAGTCCTCCTCAACCTTACGTGCGTCTTTGGTCGGTACATCGTGCTTTCGGTGTCGCGCAGCGCAGCTGGCACGGTGGCGTGGGAGGACAAGGCGCGTACTGGAAAGGTAGCGGATGCGGAGGAGGACGCGAGGGCGTTGGCGGATAAGGAGGGGGAGGGGGAGGGGGAGGAGGATGAGGCTAAGAAGGAGGATCAAGAGCTCTGGGGTGTGCGGGATGCGATAGGGAGCAGGAACCTGAGCGTGTAGATAGATGCACGGATGGGGGTCGAGGATCGGAGTCGACCGGCGGTGGCAAGTCGAGTTTTTGGAGAGGTCCAGTTTGGGCCGGAAAGCGGCGATTGAGGATAATCGTCGGCGGCGGAGGACGACGACGACGGATTGCAACGGGCGTTGGGGGGGTTTTCCTTCCGAGACAGCTTGGATCGTTGGATTGATGAGTGGGAAACGGGTTGTGGACCGGGGCGTATTCCATCCGAGGTTGGGTCAAATTGACGGCAATTAATGATGGAGAGAATCGGAAAGAACTCCACCCCTGCTACTACTAGGCGGCAGAGAGGAGTAGCCTTTACCTTGCAAGGCCTTGCCAGCTTCGTCGTAGTTGCGGCAAAAGAAAAAAGGGGACACCTACGCCGTGCAGACGATTCGTGATGAGGAAAGGAAAGGAAAGGAAAGGAAAGGAAAGGAAAGGAAAGGAAAGGAAAGGAAAGGAAAGGCAAGGCAAGGCGCCTCACGCCCGCGACATCCCGACCGGTCCTTAACGTGACCACACACACACACTACTCACTTGCTCATGCTCACCCCACCACCACCCATCTTAATCAACTCGGGAAAGAAAAAGAAAACCATCCAGACCGACTTCTTATCTTTTCCCTTCCCTCCTGCGTACCAACAACACCCAGCCAGCCTGCTGCTGTGAATTTCCTTCCTCAACGAAAGAGAAAAAAAAGAAGAAAAAACATCATGACTCACCATCAACTTACCCCGTCCGTGCTCCTCCCTCCCTCCCAAGCCGCGACCGCGTCAAAATACGCCCTCGACGAAATGATGGACTCCATGCACCACATCCCCATCATCAGCGTCGAAGGAGACGTCGGCTGGATCGCGAGGAGTGGGAGAAGGGATGTGAGGGACAACGCTGGGAGACGGAGCGATGGATTCGTTTGGAGCGATCGACCATCCGGCATACGAGACGGGTAATGGCGTCGGACAGGGTTTGGGCGAGTCGGCGATTCTTCCTCCTTTTCTCCTCCTCCTCCTGCTCCCTTAATGGCCGCCATCTTGTCCAGAAAGCTCGTGGACACGGTACGCTTAAGATTCTGTTCAAAAGTTGGTGCAAACACGCATTAGCATTCAAGGGACGTGAAACACATACTTTGATCTTGCCGTCGAGCGCTGCCCTGGGAGAACGGCTCCCTCTTCCTCTTCCTCTTCCTCTTCCTCCTCTTCTTCTTCCTCTTCCTCTTCCTCCTCTTCTTCCTCCTCCTCCTCCTCCTCCTCTTCCTCCTCCTCTTCCTCCTCCTCCTCCTCCTCCTCCTCCGCGGCGGACAGTACCTTGGTCGTATCCATTCATCGTGTGGCTGTTCCGAGGAGGAAAAGCCTGACCGTCGTCGATAGGTTGAAAAGACGCGGCGCCAGGTAGACACGCATGAAGCTGTGATCCGCGAACAAGGTCAGTACTGATAGGCGTAAGCAAAGGGAAGACCCGCAACGCAGACCCCGCCAAGATATACTCCAAGCTCCAGTGCCGATGGTAGTCTCCTCATTCCCCTCCTCCTCATTCCCCTCCTCCTCATTCCCCTCCTCCTCATTCCCCTCCTCCTTATTTCCCCTCCTCCTCACTCCCCTCCTCCTCACTCCCCTCCTCCAACCTCTGCAACTCCTTAACAATTTCCTCTCCCACCTCCTCCCCATTAGCAAAACCCTCGACCATCGAAGCGATCGCGTCCAAGGACTTGTCGATCTCACCACCTCCGGCCAAGTCGGCGAGGTACGGCGGTGTGAAGTGGACGGCGGTGTGAAGTGGACGGCAGTGTGAAGTGGTCGGCAGTGTGAAGTAGTCGGCAGTGGGAAGTAGTCGGCAGTGGGAAGTAGTCGGCAGTGTGAAGTGGACGGCAGTGTGAAGTAGTCGGCAGTGTGAAGTAGTCGGCGATGTGAAGTGGTCGGCGGTGGGAAGTAGTCGGCGATGTGAAGTAGTCGGCAGTGTAAAGTGGTCGGCAGTGTAAAGTGTCGGCAGTGTGAAGTGGTCGGCGTGTTGAAAGTGGTGGGCGTGTTGTAAGTGTCGACGGCGTGTGAAGGGTTCGACGTGTGACGTGTGAAGATCTGCCTCCTTCTCAGCGCGCTCCACCTTCCGAGTCTTCAAGCCACGTGACATTCAAAGTCACCACATTTCGACATGACTTCCATATACATGTTGGTGTTGGTGACTTCCTACACTACTCACTGCCACTTCCTCTGTGTATATAGGGCTGGCTTGGACTGACGAGCAAAAGTTGACGAGCAAGCGATATCCAGTGGGGCTGAACCAGAGTCCCAAGAAACCAAAAAGCAATGTACTTCCAGCATTATGGTGACGGAGCGGAGCCGAGTCCGATCAGCCCTTTCCTTTAGGTTAGCTTCAATTCAAGCTGATGGGACCGACCTAACCTAGGTAGGTAAGACTGGAGCGGATCGCCCCGCCAACTGATCCAGCCGTCACAATGGAACATTCAACATCTTGAACTTCCAACGAGCACGAGCAGCACCACCTCCACCTCCACCTCAGCCGACGGATTCTCCTTTTTCCTTTTCCTATGCCGTCCTACATTGACATTGCGCGGTGGGTACAGGACAGTGTCGATACCACCACCATCACCACCACAACTACGACAGCAGCATCACTGCCACCGGCGCGTCACCGTCACAAGCGGGTTCTCGCCGAAATGGACGCCAACGCCGACCGGAACACGCCCAAGAAACGCCGGGCGCTCAACAAGCAGGACGACAACGTGCTCCTCATCCCCGCCGACGAGGATGAGGAGAATGTCGACGTCGACGTCGACGTCAACGTCACCCCTCGACCACTGCAACAACCACCTCCTCTCCTCCATTCCCAGCTGCCCATCTCTCGAACCAACCTTTCGCTCGTCGATTCCGCGCCCAACTTTCCCCCCCGCCGTCCCGATGATCGGAGCAACAAACGTTCGATGGCTGACGATGCGACGTCGTCGACATCCGCGAGGAGCAGCAAGGCGTCGAGACGGTCGGCGAGCCCCCAGAAAGAAGCAGCGGCGCGCGCATTTGCACTCTACCCCGTCGCGCAGGGCACGCTGGCCGTGTTAGGCGAGGACACACCCCAGGATGTCTTGGATCTGGTCGACAAGATGGAGGGCGTGCGGGACAATCGGCGCATTCTGCCCAAATCCCAGGACAACCCCGAATAGCGTCGAGCTCTCCAAACCCGCAAGCCACAGCACGACGCACACGTGTTGCGGACGATTTTCAAAGACGTCAATGTTGCCGGCGAGCCGGCTCCCGATCGTCAGCACCTGGCTCGCTTGGTCTGCAAGGCCGAACAGCATCGCGTGCGGGGTGCCTCGGAGGCCGCGTGGAACTCGGCGGTGCATCACCCTCTTTTAGAGGCCTCCCTGGTGGACTCGCGCTTCGACGCCGACTTTCGGTTTGAGAACATCACCACCGCAACCATATCCCCTCTCGCGCTCCCTCCCTCGGTCTTCTCCGCCGGCGGCGATGCTCGCAAAGTGGACTTCTGCCTCGCCTTCGACATTCCCCCGGATCTCAAGGCGGTGCTGGTCGAGCGCCAGGTCCACCTCAACCAGACCGAGTATACGCCGGTTGAATTCGACGCCATCGCCTTCAGCATCGAGACCAAGTCTTCCACGACCGCCAGTAGCGACGAGGGATTGAGGCAGCTTTCGATCTGGGCGCAGGCGCAGGTGATCCGACTCAGACAGTTGCTCGACGCATACGGCAGAAAGGATGGCGGTGTCGTGGAGATCCCGGTTCTGCCATTGCTGCTGGTGCAAGGGCACGAGTGGACCTTGGTCTGTTTCAAAGATGGAGCCGGAAGAGGTCGAGCCGGCGGGACGTTTTACAGCGGTGGAATCACATTTGGAAGCACCTCGGGACTGTTGGAGGCGTGCAAGATTGTCGAGGGGTTGAGGCTGTTGACCAAATAGGCCGAGGAGGTCTGGTGGCCCTGGGTGAAAGAGGAGATTGTGGAGAGGATACGACAAGGAGTGAGTCAGGGCCAGGGAGAGGAGGGTTCCGTATTCGAATGAATCGCAATGATGACGAATGATGATTCGACGTCTCGCATTTCTCTCCCCCCCCCCATCTCTGCCCCATGGGAGGAGCAGTCGCTTCGTCGAGCAGATCAGTCCACCTTCGACCCTCCCTAGAATTCGTACAGCACGGGGAATGACCACCAGCGGAGAGACATATATTTTCCACGCCAGGGAGCGAGCCAAAAAAAAAAAACATGTCCGCTGCGCGCACCGGCAGCGACCAGCTTCTTGGACATCTGCATCAAAAGACCGAATCGATCGGTATCTTTTCACTCTCCGCACCGACCTCGCTCCGCCAGCTCCCCACTCGAACCCCGCGCCGCCCCGGCGTCAACGTCAACGACCATTCCGCGTCCCTCGGGCGGCGGCGCCTTTCATGGACTAATCTCCTCGCCCTCCGCCCCACGTCCAACCCGCGCACCCTGCCTCGAGTCACGCTTCAAGGTATTCACCATCTGCTCGTTTGATCGTTCCCATCCGGTCGGCGGCGGCGGCGGCGGCGCCCACGCCCACGCCCACCCCGCACCATGGCTCCGCATACGGAGCACCACCACAACATTAGCAGGCAACGGCGGCTCTGTGCTCCTTTGCAGTCTTGCTTGTGGAAGCTCCAGCGCGCCGCGCCGCGCGCGGCGAAGAGGAGTAAGGGCGTCAATCAGACTGCGGAAATGCCGTGCCCAACCGCATCCAAGACATACCCGAAGACGCTGACATAAAGCCAAGAGTGATGGTAAAGGTCTCGCCGGACGAGGACAGTGAAATCCGGCGAAGACTTGTCGAGCGGCATTTATCCTGCTTCCGATCCTCCGCTGGTGCTGAGACCGAAAGCGGGAGGGAAAGCTAGCGAGGCGAGAGCGCCACCCAGCGCCTGCCGGAGGTGGAGGACTGGCCGACTTCGCCGAGGGCGAGCATAGGAGAGAGTCAGTACTTAAGGTAACCTCTTCTTACCGTGAAGACTGCCCTCGGTAAGCGCAGGGACAGTGCGGACGGCGACGCGGACGCAGCTGACGATGAAATAGGACACACTGATCCACTGCCTCTCATCACGCCGGCCAAGCCACGCCCATCGCCTCCTCCTCCAGCCGCAGCGAGCTTGTAGCATAGGTCTGTTGTGGACGATCTTCGATAATGAAGAGACGCCGCCAATTGGGGTCGGGAGCAGGGCGCAGTGAAAACTGCCGATGGCACTGCACTTTCTAATGTCAGTTGTGAAGAGTCTCATATCATAAGCTCCTGACTTACGCAAATCTCGTGTCGCCTATGTCGGGTCTGGCAGCGTTGCCATGTTCCTGCATCCTGCAGCCTCCGCACGCGGAGCACAACACCATTTGCACGCACCAGTGGTCCCATGGTTTCCATGCTCGTTTAAAACCCTTCAAGCTCCAGTACGCTGCGCAGCGAACAACGGCCATTGGACGGCGGAGAGGGTCGTGCCTTACTCACCATCGCTTGCTACCGCCGAAACCGCGTGGTGGGCTGACACGACGCAGGGCGGAAAATACCGTCGTATTCCCCAGTCCCAGAGACAAAAGAGCGCCGTTCTATAAACTGTAATCCAATCCTCTCCAACACCCCTCGTCTCCACCGAACCAGTGTGTCCCTCGTATGCTGCTTAGTAGTGGTCGACGTCTCGAGGAAGAGGGCGGGAACGCCGTGGGTGTCAGCATCCGATGTCCTTGGAGGTCCGTTGCTGCGATGCGACTATGCTTTGGGCGGGCTTTTCGTCTCTTTCTCTCTCTCTCTCTCTCTCTCTCTCTCTCTCTCTCTCTCTCTCTCTCTCTCTCTCTCTCTCCCTCAAAACACCTTCGCGGATATCTGCACGACTGCCCGCTTAAACCCGAGCTCTCCGCCACTACACCCACCCCCGCTCTACCCGCGCCACCGTCCCCGACGTGCGTTCCAGGTGAGCGTGTCCCAAAACCCCAGCGCGGGAAGAATCTCCCCGCTACGGAGCGACGGCGGGCGGCGTTTACCTCACACCCGCAGGATCGTCAGTCTGTTTTCCCAACATGACGGCGTACCTGCACAACGAGCGCTCCAAGACACCGACCCTGTCTGCGCGACCTGCTAACGTGACCTCTGCGCATGCCGCAAATCCTTCCATCCTCCTCGGTCCATCGAACTTGCAGTACGCACTCCTCGGGGTAGGATGCGCGATCGGTGACCTTTCTCCCCCCCCCCCCCGCGTGAATGGAAATCAGGACGAGGAGGAGGCACTCGAAGCTCAGCCATCTCCTCCCAGCTAGCTAGACGTTAATGCCCGACATTCGTCATCCTCGGCCTCTCCTCCCAAAGGTTCGGATCGATCGCATTTATGCACCCCCCACGCCCCAATCCGATGGGTACAAGAGGACCACATCGTCCGTCCGTCCGTCCGTCCGTCCCATCTCCGCGTCGATTTGTCCTTCTTCTCGACGTGATCCTCCCGCCACCTACGCATCACCTCCCATCACCGCAGCAGTCCATCTACCTAATGGGGAGGAAGAGGCCGAGGATAACGATGGCGATGGCAATGGCGGGCGGCCGGGAGATGGCGTAGGAGGGAGAGATTGCAGCCGAAGAGGGCTCGTCGAGGAGGATGAGAGGGACCAGACTGCGCCGAGGATTCTGGAGGGGCTCGAATTGCGCCGTTATATCGATGTGACGTCGCGGCAGTCAAGACGGAGAAGAAGTGTTGCCGGGACTCACCCAGAGGTGGTCGTCGAGGAAGTTGGCGGCGCTGCAGGAACGGGAAGAGAGGATCATTTGCTTTCGGCTGGGAAGGAAGGGGTCATGTTCGCGCCTGGCATGCTGCAGGATCGGGGTGGCGAGAGTCCAAAGATGATTGAGATGCTTACGATGCCTAGTCTCGCCGTTTTCGGGCGCAGGGTTCTGGTCGGTCGTGGGGCAGTCCCAGAAGATGCTGTCCGAGACGCGAGGGAGTAAGCTGGGACCATCTTCTGCGTGCGTAGAACTAGACTAGCCGGCGGACTTGCTCCATCTCTCATTACTCGTCGCTCTCTATTGCAGTCGTCTTCTACGGCGACGGCATCCCCATTTCCTAAAGCTAAGCGTCGGTGCGATGTAATAGACACGCCTTGGCAACTGATGGACGGTGGGCTTAAACTACTTAGTAGTGGACAACAGATCCGAGGTCCGTTGAGGCTCTGCGGTGCGGAATGAAGCTCGGTAGTAGTAAAAGCGTCGCAATAGCTGCGTTTTGGACGCCGCTGTACGCCGTTGCAAGAGTGTGCTGTTGCTTTGCTCTTTTGTGAAGGCTCGGAGGAGTTGCCGGGTCTTGTGTAGAATGTCCTTGGATGGTGGCTGCAGAGAACCGATCTCACGGCGCTTCTACATCGTCTGCTTGTTCTTCGGGGCTTGCTGGAAGTAGTGTTCGTGGAGCGGGCTATGGCTGTAGATAGATGGGAGAGATACGATGGGGATGTCGTTAGCGTGAGGGTTTCCCCTGAGTAGGCTGCCACGGCTGGACGACAGCGTAAAGCGGAGGTGGGTATGAGGTGTGTGACCGGCGATGTAAAAATAACCTGAACATAGTGTGGTGGCGGCTTTGATCTTTATGAGTGGTGAGAATTCAGCAGAAAGGTATTACTTATAGCGAAGGGCCTGGGGTTTGAATGCTTCTGTTGAAGCGCTCTTAGTAGATTTGCTTTCTGAAAGCGATCGATAGCCTCCATGAGCATGCCACTAGTCGTGTCAGCCTATCTCGAAGAATCTCTACGGCTCTACCTCTTGCAGCAGAATAATGAGGTTAGAGAAGAGGCCGAATTCGGGAGTCGGGTCTTTTGTACTCTTACAAGGTAGCAAGGACATCCGTGACCATCACTAGGAAGAGAAGAGAAGAACGCTGGAAACCTACCCTCCGCTAACGCAGCGCATTCCTTGCACGCGGAGAATGTCCACGCTCGGTTTAACAGTCATTCGACAAAATCCTCGTGCATTTGACACTTTGTTTGACGGCGAAGGCGGCGCCGCTGTGGAGAAACGCCGCAGCTCCGTTGGCGATCAACGCAGTGGATCGGTCATACCTCTGCGGCGTATGAGGGAGCATGTACATTTAGTACAGGACCTCCGTCCAGTCGTCGTCTGGCAGTCGCCGGAGGTTGGAATATGTGACGAACGTGCGGTGAGCGGTATGTGCAGTGCATTGAGCCATCCGGCTGTTGTGATATTCGACAGGAGAGATAGTAGAGCGGGTCGAATAGTTCATTCGATCGAATGAAGATTCGAATGTCGGTGGATCCCTCATCCATTTGTACCAAGCATCAGAAAGCTTGAGGACTGCTTACTGCGCCTAGCAACGCAAGATCCTGCTTCTATCACCTGAGCGTATGCACTTACCCGAGCCTAGAACATCGTTCCAACCACGAAGAAGCCCAGCTCGTTCTGCGTTGCAATAGATCGAGCTGGCGAGCGGGCAAGAGTGTTCCTCGCCAAAAGGTATCGATCCGAGCGTAATCGACGCTCAGGGTGTTCAGCGACGCAAAGTCTCTACACGTCCGTCGCAGCGGGACGTGGTAGACTGCGGAGCAGATGCGCGGACTGAGAAGTAACAACGATCAGGAAGGTGACTTGATTTGAAGCCGATTTCAGGAATATCTCTGAGATGCAAGCGTAGCGACCGAGTCCGCACAACGCCAGGTCCGTCTTCCATCTCGGCCCCATCTTCGACGTCCATCTCGTGCTTCTAGATCGATGGAAGGCTATAGCGTTTGTTGTCCAGATCGTGCTCGAATGCTTGAGGACATACGTTGTGGACCACACTGGAGGCGAGGCTAGAATTGAAGAACAGAAAAGCCGCACTGTTGTCGATCTAAGCCGGGAAATCTATAAAGGTGGAGGAGCATGTGGCCGGATGTCTCGATGGTCGGCGCTGTCATCGTCCCGAACATACGCTGCAGATTTTTCGGGCAGCGGAACGCTCGGAATCAGAATAAATGAACAATGTCTGCCCAATACCAGACAACCCGCATGAGTCTTCAGCAGACGAGAGAGCTAACTCCTCCGAACAGCAAGGCCACGAATACGATGCGTTAGGGCGATCCGGATCGAGGACCAGGAGGAGGATCCGCGTACCGAGAGGCTGTGCCTCTCTCACCACTCAAGGGTGAGCCCCGGATCCCTGGACGATGGTTCCCACCCTTCCGAGAGCAGTCTCGAATTCGAACGGACCGGCAGAAGAGCGTTCTTTCAAACGCGCGGACGCGAATAGACGGAACTGATTCTGTTCGAAGCGTCGAAGACCTCCGCGATCGTACAGCGGGGTGGCACATCAGAGCGTCGTTCGTTCGATGCTGGCCTAAGGGTAAATTCGAACCCTGGTCACAACCAAATGTCTCGGCGAAGAGTGAGAGGACGGAACGATCTGAAATTCCCGAAGTTGTGACGTTGGCGAGATGACGACCGTGCGATGGGATGGGATTTCCAATGTTATTACCAGGTTTAATAAGGTAGAGAAAGTCGAAGAAGCTGATCTGGTCGTGGGCGCCTGAGGCTGACATGCGACACTTCCGACACTTCACACGCCGACCTCTTCATACGTCGAACACTTCATACATCGAACACTTCACCCGCCGAACACTTCACCCGCCGACACTTCACACCACGCCGACACTTCACACCACGCCGACACTTCACACCACGCCGACACTTCACACCACGCCGACACTTCACACCACGCCGACACTTCACACCACGCCGACACTTCACACCACGCCGACACTTCACCTCCCTCCACGCCTCCCTCCACGCCTTCCTCCACGCCTTCCTCCACGCCTTCCTCCATCTTTGACGACTTTGATGATTTTGATGCCTTGGGGAGACTATAAGTTTGGGGAGGCTATGAGTTCGGGAGGCTATGAGTTTGTGGAGGCCATACCTTGCATATCATCACCCTCCGCTCTCCCTCTTCATCCGCCTCTCTCACTCTCCAATTCCCTCACACTTCAATTCCATCTTACCGCCGCGAAACCGAGAACAACCCGCAAGACAACAAGTCAGAGCAACAGGCGCAATGTTCGCCCCGAAGAGATGGTGCGCGAGCGAAGTCCCAAAAGGATGTTCCGTTGGCAAACATCTCCGCCAAATTCCGGTCACAATCACCGACGCGATGGTGGCACAGAGAGATGACAGGATTGAGTTTGGCACGGCCAGTCCACCACGCATTCTCCGAAACCCACAACCCAATCCGACGAAAACGTCGCCTCGCAGCATATGCATCGCCAGACCGAAGCCAAAGCAGCGGCAACGACCAGCGAGTACACAGCAGTGGGACAGTCTCAACAGCCATCGGGCCAGCGTCCTACACCCTCTACGAGACAGTCCACCTCGTTGGCTACAGGGCGCGGGTCGGATTCGTGAATCTGCGATCCAGCAGACCCTCCGCACCAGAAGTCATACCAAAGTGGCACAAGGGAGGCTGAAAAGGTCCGAAAAGAAGTCATGAGCCGTCTTGAGACAATCGGCACCGAGACCGAGGCCATCGCACTCACGAGAATGCCCCCGTATCGCCGAGTTCATCGGGCGCGCTTTACGACCACCTCAGGACCGCCGAGAATCCGATTACTTCGGATTCACACCAGCAGCATGCTTTCGATACGACCTCGGAGCAGGGAAAGAGCTTAGAGCACAGGAGGAGAAGCGCGCATACTATGTGAGGACCAGGGAGTGGCGCTACCATGCGCATCTCCGAGGACGACGAGCTGGATCAAAGATTCGGTGAATACTGTACGTCGGAGCAGGAGCTGGCGCGAGTTATCGGGACAGTCTCGGGCGCACATGGACTCCCCGTACCTCGACTGCAGAGACTGAGCCTCGCGAATGGAGGCTGGTGCGGAACAACCCATTGCTCAAGTCTCGCTTCCAGCGCAGCCTTCTTCGCTGGTGTGAGCGACAGGGTCAATATCGAGAGTACGGCGAGGTTGTAGTCGACAATGGACACTTGCAGAACATGCGAGACGAAGTTGGTGTCGGACAGAGCAGGAGCGCATTACTGGTTTCGTAAAAAGGTTCTGGGAAGAGCTTGGGTTTGATGGACATGATGGCGGGGATGAATATGAGGACGATGAGGACGGCGAGGAGGACCATAACGATGAAGATGAAAGCAACGGCACGGACGAAACGGACGAAGGCGCCAATGCTGATGGCTTCGAGACACTTCTCACGGTCGAACCACTGCAGGCGCTGAAGAGACCGCCGCCTCGTCTGGCTGAACTCCTTGTGGGGGACACAACTCCTTTGGAAGAGCAGGATACATCGATCGATGGATCAAGGCGGCGATATTAAGAGCTTCAAATGACTTCCTACGATCGAACCACTGCGGGCGCTGAAGAGACCGCCGCCTCGTCTTGCTCCACTGCTTGTTCCAGTTCGTTGGCATCTCCGCGATCACCGCCGCGTACATCGCCCGTTTCGTCCGGTATATCGTCGCAAATCTTAGCCATAGCAAGCCTTGAAAATCTCAACTCTCCATCTCACAACAGGCAGATATCAAGGTTAGCAGAGGTTATATTGTGATTGTCGAGGATCTCCTGGAAGGGACAGCGTAGCATATCCATCTGTGGTCGAGGCTTACGACAAGGAGGTAGCACATACAGATGCAACGGAGGACACTTTTGGCCGCGGCGCTTGCAAAGCAAGGGCAGAATAGTGACTGTGAGAGCCGGGTGACGAGGTTTCGCGGCTACGCAAGTCTGCTGGCATGCCTCATTCGTGTCTCCCCTTTCAAGTTGCGATTCTGTCTATCTGGAGTTAGGCATGGACTGCGATACCTACGGCCTGAAGTGGATTTTGGGACACGGATAAAACGAGGGAACATGTGAGTTGATTTCAGGTTTTCTACACGATGTGCGACCGGACTTCACTTCCCCATCTCGACACCTTTACCGACATCCCGCCATTCCTACCGTCCGTACTCCCTTTTCCCCATCATCTTCTTTATTTCCGGTTAATCAGTCCTCCGACGGGCACTACTACGCAGCCCACAGTGGACGACAAAGCCCAACTCTCTTACCTATGCGGCTCTCCCAGCAGCAAGACACCTCCTCGTCCATTTTGCCTTAACGGCAGTTATCCAGGAGGTTGCCAAGTCTGGTCGCTTCTCTACCGAACAATCCTCCGAGCCGACTCTAACTACGATAAAGGACCACTACACCAAACCCCTAGAAACCAAAGCACAGCGACTGGCAAACTCTCCGCACCAGCGACCGAGTACGGCGTTGGAATCGGAAATGAGTTAATAAGTGCGTGCTCGGCAAGACGAAGTTGACAATGGAGCCAACGGATCAGGTTGATTATCGTTACGGCTTGGTCGGATACCTCGCCGACACCATGGGCTAGTCAGATTTCACCACAACATCTAGGCAAGACCTTATAACGCCACTCGACGACGAAGAGTCTCGAAACAATAAAGAGCCGCGAGCGCAGTACGTCGACGTCCTAGACAAGGGCTACAGTCCTCCTTCTGAGCTCGTTCAGATGCTACCCTCTCTGCGTCCGCCGGCGACTACGGTGACGAGACGAGGAATGAGCTGATAGATGCTACTTACGAAGCTGAAGTCGACGACGGTGCCGATGTACTAGGTTAGTCAGACTTTACTGCGAGCAAGCATGTTCCAAAAGTCACCTAGAACATATTACAAGAAGAAAGCGGACTTGTTATACCTGTCGTTCCGCGTACACCGCACCGTCCACATGCTCGCGAATGCTCGCCCTCAGAGGGGGAACGACCTGTCCGATCAAGTCAATCAACATCGTGCGCTCTCCCAACGCCGCTTTCTCTGGCTGCTGTCCGGCCCAACAGGCCGAGATATTCCTTCATGTCCGTCCGTACTGATCACCCGGAACAGTAGCGTTCTAGAACAGCCGTAATCCCCCCCAAGTACCGGACTTCCGCACGCTTTACAAGCTCCGCATGAACTGTCCACTGGACACCAGAGCCTGGCTTGGCTCCTGCATTAAGGAGTCCTTCTTCCGTTAGTCATGTTATGGAGTAATGATAATTACCACCCTTCGGGCGAAATCGACGGCTCGCATCTTTGCTACCTCGGATTGCTCGGACAGTCACTACTCTCGACACCGGCTACGACTAGGTTAGCTCAGCTGCTACGCCACAGAGACACAAGGCAGTGCGTACAGAACTAATCTCAATAGACCTCGAAACAAAATAAGGATGCACGGAATAAGGATGCATGTCACCAACACGAACGAGCGAAGGCTAACAGCTCCGCTGTGTGTCGATACGATTGGCAGCCTCCTGGGTCGTCTCCTGCCCGGCCGATTCCAACAAGTCCTGCGACGGCATACTCATCCAACACCCGAATTGCAAAGATACCGTCGCTCTGCTTCCTCCTATCTTAATGCGCGCAATCGCCCGCATGGCCCTCTCCGGCCCTGCACAACCTGGTGGGCCTTTTCGATGCTTATGCCTGTCGCCCAAAAGTGGAGAGTAGCGGCCACTGATCGCTAGTTGAAATCAATCCCTGACTTTACAACCGTCGGATTGCTTTGCGGTGAAGGCTGCACTTACGATTCAAGGTGTCCGGAAAGATCAGACCACCGCGCTAAGAAACACGACCTCCCGGGCAAAGATGGCGAGGATGGAGATGCTGATGGATTTTGCGGCCCAATTGCGGGAGGAGACTAAACCAGAGCATCTATGCAAGGAAGAGAGGGCTCGACACAATTACGAGGACATGGAGCATAACTAGGCAACTTCGGCGGGAGGAGGAAAGGATACGGATCGTTGGACACGGAGCGGAAAATTAGTCGCAGAGGGCATAGCCCGGTATAGACTATTCTGCATCCGTGTTTGTCCTTCTGCAACAGCCGAAGCAATCACGGTCGCAGCAGCGAAGGAAATAGGGTAGAAAAGATAACTGTGAGGATGATTAAGAGCGAAAATAAGCTGCCGCCTCCATACTGAATCTGGCTCAGACGCCTCCGACTTTAGCACGTATATTCTACGAGCTGCTGTTTACGGCACCGGCCGCATGTGCCTAACAACGACATTGCTTCATACACGCAGGACTTATGGCTCACCACGTCGAGCATCACCTTGCCGCCAAAGGAGCGATATCTAATTTTCTGTAGGTCCCGCCGTCTCGAGCGCTCGGCATCGCACCGAACTACGTAATAGATGTTCGGGGAAGCGTTCGTGTCGAGATCTAATGCATTATTGTGTGATGAAGGGAAGCGGACGAGCTTAAGCGCCGCCTATTCCGCAACATGTAGGCCGACATTTGCTGCTACTAACAAGCGCGACATAAATTTATCTTGGCCACAGCACAAAGCCCTGACATGCAGCGTACGCTGGGTCGACTAAACGATTCATAGTGCTCATCTCGTTGCCCGCCAGCACACGAAACCGAAAAAAACACGATTCAGACCTTCGTACCGTATGCAAGCTGGTTTCTCACACACCACGAATCGAACCCTGCCAGCATTCCAGACGAGCCTCCTACTACCCTAGTGATCGAACCACCGCGCTGACGGAACCTCGGACCTCGCGGATCGCCTGGACCGCTTCGAGAAACTCACCACGCCGATTGACGTACGAGCTCGCCTCGCGAGCAGATCCGTACCCAGCAGGTCCGAGGTCGCGAACGCTCCGATTCATGCGCGGAAGTACGGAAGACAGACACCCTCGAAGGCTAATTCTAGTACAACGACTGCCGATCAGTCTCGGCCACGGATTCGGAAGTGGCTCTAGGTCTCAATCTTCGTCAACATCGTTATTGCGGCAATGTTGTACCTGCGTGATCCTGCCACGGCAAGCGACTCCTCCCCAACGTTACTGTGATTAAGGCAATGTCTCACAGGAGATAAATTCCGAGACCGAACACACCTAATAGCATTTCGTCTATTATCTCCGTACGCAGCAGAGCCATCGCTTCTGCGACAGTTCAACGACCACGGAAGAAAACCTCGCCGAAGTGATGAACGAGAGTTTGGAGTGGCTGCGCAACCCACAGACCGAATGTGACCACCGGGTTATCGAACAGGTGAAGGAGAGGATGTTTACGGAGGCAAGGAGGAGCAGATTACGCGGGGGGATTACGAGGAAGCAGACTCCCAATTGACAGATAGCCAAAGTTTCAAAGCTAGAGCAGAAAGTCCAGATCGATTCCTGCGGCTTCGTCGGCGTCAGTGACTTGCGTCGTACTTATGATCGTCTTCCTATGTCTCTAGTTGTGGCATGACGTTCTCGCGAGCCCTTTCTGCATCGCTCGAGAAAATGCCTTTAAGCGGAGAGTACGGCAACATCTTGCTTAGTGGCGTTGGATTCTCCACAGTCTCCGTACGCGGGTCGACTCTCGCAATCTCCGCTTTTCAAGGAGCGATGTGAGTGATGAAAATAGGCATGCACGCGCCATCTTCAGGTTCTTGGAGGAGGTTTCGGTAAGAAGAGCTAAGAATACTAGATTCTGCGACTTGTATTGGCGTGCTCCCTCATCCAATCTGCCAGCTTGACCCACAAGACGAAGTCTTCGTCCCGATCGATTCGCAGATGTATCGAAGATGAACCTTTTGAGAATGCCAATTATTCGTCTACCGGCGATGTAGTCTGTAGGCCAGAGTGGTGCAATCGTCCAAAAGGAGCAGGCGACCGGCGAAGAGGAGTCTGCAGCAGATCGCCAGAGTGCTGGCGGCAAAGCGGAGGGGATGCATTGGTAGCGGTGCGAGTCCGTGAGAATCGATCGACTATAGGATAAGCATGTCAGGACGATGCCCGACACCTCGTGACGACTCTAAGCTCGGTAGCATTGAATTATGCTCCCAAACCGCAACCTCTACGTCGCCGAGAGAGATGCCGTTGCACTGCTGGCCGAAGAACGCAACATTGCGGAGGAGACGGGATTGACCGCCGAAGCCTTAGTCAGCCCGCTCAAAAAGACGGGATCTCCCCTTTCCGCTTGTTCCGCCTCGTCCCGTTCCGTTCCGTCCCGTCCGAACCCGTATCCGTGCCTTAGTTCGTGCAGGTTTTCAGTCCTAGCAGAAAGGTTCGTACACTTCTAATTCCCTAGTTAGGAAATTCTGCTCTCCGTAGAGTTTGAACCTACTACCAAACCATGTCTGGACCTCACGACGGGCAGAAGCCACCACGGAACTACATCTTGCTCCGGCAAGACGCCGGCGCAATGAGCATCCCTTACTTCCAACTTCCGCCCAAGCTACGGCAAAGGCTGTGCGACGCAAGGGATCCGCTCTAATCTCATGAGAAAATCTACTCTCCTTACGAAGCCTGATACACTGATCGTCCGCAGCTCGTTTCCAGCCGATCGAGACTCTCATTCCCAAATTGCGGAGTCCCTCGACGGCACAATGGACATACGACAGATGATGAATCCTGCAACACCACCCCCACCGCGCCGTGAGCTCCCCAAGAACCAGGCGCCAGAAGACCCCCGACAACCCGCGGCGGCGGCAGCGAATCCGCCCGGAACCGCTCGCTCGGACGAAGAACAACAACAACAGCAGACACCGGCACGTGAAGCCACCCGCTGCCTCTGCATCCCCTGCATTCTCAACTACCTTGGCTGCTACATCCACCCGGTCTCCGAGCGGCAATACTACCCCGAGCTGCAGGGCTTCTCGCGCGAGGACCAACTCGACATCGCGTTTGAGTGGTACTGGATCGCCGTCGAGCGGGAAACCGACGTGCTGCAATACCTGTACGGGACCGCGAGCTTTTAAGATGGGTGCTGGTGGAGACCGCCGCCGGTGCCGGCGCTCATGGCGGAGGTTGGAACGGTGGCGACGATGGAGAGCGGGGTGGAACCAGGAGTTGAGCGGGGCAGGATTGTCATGATGGCGGGTGGAGACGGTGGAGGAGGGACGAGGGATGTTGCCGGCGCGGGAGGACTTGTGATGGGAGAGGATGTAAGACAAGGGCGGGTCGACTAGTGGGTACCGACGGCGGCGGAAATCTACCCACGAGTGAGCGATTGTACGATTGAAGACAGCTTCCGGCATGCGTGAAATCAGGCACCCGTCGCCATGAGGTCATAACTCAAAGGATGTGAGATAGTGAGAGCTAAATAGAAAATGCCACGATCTTCTAAGTCGTTTTACCTAGACCAGACATGCACATGCCGCGGACAGAGCTACCTATAAAAACGGCTACTGGGCTTCTCCCCTACCACCACCACTACCGGAAAACCCTCTACTTCCGCACCTCTACCTCGACTTCTAATCCCTCGCTCGTCATCACACCTCCGAGTTCGCATTAATCCACCGCTGAACGCCTCCTCGCGCCCCCATCCTTAGTCGCAACCTTCCTCCCTATTCGCAGCCGGCCACAAGTCATCTAGTCTATTCTGGATCCCGCTCGGAATATCGTGGCACCCATGCTGTGAACAGCCATCGCCGATAGACCGAACGTCCACGGACTGCGTCCCCTGTGCAGGCGAGTCACCAACATGTGTAAAGTCGAAGGGTTGATAATTGCCGGGCGGTGAGAGTCGTTTCCGCACGGCTGCGTCTGATGTCTCTTTGTGCTTCCGTCGGTCGACAACTCGACATAGAGTTCAAGCGGGCGCCATGCTGCTTCCGGTGCCATTCGAGTCGGTATTAGCCTGGCTGTCCAGGCGCATGCGGAGGTCGGATGCGATGGGAGATGAGGTTGGCGGAGCTGGTGGCACGGTGACTGGACGAGTTGCTGGAGAGTCCGCGGGTGACATTGTTCTAGCGGTGGTACTCCCGTGGGAAGACAAGGAACATTCGAGTTCCGGAGTATTGGGCATCAAAACCATTTCAGCGACTAGGGGAGGAATCCACCGGCACGAACGATTCGGCTCCGCGGAGCTTGTGACCCACAGTCACTGACAGCCTACCGACTTCGTGAGACGAACGATTGCCAAGGCAGCGGCACCACACGACGGCTGCCGCGGGGAATGCATGACTCGGCACAGACACAACCAGCGCAGCCAAACCATAGCCTGCCGATCCTCACAGCGAGATGTACATGCGGTGGGAAGATTGAGAGCATGGGAATGATGGAAGGAATGGACGGGTATCGGACGGAGCAGCAGGAATGGACAGCTTCATGACCTCTCGAGATCAACATCAACACTTTGCTGTACTAGTCGCATGGCACATCTGAGACGTAGACCGTCAACGTGGTCCACAACTTCCACGGGCAGGGGACGGAAACAGAAGAGGGGTCGATGTCGGCCACAGAGAAAGTCAACCGATCAGTGCATAATCACAGTACCTAACGACGCTTCTCCCCCCGGTAACGTATGACTTCAGAGCCTCCTCCGGATCCCACACATTCATCAGACACCCCCGTCTTGTGGCGATTAAAAGTCGACACCGCCTCCGCCAACATACGTAGGCCTTCGCTCAGTTCCTGGGGTCGATCGATTGATGGCACGTCTTAACACCCATTCATCCAGATGCTTGCGAGCAGGGACCTTGTCCGTTCTTCGAGATCAGAATCCCATCTTCGACATACTCCGGAGCATTCCTCCCAGGCTTGGACCTGATTGGCCCGTGACCACTCCGTTGCTGACACGTTAGGCATGCTGGGAGCGCAGTCAGACTCGCTATGCGGGCTTTTAGTCCTTCGCCTGGAAGACTGGACCAGCTCTGCTCTGCCACAACAATGCATTCAGCTCCGCCGACTTTCGACCGCTTCTCTCGGGCTATCAGTACTCCGCTTAAGGTAATAACCCGGCACTCCACCGCCCGGTAGCGATGTTCTCAGCCGCTCTCAATACCCGCTCTCAGTCCGGCACTCCCTCGATCATCCTACCGCTTAGTGTTCGACAAGATTTGGTCGCGTCGTGGTGAGGATAGATCGGAGCAAGCGCGATCGGCCAGTCGTCCGCAGCAATCATTATCTCCCACATACTAGCGCATTCTCCGTGCATCCTGGCCTACAATACCGCCCGCAACCTCACAGCCGAGAGCTTTTCCACGATGGTGATGCAACCCGTCTTCCCCCGGTTACAGGTAGCGATCGATCGCGTGCGGAGGGTTTCCTAGGCGGGTGAGGGGGAGTGTCGCCGTTCACTGTAGGAATGGATGCAACGGCTGTTAAGCGTGCCGGCGCCAAGGATGCGGCGTCGGCAGCTGGAGGAGGAGATAGGCCACCGGCAGATGGAGAGGGGGTCCGCGGTGCCGGATTGGAGGTTAAGGGAGAGGGTGTACTGGTGAGTGATACCAGGGCTGGACGGAGCGAGTTGTGAGAGAGTAATTGTTTAGTATCAGCTATGGAAGGAGGAGAGAGAGGATACTGGCTGGACTAGAGGTCTGTGACTGGAAAGGAGCATAGGATTTTTTGAAGTGTAGTGTTACGTGGAGAACGTTCGCAAAGGTTCAAACACGTCTCCCATCTCCTCATCTCCCGACTTCCTGATTTCCCATCTCCACGCATCCTTCATCCCTCTGTCCCACCAGCTAGCTAGCTTATTATTCCCGTTTCCCGCGACACTACGCATCCCGCCTTGCCGATTTCAAGCTCGCCGCCCAGAAGAATGAGACGCTCACGAAACAGATCTCAACGCTCTCGAAAGCCATCGAAAAGCCGAAGCCTTCCGAACAGCAGAACGAAGAGCTAGCGGCGGTAGGAAACATTTCTAAACTGGCGAGGAGGAAGTGGAATATTCGACAACGAGGAGAGAGACCGTTGAAAAGAAGAGCGGCGAACTGCGGGAAAGCTACTTACTTCTCCCCAAAGTTAATGCGAAGGTAGGGAGGTGGGGGTCTGCCGCGGAAGAGCGAAACATTAAGAGCAAGGAGAATTAGGCAGTACGCCGCTAGCTTGACGTAGCTACGACAATGAGGGCGGGCACCGAGCAGCGGCAAATAAACGAAATCGTCCGGCTTGAAAGATGGATCCGTCGAGAGGCAGAGTGCTGTAAATGTCGAGATTCAGAGCAAGGCTCGTTGCGAGCGGCGGCGGAGGTGCGAGGGGCTGGCTGCGGATCTTGCGAAACTTGGGGAGATGAAGTCGGTTTTGCGCGGCGTTCGGGCGGAGAGGGAGGAGGAGGAGGCGGCGACAGCGGTGTCCGTGCTGTGGTCGAGAGAATGAGAGCTGGAAGACCAGCTTGAGGAGATGGAGCGGGGTCTGGCGAGAATGTAGACGGAGAGAGAACAGGAGACTACCACGGCTCAGAGCAACATCGCCTAGCTGCAGCGTGCGAAAGCGGAAGTCGGATCCAGCTGCTACGAATACAGCTGTCAGAATCTCAAGCCGAGCGAGAGGAGGAGGGCAGGACGGCGCAGAGGGACATCTCTACGCTGCGAGGGAGGGAGGAAAAGTTGGAACGCCAACCCGCGGAGGAGATGGAGCGGAGGAGAAGATGACGGCGGAGAGTACCACCTCCATGACCTGCGCATCCAGGAACCGCCAAGCTCCTAGAGCCAGTTAGCTAAAAGGAAAAAGCCGCGTTCGCAAGGCTCGATACGAAACTCGCGGAAAAAAATGATCGGGTTCGGCGTCCACGCCCGCGCTAGCGAAGAGAGGATGTTGTTTCGGGGGGGTGGTATTGGAGATCAGCAGGAAAGTCGGGCTGACTGGACTCAGTAAAGGTGTACGAGAGGACGACCCGGTCAGCGTCACGGAGACGATGGGTAAGTGGTTTCATGCCGCAGGGTGTGGCGTGGTGAGTGAGTTGGACAATGAGGCTATGTAGGGGAAAGCTGGAGATGTCTGGGTAGGGTCGTTAGTGTTGTGCGGCTGGTGGATGTTGTAGTCAAATTAAGTGGTGCTGTCGAGCTAGGTAACAAAGGCGTCGAGCTAGATGATGTCGTTGTCCGCCTGGTGGGTGTTGTTGTCCAGCGGGTGGATGTCGTTGTTCTCCAGCTAGTGGATGTTCTTGTCCGGCCGGTGCTTGGTACAGATGCAAGCGGCGAGCTACTGAAGTGGGCACCTTGGAGGATGTCGTTGAAGTTTTCATATTAGCAGTTGTCGTGGTTGGCGAGAGCTGGCATCTATCTCCGTCATCTTCTTCATCTCGAGCTGCAATAAGTATCTCCTCCTTACAGTCGCTCCACCCCGCCGGCGGCAGCTCATCCTGCCTGCTCCGCACTATCGACGACGACACCACTCCGGGCCGTTCGTTCAGAACCATCTATAACAATATCTAAAGACGCTTCATTCAAAGTCACCGTCGACCCTATCAGAATCCTTTCTCAAGAACTTCCGACTTCGCCTCAACATCATCGAAGGCGTCCACATGTCTTCCAACACTCGGGCTTGCGTACAAGACCGACCGAATGGGTGTTGACTACCTCGGATGCATCCCTCCCATCTATCACCAACCACGGCTTAGTGTTCTGGCAACGATGCACACAGCAGCATGGTTTTTGAGTTAGGGTTAGGGTTAGGGTTACATGGTCGTGCCCATTGGCGTTCGACATGCAACCGTCCGCCTGGAGACTTGCGAGCAGCACGGATCTTGGAGACTTGTGGCATCGTGTTATCCGCTTCTACTTCTTCGTTGTCTCCGTCGCCTCCGTCTCCTCCGTCTCCACTATCCGTTCTATCCTTACCCTCGTCCGCCTCCGCTCTTAACATCATACTCTCAGAAAACTTGACCTCCCACCCTACGCGCTCCACGGCGCTGAAATGAGAGTCGCCCATGTTTCTGCGGTCCACGCCACGTAACTTTTAGAAAGAGAGGTAAGGGGTGTGTATATCGGTGCTATCTATTGAATGTCGAGGGCTGAAGTTGTATACAACATGATCTTGGCGCTTAGTAAGGCCTTTTGAGATGCCATCGGTCCATAGTGTCTATCCACTCTCTATCCATCTAGTCGCTGCCCTTAGTGACGGTGACCTTAATATGGTGCCTCACTCTCCATCCATCTAGTCAGTGTGTGTATCCATGCTCTTGAAGTCCGGAGAAACGCGGCTGTCGGCGCGGTGCCGGTGAAGGTGTCGTGAGTCGTTGAAAATGCGGTCGCTGTATCGCTGGATTGATGTTCAATTATGTTGCAAAGGGAAGCGCTGACCACACGGTGTCGTCGGCCGTGCGCTGAAGATGCTCGTTCGTAAGATGCTGATGTCGTTGCTGGGTCGTTGTGTTCATGTGAGTGTAGGCGGCTGGTGGGCCTGCTGTTGTATCTGGATCTCCATGCTCTTGATTTTGATTGTGGCCACGAGTGGCGAGGGTCGGTGAGTTCGTGGTATTGGTGTGCGAGCTAATAACGTGCATGCTTATCGTTGGCGTCGTTCGGAGCGGCGGTGAGCTCATGCTTGTCGTTCTTTATCCTTCTTTGATTTCGAGGGTCTGAGTGTGTTTGGTGCTGGCAGCTTGTGCGGTGGTGGATCAAAGGCGGCGAGGTGGTCGGTGCGTGGTGTAAATCTCTTCAAGTGATCAGCGTGTCTATATCCCTGGAGTGTCCTGCCATGAAGGGTCTTAATGATGAAGACTGTGGTAGAATCCTCAACGGTGCCTTTAATGCGGAAGAGTCCAGTCCATGGTGGCTGTTGTGACTTCTGCCGGATGATCTCATTCTTCACGAGGACCAAATCGCCAGTAGTAAGTGGCTCACCGCGACTAGTCAGTCGTGCGTTGTGGGTGTCGTGGCGATATCCTTTGGAGCGGCGGTCAGCCTTGCGAACAGCGTCTTGCACTGCGTTGCGGTTCGCCAAGTGGTAAAGCACCGGCATGAAGGCATCAGCGGTGCCACGGGTCAGGTTGCTAATGATGGCGGAGTGCGGCTGTGCGCTCGTGTCGGTTGAAGGGACTGTAAATGGAGTCCAAGTAAGCAGAGTTTCGAGCAACTGTTGTCGTCGAGCGGTCGGATATTCCACGCGGTCAGGGAGCTCTTCAGGCTGCATTCCGAATCGAATCTGCACCGGTGAGAAACCAAGGTGTGAGATGTGACGGTGGTTGGCGTCCTTCATAGCTCGTGCCGCTTCCTCGGGCCAGTCCTTGAGGGTGTTGATGTGGTGGCCTTTGGTGTCGATGATGTGTGACTTGGTTCCTCGCTCCAAACAGCGGCGAATGGTACGGATCATGTTCTCAACGGTGCCAGTCATCCGCTTACTGCCAGTTGCAGCTGGCTTCGTGTAGATGCCGCGTGACTCAAGGAAGTCCTTAATCATGGTAAACTCACGACCAGGGTCGTAAAAGGCGGCAATCGGATCAGTCGCTCTGTCGAGCATGCGTGTGAGGGCGGCGACTGTGGTTTCTGCTTCCTTGTCAGGCATTGCTTCAATTTCTCCAAAGCGGTCGAAGACATTAGTCTTGCACAAGAGCCATCCTATTCCATGGTCCTGTGGATCGAAGGGCCCTATCAAATCAATCTCAATCACCTCGTTCGGATGAAGCACTGGCTCCGAGGTATATGGCGTGTGCGTCACGTTTGTGTTCCAGAGAGCGCATCGGAAACAGCCCTTCACGTAGGCGTGAACATCCTTGATGATTGACGGCCACCAGGCTCGGCGGAGTAGTTTCTGATAGATGATCGGACCGCTGAAGTGGCCAGCATCGTTATGGACCTTTCTCAGCAGTGGTGCGACTTCCTGCGGTGCGATGCAAGGGAGCCAAAGGTTCATTGCCAATGGGCTGACCAATCGGTGAAGGGTGCCAGTGCCAGCGTGCTATCTGTAGTGCTTGCAGATTGTGTTCTTGAATGCTCTTAATTGAGCGGTATTCATCCCCTTAGGGTTCTGCTGGTGTCGGTACCACCTCACGATATCGCCGTACCATTCCTCTGCCAGCTCGTTGTCACGCTCGGTGCGCGTTGGCGATGATTCATTTCTAAGCTCTTCGTCCTGCTCAACGCAGCAGTTGTGATCACGACGGCGTGGTGTGCTCGTGCAGTCTGGCAGCAGTTCGATGCGGTGAAGACAGATGATCTGTGTGCCGAGAGAGAGGCAGTCGACGATGGAAGTGAGCTGATCGATTGGAGCGGACGGTGGCTCTTGGGGAAGTCCGAATGAGATCCAGCGGTCGCTCGTTGGTGGTGCAGGTATCGCAGGATGCTCGAATGGTAGGTCGGTGTCGGTCGTGTCGGTCGTATCAGAACGATAACTCGTGCCAGAACGATAAGTCATGTCAGAACAATAAGTCATGTCAGAACAATAAGTCGCTTCTGCGGAGTTCACGTTAGGACAATAAATCGCTTCCCTCGAGTCTGCGTTCATGAGTTCTTCATGGCGTTGTTGCTCGGAGGTCTTCCTTCCACACCGAGTGCAGATGCCACCGTGCATTCTCTTCTTGCAGGTGGAGCACCATATCACAATGAGCGGTGCTCGAGTCGTTATCGCGTTGCTCTCAGTCGTGGCTCTCGCTGTGGAATTCTCTGCACATTCCGGATTCGGGCATTGCTCAGCCGAGCTGTTTGCAACTGATGTAAATGTCGTCTTTTCATTGGCCAGTAGACAACCGGTCATGGCTCCGCGGTGCGGCTCTGCGGTCGGTGCGGTGCGTGGAGGTTCATTGAACGTCACGTTCTTGGTAGATTTGACGGTGTTGGTGCTCGTTTTGGTGTTGTTGCTGCTCACGGTGATGGCTTGTGAGTCGGTCGTTCGCGCGGACTTCTTCTTGGCGGCAGTGGCGGCAGTGTTGCTGCTCGCACTGGCCAGGTATTCGTCCTTCTCACCACCTCTCAAGTTTGCGAGCACGTCCTCGTAGCCGCCTTTACCATCCTTCCAGATCCACTCCTTCACGTCACCAGCTTCTCGGTGAGCTTCCAGCTCGTTTGCTAGGGCCTTAGTTGCTTCGTCTGGCGTGAGGTCATTGTTCCAAATAGCACGCGAGAGGCCGTCGGCAGCGAGGTTCTTCTTGCCCTCAATGCGGACGATCTTGATGTTCAATGGCCGGATGGAGTCTTGCCAGCGCGCGTAGATGCTATCGGTGGCTGCGTTCATGAATCCGGTGATTGGTTTGTGGTCGGTGAACACTGTCGAGATCGTCCTGGCTGAGAAGTAGTGTTAGTGCTTCTTCGCGAAGAAGGTGAGCGCTCTGAGCTCTCGTTTGTACGTGCCATAGTTGCGTTCCGCCTTGTTGAATGAGAAGCTGTCATATAGCAGGGGTACCCATTGGCCATCCGGGTGGTGGTGCTCGCTTCTTGGTTTTCCTTGCCGCTGTCGGATGAAGCAGCAACCTCCCTTGCCAGAGGCGTCAGCATACATCTCTGTCGGTCGGTCAGGCTCGTACCCGTGGTTCATGGTTGCCGCGGCGGTCAGCTCTTTTAGCAGGTCAAATGACAGCTGCTCAACTTGACCCCAATGCCACTCGCTCTTCGGTGCCATGACCGCCCTGATAGGCTCGGATATCTCGGAGAAGTTCTTGATATAGTCTCTTGCGGTCTGGACGACTCCGTGGAATCCTCGCGCTTCCGTTGCGTTGTAGGGGACAGGGAATTCCAGCACGCTGAGGACTCGATCAGGCTTCATTAATCTCTTGCCGCCGGCTTTATGTGTTTCACCGAGGATCTCGATCTTGTTCATGCCGATCTTCACCTTGCGCAGGGACAGTCTCATTATTGCCCACTCCAGTCGTGGCAGCAGGTGGTTTGCAATGAAGTCCCAGTGTTTCTCCCAGTCAGAATGAGCGGCTGACAGGTCGTCGATGTAAAAGCTTATGTCTGGTAGATCCTTTGGCGTTGGTGCGTGCAGAAAGGACTTCTCAGGTTGTGGTGGTGGAATCGCTCCGAACGCAAGCAGTCCGAGCTCGTTCATTGTGTGAGCTAAGGATCGTGCGCCTTGGGCGATCCGCGTCGGTTGCAGTTGACCAAGTGCCGGAACGGTGAATGCAAGGTAGTGGCGGTCTTTAGGGTGTATCTCCACAGCCTAGTATCCGTTCTTCAGGTCGAAGGACGAATAGACCTGATGCGTTAGTCGTAAGAGGAAGTCGTGATTCTGTTGCATTAGTGTCATCTGCGAGCCAGCGGGCTCCTCATGGACGTAGTGATAGTTGAAGGTCAATCGAGGTACAGCTTCACCTGGCTTGGTCACTAGTACAGCGTTCGCTCCCCATCGTGAGAGCTCTCCATTGGCGACGACACAGTATTCGTAGACTCCAGTCTCAAGTCCGGCGATCGCGAGATTCCGGAGGTGCCATTCCTTCTCGGTTAACAGCTTCTTGACGCGAGCTCTGTATATCGGTGTGCCTGGTTTGATGCGTGTGCGGTGTTGAATGAGGTCGGTCGGTGGGCCCATGTCCATGACTCCTTCGGATCCAAGGTGGCGATATGTCCATAGTGTTGACAGCACTTCATGTCTCTCGCTCTCCGGCATTACTGGACTGAAGCTTATTCGCTGCTCAGTCGACAGCTGTTCAGTTCCTCAATGCTCTTGCTCCGGTCGATATTTCGTCGCTCCACTCGGCGATCGGTAGGGAAGCTTCTCTTCTTCGTGGTCGCTTCAGGCGTGTCGAGCTCCTTGACGCTGGTATTGTGAACCAAGCAGAGCCAGTTGCACGGCATCATTTCAATCAGCGATACCTCTGCATTCCGCAGTTTCGTGTCGTGCTCAGGACCTACTGAAAATCCTCGTCGACTGACTCTCCATCGGACTCTGTGGCGTCGTCTTCAGCGGAGTATTCGGCGTCGTCGTCTCCGTCGTCTTGTTCTTCTTCCTCATCGCTCTCGCCGTCAGACACGTTGGCCGCTGCTTCCAGCATCTGCTCCAGTTGTTGTGCATTAAAGCTGACGCTCTGGGCGGTGGAAGGGATCGCTGGTGTTTTCAGCGTGATCGGTTGCTCACTCAGTTCAGGGTCACCGATGGTAATAGTGCCTTCTCGGATGCCAATCACTGCGTTTACGTCGTTGAGGAACGGAAGTCCGAGCAGCAATGATAGGTTGCCCTTCTCGGTTGGGCAAGCGAACGCCCACACGGAACGCTTGATTCCTTCGACATTCGCTCTGAACGCCACTCAATGCTTCAGCCGAGTCGTCGTTCCGCTTGCGGTGGTCATGCTCATTGGTGGAAGTCCAGCGTCGGCGGTGTGTCTCAGTGTGAGGCCCATTGCCTTGCGCATGTGAGGATACATCAGGTTGATTTCCGACCCTTGGTCAGCAGCGACTTGATTGCGTGGCACGACTGCTTGTCTTCCTCGCGATGATATCGTCACGGGGATGCCGAAGGCTCGGTTCGCTGTATCGCGTTGTTTCCAGTTTGTGATGCTTGCGAGTATCTCAGCGCTGATGGCCATGGCGTCTGCTGAGTTCATGTCTACGAGGAGATCGTCCATCTCGGTGTCTCGTATAACCGGAAGCGGTGGTGCTGCCTTCGGATCACCGGCGGTTGGGAATATTCCGCTCTGTGCGGCTGGCGTGGTGGTCGTTTGCGGTACCGGTGTGGTGGTTAGGGTTGCTCGCGCGGCTGGCACGGTGGTCGG
This sequence comes from Zymoseptoria tritici IPO323, assembly GCF_000219625.1. Lineage (NCBI taxonomy): Eukaryota > Fungi > Ascomycota > Dothideomycetes > Mycosphaerellales > Mycosphaerellaceae > Zymoseptoria > Zymoseptoria tritici. Next base: position 183,370 of record NC_018201.1, on the reverse strand, counting down.
CTGAACGGTCGGTGCAGTGGTCGTTCGCGCGGTGCGGGTTGGTATGACTGGTCGGTTAGTCGTCGGCTGTTGAGCCTGCTGCTGCTGTTGAGCCTGGAGGTTCTTCACCATTCCCTGCATTGCCTTTTTGAAGGCCTCGGTGTCAAACGCGGCTGGGTCCTTTTCTTTTGGACCTCTTAGTCGTGGTTGGCTGACCAGTCTCTTCATCTCGTCGCGGAAGTGAGTAGATAGCTGGCAGAACTATGTGAATGGCACTTCTACCATGATCTTGGCGAGGATCTTTGAGACTTCTAGTGGAGGCTTACTATACAGTGCGTTGATCGGCTTTATTGGTTTTCGCGGCTTGCCGTGGTTGACACGTTTTCCTTGTGTCGTCGCCTTCTTCGCAGTGCCAGACACCTTTACACGTGGTGCCGAGCGATCCTCGCCTTTATCGTTCTTATTACGGCGACGCTTGTGGCCAGCGAGGTCAAACGCTTCTGCCTTAGCTTTAGTCTGCTCGATCTCTGCATGATTAACATGCGCTGCCAACGTTACGATGGTTACGTTGCTTATCAGCTCCTCGCCGGTCATCTCGCTGCGTCTGACGACTCGATCAGGTTGACCTTCGTGACTTGACCAGTGCTCGCAGGACGCTGTGGAGCATTGCTCGGTCCAGCGTTATTGTTCTGGTATGTCGGAGCAGTCTGGTTGTGCTGGCGTTAAGCAGTAACCAGATTCCACAGGAATGAATGTTCCCAGTGTTGCAGTGGTGTGCTAGTGCAAGCTTCAGGAAGGTGACCACGTTGGCCGCAGTTCACACAGAGTGGTGTACGGCGATATTCGTATGGCGTGGCTCTATTGATGATGGGGTTCTGCGACTGCGATGAGTCCACGGTTATGGTCGGAAACTGGCGCTGAGTTTCTGATAGGGCGGTGTGGTACTATGGTGGCAGTGTCTCGTTCGTATTGCCTGGATCCCTCGAGTTGCGATGGTTCAGGTCTGGAGCTGATCTACGACGATTCTGATTGAACGCTGGAATGTGAGGAGGCTTCTACGCTGAATTCGTCTGCGGCTGTTGAGAAGCATACTGTGGTTGCTGCTGTTGCTGTTGCTGGTTCGGCTGGTTCCATGGCTGTTGCCATGGCTGCTGTGTCGGTCGAGCCGGAGCTGGTGGTGTCGTCTGGCGCCACTGTCCTGACTGCGATGGAGGTGTTGCTTGAGGAGCTTGTCGATAAGTCCCTTGCTGGTTCTGCTGAGGAGGGTAAAACGAGAGCGGCGGTGGAATAATCTCTGCGGTGTCGGCGTAGTTCACGCTCTTCGATAAGGGCTTCACGCCGGTGATTTCCTGCATCTTCGCTCTCAGTTCTGCACTCACTGGTTGCCCTTGAAGCATGCGAGCCACAGCCTCCTTCATCTGGTCATTGTCCTTCAGAGTCTGCTGTTCGCGCTTCAATCGTGCTTCTACCTCCATCTGACGCTGTGCTGCTTCGGCTTTCTCCAGTGCTGCTTGCAGGGTAGATGGTGATTCCCTCGACAGGATCAGTCGGAGCTCCGGATTATGCAAGCCCTTGAGGAATGCGTCAATGGTCATCATTAACATTGATGCTCCGACACCGGTGGCGTTGGCGTTGTCTTCTCCCTTCACCTTCCGCAAGAGGCTGGCGGTGCGACCATGGTAATCGCTGAGCTTCTCGTCGCTCATCTGAGCAAGGTTGTTGATCTGCTGTATCGCCGAGCGTGCGTCGACAGCAGTGGTGGGGCGCTTGAATTTCTGCAGAAGGAGGTTCCTCACAGTCTCAACCGTCGCCTCCGTGATGGTGTCCGATTCCACGTACTCCTGCAACTCATCGTTTGACCAGTCTGCAGCTGCTAAGTCCATCATCATGTCGAAGTCCTTCAGCCATCGCGCTGGAGTTGCCTGTGCGATCTGATTCTGCCGATCAAATAGGCTGAGCCATCTCCTCGCATCATCCTCGGGTGTCCCTTTAAACCTCTTCATGTCGCGCAGGTCTGCGAAGCCTGCCATCTCGACTAATGCTCTTGCTGTCTCTTGCTGGGCTGGTGTTGGCGATGGAGATATGTCTCTTGTGTCAACAGCGGTGGTTGGTCGGCTCTGTCGGTTCGGTGCAGGAGGCGTGATAGCAGCTCTTGAGTGTCTGCTCTGGGTTGGTGACAGCGGCTGTGTGTAGCTTGGATTCGAGGACGTATACACGGATTGCCTTGGGAGTCGCTCGAAGAACGTTGGTGCTGGCAGTCGTGTAGTATGCGGTGGGGATTGTGTCTGTGTTCGTCGTCTGGTTGGCGTTCTGTCTTCGTCGTCTGGTGAGTGCACCTCAATGCTCGGAGCGGAAGATGAATCAGATCTTGCCGGACTGCGGCTTGGTGTTCTGGTTGGAATTTGTGTAGGCGTTCGGGCTGGGCTGCGGTCCGGTGTGCGGTTGGCACCTGCTTGCATCTGCTGTTGTGAGGACTGTTGGTGAGGCTGTTGGTCAGGTGGCTGCGTGGTTAGTCTGAGAGCAGCTCGTTGTGCGGTCAGTTGCTGCCTCACTTATTGGCGTTCCTGAGCTTGGTAGGTTTCGAGGTCGGTGTATGGCGATTTGAATCGTCTTGGAAGTCCAGTTGGATGGGTCGTTGCCACTAGTGGTATCAGAGCATTCGCTAGACGGAGGTCCTCAAACGACGGATGGAAGGTGTCTACAAAGATGCCCTGACTTCCTCTGCCGTAGACCTCTCGGAGTGTGGACTGTTGAGTCTGCAGTCGTTTGAGGCGAGCGCGTATTGAGGCTTCTGTGGGCTCATACAAGTCACTGTCTGTCGGTCGGTCATGTATGGTGTCGCTGTATCGGTCTGTCTGTCGGTCTGTACGATTCACGTTCCTCCAGTCGGTCTGAGGCCTCTGTGAAAACTCTGCACTGTCGTTACGCAAGCTGTCGTTCTGATGTCTGTCTGATCTGTCTGATATTCGCTGAAATCAATGGCTGTGTGCTCCGAGTGCATACCACAGACATCCGCACTGTTCACAGTGCGGCGTTGCGTGTCATGGGTTCAATGCCGGCGAGTCGGCGACCTGCGCCTTCTCGTTCGGCACCCAACCTAGTGGAGGCTTGAAGGCGACTTGAATGGACGACTCAGGGTAGTTGTGATGGAACTCAGCTACTGCAGCGGCAGCGTGCTTGAAAATATCTGATGGTTCCCATGTTGCATCACTGTATTCGTCCGGTCAGACAGACAGTGCCGCTTTACTCTGCCGGAAGACCGAGGAGTTATGATAAGACCCAGACTCAGGATGATGACTTGGGACGAACCGGCTCTTGCTAAGCTGACGCAGAAGTCAACGGTTCAATCAGCGCTAGGCAGGCTGAACTCAACACGCGCTGGAAGGGTAGCCCACCGGAAGAGCAGGATGTCGACAACCTTCGACCAGGAACAGCGACCATCTTCAAGCATGCTACCCCTTACGCCGACAGCCGACAGCCGACGTTCGAGACGAGTGGCGGTAGGCACACAGGTTTGTCAATCGTGGCGCATAGCTTCGGCAATGAGGTTGTCGCCAGCAACGGTCGCGGATACGCCGTCAACGTTGAGCCAGAATCCGTCCATGTTCGCCGGGGATCATTGTAGAGAGATGGCCGGGGTTGGCAGTATGTGCGACGTTGGGAATAGTTGCGGGTCGGCGTATGAACGGTGTTGTCAAGGAGGCCGCGGACGAAAGTCGGACAATGGACGCCGCTGCCGGCAGAGGAAAGCGTCTCGGGCAAATCTTTTACGCTTTTATCAAGGTCGAGCCAGTCATTAGTGTCCAATGTACAGCCAAGTACGATTAGCTAGCATTTTCTAGCGTCTCATGAATAGCACCGTCCGAAAGGTGGCCGCCTTTGAGCTCTCTCTGGGCCTTCTTGCTGTTGTGCCACGAATTCTTTCGGTAGGAGAGGGCGCCTCTCCTGCCGAGTCAAGTTGTCCGACTCTGCCGGCAACATAATTGGGGTATCCCCGTCGATGTCTCCCTTAGAAATTCCGAAGAGCGTAGTTCTCACCTCTAACTCGTCGTTGTTGGCTTCGACGGGTGGCTGCGTCGGACAGCCGTATAATTGGTAGGATACGTCGAGCTTCATGGCAGAGGTCTTGAAGTGCGTCACTGAGAGCTGGCGGCCCTGCGGGTGGATGAATTCCAGCATAAGATCTTGAAGTGCGTCGCTAAAAGCTGGCGGCCCTGCGGGTGGAGGAATTTTAGCATGATGAACACCTGTTTCTTAAAATGGCGTCCGCGGTGTTTTTGTCGAGAGCTTCGTGGACCGTGGCGATGGTGGACCGGCACCCTTGGTCCGTTCTGAGACTGTACGCGATCACGTTTTTGGGTATTCCCCGACAACATGGCTGAAACAATGGAGTCGCTTCTTCAAGCGCCAGATACCGGGCAAGTGGTAAATCTAGTCGTAGCGAGTTGGACTCTCCCGGTTTATGCGTGATCTGATTTGACGGCCGAGTTTCATGTCGCTCGTCGACATCCCTGTCCCAGCTCCTCTGCTTCGCTTCTTCTAGTCTTCACCTAGCCAGCGGTTCGTCGTTCCATCCATCCTTAAGCCTTAATCTTGTCACTTGACGAGGTATTGGGTGCGCTTCGCTGCGAAAACTTTACGTTCTACGAGAATGCCGCCGATCGCGGTGGATGGCTCGGGCCCTGTGGTAGTGTCGACCAGGAGTGGACCTGGATAACCGGCGGGCACTTGTAGGCGTCCACATCCTTTGGGAGCGGGCTCCAAAAGCCTGTTTGTGGCTACCTTTTGCTTTTGCCGACATCTTGCTCTCTGTTCTGGCAGACGTAGTGTCTTCGTCTTCGCCCGCGCTGCGACCTGTTCGTCCGCCGCAAGGTTCGAGGATTAGTGCGAGTCGGTGTAGGAGCTTGATTGCGACTGATTCGTATCTCTCGCGATCGTGTTTCCCATTCCACGTACGTTAGGCTGAGGTTGCGGTAGCAAGGTGGGCCGAGGTCTTTTGGCATAACGGAGGTCGGAACGTTCGGCGGCATGGTGTCCTCTGATGCCGTCGACTGTGAGGAGTAGACATAGTCGCTTGGCTCCGAGGTCTTGGACAGCGATGAGCTGACCTCGAGGTAAGAGCGGTTCCGGGATAGAAGCCAAAGGAGTGCTTGGTTCAATTAGGTGGCAACACTCGTGTTGGAGTACTTCCAGCCGAGCTCGCGCAAATCTGAATCGAGTGTTCTCCTGCGTTGACGGAGTACTAAGAGTCTTGCGGCGGGGGTAGCGGAGTACCCTTGGACGTCGAAAGACCTGCGCTCCCGCTCGTGCGGGGATTGAGTCGTGCTGTGGTGGTCGCTCGGATCGACAACGGCGGTGACTCTCTCGCTGGGGTGGTAGTATCCCAAGCGGCAAAATGCTGTGTGGTATCAAAAGTTCTAGTGCCGCTTGATCAGATAATGAAGTTGGGCGAGTGCCTTCTGTCGGTCCTTCGAGGATGCATTCCAGGCCAAAGGGGTCTTCGCGTTCCGGTTCTCCTTACACGGCAGAGCACGCGGCTCCGCCCGACCAGCTGATTTGCATCAGCTCGGCGACGGGTTCACGTGCAGCCTTTGCTCTGTCCTCACAGTATGTATCGCCATCCGGCTCTGGCTTATGTCTCTGTGTTGATAACATAGTCGTGGAGGATTGATTGCTTGCCCTCGATGTCGTGTATAGTTGGAGCTTCGTTTCGCAGATGGCGGATAGGAGTCCATTCTGCACGATACAGCTCTTCTCGATCCTTGGGTGTGAGGATCCTTGGGTGTGAGGGCACCTGCGTAGGCTTTGGTCTGAAGGGTAAGTGGAAGGTCCTGGTCAGGCGGTGACTTAAGGATGTAGACTTAACAATGTGGGGTGGAGATTTTGTCGGAGCATCGGTTTTGCAGGGCGAGGGTGATCAGCAGCAGCTAGCTCTGCGCAATCGCAAGGGGGTCTACTGGGAGGCGGCGACCAGAAGTCATCTGCTTGGACATCGACTCTGCCGTCTCCCGCCGAATACCGACCCGCGGTTTACGGAAGAGAAGCCTGAAACCCGCTGTCCTTTGCACGGCATCGAAGACAACCACGTCGACGACGGCTCGAAAGCAGTGGAGTGGATGGAGCATGTTGAGGAGGTCCTTAATTGGGAGCGAGTGAATATTGCTAGCGGTGAGGGAATGAACGGAATTCAGTAAATTTCCAGGCGGCTTGCCGGGACGTGGATTGAGGTCGGCCGTCCAGGTAGTCCAATCTGCGCGGATGGTTTCAATCAACCAAAGGGACGACTGCTGGGTCTGTGGAGATAGGACTTGGAGGCCGGATCTGCTGCTTCGACGATACCCACTGCAGATTGAACGGATCGACATGACCTCTCAGTCGCGGAAGGTATTAAGGCGATTGATATTCGGTTCTCCTCATTCTGTTGCAATGTAGTTCCATTGTTTTCGTTCTGGCGTATCACGGTATTGTTGACTGCCATCTGCAGTTTTGAGTCGTGCTGAGGACTCAGTGAAAATCCTGCTCGCTCTCATCACCACTGTCGTCGTTGGACTCCTCATCCTCATCATCTTCGTCGGCTTCCTCTGAGCCTTCACTCTCACTCTCGGACTGGCCATCGTTCTCTGCCTGCTCGTTCGCTCGATCAATGATCATTTGCTGAAGCTGTTGGAGCTCTTAAGGGGCGACGGTGACCGAGGGAGCGTCTGATTCTCTTAATGGCTGCTGAAGGTGGATAACCGGCTCGTTGCGTGATTCATTACCAATCTGAATGGTGTTGGTCTTCACAGTGATAACGGCGTTGATGTCGTGAAGGAAGGGAACTCCAAGGAGCAATGAAAAATTGCCACGCTCCGTAGGGCATGCAAAGGCCCACACTTCTCGCGATATACCCTCGACGTTCAGGTTGAAGATCACGAAGTGCTTAAGGGGTGTAAGTCCGCCGTTCGCTGTCGACATGTCCATTGGTGGAAGGTCGATCTCGCCAATGTCGCGGAGTTTGAGGCCAAGGGCCTTGCGGAGGTGAGGGTAGATCAGGTTGATCTCAGAGCCTTGATCAGCTGCGACTTGATTGCGTGGTACCACTGCTTGTCGTCCGTGTGTACCAGTGATGGTCGCAGGGACTCCGAACGCGCGGTTCGCTGAATCTCGGTATTTCCAAAGGTTAATGCTCTTGCGGATCGCAGTGCTGATGTGGTCGACTGCCACGCGCTGAGGGATTGTCTTAGTCATGAGGACTTCATCATCATCTATGCCCTCCATTTGCACCACGACGTTCTGAGAGCCGGTGTTGAAAATGCCTCCGGTTGCGTTCGCCGTCTGAGTCGCAGTCGTTGGCACACTTACTGGCATTGGCACCGGTGGTGGCTGTGTGTTCACGCTGGACTGAAAACTCTTTACAGCGTCTTGCACCGCAGCTTGGAGTGCCGCTTAATCAAAGAGCACGTCTGGCATACCGTTCTTGTCCTTCGTCTTGCTTTCTCTCATTCGCGGCTGACTGACCAAGCGCTTCGTCTCGTCGCGGAAGAATGGTGATAGCTGCATAAGCCAGGTAATGAGGATTGTCACCATAATTGTGGCCAAAATAGCGAGGATATTAATGGCTGGCTGTCCAATCATAGCATTAATGGGCTTCATTAGCTTGCGTGGTTTGCTGCTGGAGCTCTTCTTCTTTGTCTCCTTAATAGGGCGTTGTTGTTGGCGCTCTTGTTGACGTTGTTGTTCATGTTGTGAGGGGCGTCTCGTTAAGGGCTGACAGACCTTCCTCGGCTGATCAGCCATGCGAGCATCTTGTTCACCATCATCTTCATCCACTCTCGCTCTCTTGAAACCGACTGCGAGCACTTTAGCTTGCTCCATCTCTTCGTCATCGCTGTCAACTTCTACGAAACGGATGCAGTCCAAGAGCTCTTGAGGGGACTTGTCTCCATTCATGGACTCCACTACGAGGTGAGCATCAGTCGCCGGACGCGGAGCGGCTGGTGTGTTTGGTGCACCCATGGAGTTATTCCTCGGCGGCGTGTCTTGCTGTTGTTGACCATAGCCCATTCGAATGCTGTGAGCCTTGCGCTGTTGGCTGATCATGTTCCATAGGAAGGATTGCTCCCATGATTGAAGAGGCTGAGCCATGCACTGATTTGGATCATGTCCACGCTTGCCGCACTTTGAGCGGTCGTATTCGTACGGCACTTGTCCATTGATGAAGGGGTTGATTGACTGTGAGGGATCAATGTTCTCTGCTGGATCATGCCGCTGGGTTTCACGGTGAGCCTCGTAATACCATGGTGGTAGGTCCTGGCTTCTCTGATCTGGATCACGAGCTGGGGCACCGTTGTTGCGCTGAAAGGAGCGCTGTCGGTTCATAGGCTGGTGCTGGTTTGAATGAGGAGGACGGTATGGCGTTGTCTGACGCGGTGGAGCTGCTGGAGTCTCCTACTACATGACTGCTCTAGCGGAGCTGACCATGACTGCTGCTGATGCTGAGGGGCCTGGCATTGCTGCTGCTGATATTGTCGCTGCTGATATTGCTGCGGCGGCGGTGTGTGGTATCTCGGTTAAGGAGCATACGGCGGTTGAGGAATGATTGCTGGTGCGGCTTCGGCGTAGTTGACGCTCTTGGATGTTAATGGCTTCACTCCGGTGATAGCCTGGACTCGCGCTCTCAGTTCTGCACTCACTGGCTGACCTTGAAGCATTGCTGTCGTCGCTTCCTTCAGTAGGTCATTGTCCTTGAGGGCTTGTTGTTCTCTGCGGATGCGAGCTTCTTGATCCATTTGCCCTTAGCATGCTTCTGCACGCTGCAGGGCAGCTGCAAGGGTTGTTGGTGGAGTTTCACGCAACAGTGCGATCTTAAGGTCATCGTCCTTGATGCCCTTGATGAAACCGTCAATTGCCATGCCAAGCAGTGTTGCTGCTGGTCCGGTCGCCGTGCTGCTGTCTTCTCCCTTTGCCTTGCGGAGCAATGATGTTGCTCGCGCGTAGTATTCCTCCATGCTCTCGTTGCCCTGCATGAGGTTGTTGATCTGCTGACTCGCAGAGCGAGCGTCAAGCGCGTTGACTGTCTTCTTCCACTTTCGAAGGAACGCTGCTTTGACAGCATCAACATCAGCCTGTGTATCACCGCCCCAGTATTCTGCGAGCTCCTCATCTGACCAGTCTGCGGCTGCCTTGGCCATGCTCATATCGAAGTCTGTGAGCCAATTCGCTGGCGAAGCTCCTGCATCACTCTGAAGACGATCGAATTTGGCCATCCAGCGGCGTGCATCCTCATCTGGTGTGCCCTTGAAGTCATCCAGCTTGCTGAGGTCTGCTCGTCCAGTGCGAGCCATGATTTCAGTAGTGTCCGGAGTGTATATTGTCTGCGTGACTCTGCGTGTGAGAGGGCTCTCTTGTGACTCTTGTGAGGATGTTGAGCTCTGCTCAGGCTCTTGCCCTTTCTCTTGCTCCTGCTTTCTCGTTTGAGAGGGCTTAGTTGTGTGTATTTCTTTGTTTGATGGTCGGATATTCGATGACTGCAGGTATGATCCTGATGAGAAGTCAAGCGTGTCGTCTTCTGGCATTGATATGTTGGCTCCTGGCCACGCCTCACGAGGCTTCGGTTCGGTCGTTGTTCTGGATGTGCTCCTTGGTATGCGTGAACCGCTGTATTGTCCTGCTGTTGTGTATCTACTGTATCCTCCTGTTCTTCCTAGCCAAGCTCTACACGTGCATGGAAGCCCTCCTTCTTCGTGTGTATGAACAGGCACTTGTGAATTGATGCGGTAAGGACCTTCGGTATCGCTGTGTTGGAGACCGTAGTAGATGTCGTATTGTGATGGGCGGTCGGTGTTCAGTAGCGTTCGTCTGGACATGCGTCGTCTCGTGTTGGAGTTTGTGCTGGTTCAGTTTTGTTGTGAGCTGGTTATTGTTCTGACGCGAATGAGGTGCGTATAGCTGATGATTCTGTCCCTCTCTGTACGCTGGTACAAATGAGTCGTATCGACTTATTGTTCTGGCATAGGCTCTGTAGTCAATGTTCAGTGCCGTTTGGCGTTGATGGTGTGATCGTTTTGCTGTGCAATGATGAGGCACTGACGCTCTGTCGTGTAGAAGACAAGGTAGGCAATGCTGAAGGTTCGATGATAGTCGTGTATGTAGATGCTGTGATATCTGTCGCTGCTCTGATGATAGATCTGATGGATCTGATGATGCTATTGTTCCTCGTGTTCAAGTTGCTCGCTGATGACTCCTGAACGCCTGTAGCCTTGCACACCGGTCTGAGAAACGTCGCTCGGAGGGTCGGTGATGTCGATGATTCTGCCGGATTCGTTGACCTCCGGCGGAGCTCGCGGAGACGGTAATTCGACTGTGGGCGGCGTGATTGCGACAGTGGAGCGGTGCTGCAGTGTGCAAGGTGGTTGATGTTGTCGCTGCGAGATGAGTCGTGTGGTGTCGTTGTGATGAAGATGTCGGATCCGCCCGGCAGAAGACTGACAATGGCGTGTGCACTGTGCGAGTCGTGTTGTGTTCGTGTCGAGGTAAGGTGCGTGCTGGCTGGTAGGCGCGCTGGACTTGCATTCAATCGCCTGTCAAAATTTGATTAACGTGATCATGTCTGCCCTGCTGTGAGTGGACCAGTCCCATGCACGTACATAATTTCGGGCACAGCCCGGACGGACTTGCGCTTGCAGCGTCCTCGTGAAAAACACAACGGTGGTCGAAATCGTCGGCACAGTGTAGCATCGGGTAAGTAGGTCCGCGTGTCACTTCCTTTGAGCTTCGGGGAAAGTGAGAGATGTCCGTCGTGCGCCTGCTCTATCTTTCCGAAGCCACACCTGGATCTTACCGAACTCGCGGCAGTAGCAGTTCGGTTGTTATGCACTCGAAAGCATGCTTGTCCAATTCCTAAGGGCCAGCATGCGGAAAGACTCCACGGTGTGGAAAGACTGTCCGTCTACCCTTCACCAATTGTAAAAGTGAGGTGCGTCTAACGTACGCCCGCCTCGTCTCGCCGAGGACGGAGTGGTCTTGCGTGACGAGAGGCGGGGCAAACCAGAAAGTCGGAATCCGCTCCGGCGGTTGAACGTTTTGCCTCGATGGCGCATGCCCTCGTCTGCAATCAACTACTCTTTCCTGCGACAATACCAGTACACGATGGTCACCACCACGAGAGGCACCGCTTCGTTCTGCAGCACCAGCACTCACGACCTGGACTACGCGGTCGGTGGCGGGCACTTCGAGCGGATGTTACGGGCGCTTTTCAAGCATTGACAAGGTTGGAGTGTACGTTCTTAGGTTGTATCCGTTCATCACAGCAAGCAAACACTGACGGGAAGAATCCAGTAACCTGCTTCGTCGTCGCCCTCACCATCGTCCTCTTCGCCATCCTCGTCGTCGCGACGTATTCTCGTCTCACCAGCAAGTCCTTCCACAAAGTCGAGGTCACCACGATATCCCTCGTCACGGAGCGCGGGGTCATTAAGACCATCGTCGTCAAACGAACCGAGTATGCGTCCTCACCGTCGACTACCATCGAAGAGGAGGACAGCGGGAACTATGGAGCTTGCACAGATGATTCGGGAGATTTGGTCGAATGTCCGGTGCCGGATACGGGATATCTCAACTAGTGAGAGGAGGAAGACGGACGATAGCGCGAGGAAGCAAGCAGTGCGGGCAGAATCGAAATGATACACCGGAAGACAAAGAGCCACAGTCCACACCCAACAAGATGCCATGGTTCTTACCATTAGCATCGTCCTCCTCCTCTCACTGTTTCACGAAATCCATACCTGGTCCGCATGCTGCCGTCCTCCGCGCGGCGACTAACATTTATGCAGCACGTCTTTGACTTTCCCGAGCGGTCTTGGGGGTTTTCACCATAGATGTATGCTTTAGTCGTCATATCTCGACATATGACCGAAGCAGGTGTGGCTTCGGAGAACCTCCCTGGCCGAAAAGTACCTAGGTTATTGGGACATTGGACTGCAGTCTTCGTCGACAAATAGAAGACGCTCTTCGGCTTCGAAATGCGCAATCGATGCTTTCTTCCAATGCTGTGCCGGAAATGGCCTTCGGCGACTGTGCCTTTGACAGCCTGATGCTCCCTGGCAACTTGAAGGGTCTCATCGTGAGCTTCACTGCTATGAAGCAGGATTCAGTGACAGCCGCGGCGATGTTAATTAAGGCAAGGATGTCGTCATCTTCCGCTGCGATCTCTCCACTCGCTCGAATCGGTACTCGCTGCAAGCACCGACATCGCCCCGACGCTGCGGCAGACTCGCATTACCGAGATTGCTGGTTCTCTCGCCAGCAGGGCCCAATACTTGCTTGCTACATGGAAAAGCAGAAGTTTGCTCTCCGACATACTCACAGCTTGAACTTGGTGTGTTAATGCTCTAACTGCTCTCCGAAGGCTAACGCTCGACTATGCTAGTTACTGCGACGACCTGGTTCGCCCGCGGATTGTGAAGAGACCACACCGTCAGTCAATACTCGCCTACTAGAGGAGGTCTGCCTACAATGTTTTACGGCACAGCAAAAATTCCCGCACTGACATTGCGCCTCGCCAGTCCTCGACACGATGAACGAGCTGTGTATTACGACGTATGAGGCGCCTCTCCTGCCAATCGGAACATGCGCAGATTTTTCAGAAGCTAGCTGGAAGCATCGATCCAGCCTGTGATTAGCTAACATGCTCACGAGGACCGGGAGGGTCACTCGCAACTACAAGAGCACGGCGAGACCGCTAATGTCTTCGGGTCGCAATGTGCAGAAGCTCATGGACAAGGCTGATGTAGCGGACGACGATGTCTCCCGTACGCCATTCCCAGGCAATCCGGACGGGACGATCTAAGCAGCCATCGTCCGAGCACCAGCGCGGCAGGGTCCAGCTCTCGGCTGCGACGCTCGTACGTCGAAGGGTGAAGGGGGAGGCCGGTCAGGATGGGAACAACCGCAAGAAATCCTCATATCATTAGTCTAGTGGAAGAGAAAGTCGATTGGTCTTTCCGGTGGAACCTTAGTCGAAAGCATCCGGCGGTCCTCACAAAGAGCCTCAGAGTTAGAACACTTCAAAGTCGTCCACTCGTCAATTCGCCAGAGTCAAGCAAGACCAAATGTCCAAGCCAAGAGCTGCAGCATCATCTCCCACCAAGTCCCACTAAGCCAACGAATCGACCCTACCGTTGCGCACCTCTCCATTAAGTACCTCTCCTTCTCCTGGCCATACACGCCACTGTTCGCCATGTAACATACTATGCATAGGTCATCCGCTCGTTACCGGTACTTTATTTACCCATGACCTACTTAACCGAGACGATCCAATGGACACATCCCAGCCCCAGAAACAGACCCATCGAGTAGACGAGGCCGCTTTCACAACAGTTCCCGCCTCGTCCACTACACCAAACATCCTCCAGGTTTATGGAAGTTGTTGAAAATAAGCTGAATTCCGGAAGGCGTTGGGCGTTGGTGCCGTTTTCGGACTAGTGGATTTCTGAACCGGCGTTGGTCGACGATCTTTTACCCGATTAGGACTAGCGCGGAATCGTACCGGCGTTGGTCGAAGATTCCAGACGCACCTTACCCGATTCGGACTAGCGGTTACCCGATTGGGACTAGCTCATGTCTAGCTCGTCCCAATCGGGACTAGCTCAAAATCGTACCGGCGTTGGTCGAAAATTCTAGAAACTCTTCTTCTTCGAATTGTTTCTTTATCTGTCTACTAGTTTCGACGATTACGTCATCGATTACGCGTCCTACGTCATCGATTACGCGTCCTACGCCATAGATTACGCGTCTAATCGATGTATACGCGTATACAGAAGCTTCTAGATAGCTAGTAAAGGGCATATAAGGGTTAGAAACGTCCGTAGAATCGATAGCAAGCAATTGAACACTTTCTACCTCTTTTACCCCCTTGGCTATTTCTTCCACTTTTTCACAGGTTATGAGCCCGGCTAGCTTATAGCCTACCCTACTACTATCGACCGATTTTCGAGCGATTCTACGACCGATTTTCGAGCGATTCTACGACCAATTTTCGAGCGATTCTACGACCGATTTTCGAGCGATTCTACGACCGATTTTCGAGCAATTCGACGACTATACAACTAAGGAGCTCGTGGCCTTCACAGTCCCTGCGGCGCCTCTCCCGGAGTAATCTGGGATAAAGGGGTTACTAGTAGAGGAATCTTCCTTAAAATCGGAAGCTACTAGCAAGCTGTATACTAGCAGGTTAGGGCTTGAACCCGCGAAACTACTGGGGTGGTTCCTGGCGAGTAGCGGTAGTAAGGTGCCTATCTCCTTAGAACAAATTCGAGAATTCGAGATTTAAGTGTCTAGTCCCTACCCGATTTGGAAGAGCTAGACATGTCGCTTACTTCTAGCGACAAAACCTTCTCTTTTGCGCGCCTTAAAGGACAGTCTAACTACGGGATTTGGGCTCTAAGAATGGAGTCCTATCTTATAGAAAAAGACTGTCTAGCTGTAATAGAGGGCAACGATGCTACAGACGTTCAAAAGAAGAAAGCGTTAGCTAGCATTCGTTTAGCCTGCGAAGACGGGCCTCTATTACAGATACAAGGCGTAAAAGAGCCTAAAAAGGCTTGGGAAAACCTTAAGGAGCTATATGCCCCTAAGGGCTTTAATAGTTCTTTTATTCTATGTAAAGAACTATTTCAAACAAGCCTAGAAGGCGCTAGCGAAATAGAGGTATATCTAAATAATATGCGCCGCCTTTACGATCAATTAAAGGCAAAGGGCATAAATATACCTGTACAGGTTATTATCGCATTATTACTTAATAACCTAACGCCAGAATACGACAGCTTTGTTACTACTATAACACAAGGCTTTCGTGCTAAAAAGGACGAAGAAATAACCTACGATTTAGAAGGGTTATTCTCGAACCTTTTAGACGAGTCTCGACGTATAGATAACCGAGACAAAGAGAAGGAAACAGCTCTTTATATCGCGAATTATCGAAAATCTTCAAAAAATAGTAATTCTTCTAAACGTCTACAAAGTTCAAAAGACGTAAAGAAATACTGTAAACACTGCGATAAGGACACGCACAACGACAACAACTGCTATTATCTATACCCGCATAAAGCGCCATCTTGGTGGAAGGCTAGAAAACCAAAATCCGACAAAAACGACAAAAACAATGATAAAACTAGCCAAAACGACGAATCTAACCAAAACGCGCTTATTACGCAATACAACGATAACGATCTAGATCTCGATCGAGATAATAGCGAATGCGAGGTCCTTATTGCGAGATTTGAAGAAGAAATCGAAAAACGCGACTGTCTAGAGGTTTCCCAAAACGGAATAGTGCGTCTAGACACTTCCCAATCGGGTAAAGCGCGAAATTTCGAGTCTGCCAAAAGTCTGGACTATACCCAACCTGCACTAGTCTCTACCGAATTAGGACTAGTCGGTCTAGACACTTCCAAATTAGGAACAGGGCAGAAACTCGAAAACGCGAAATTTTACCTAGATAGTGCTGCTACAAGGCACATTATTAGTAATCGAGATTTTTTCAAATCTTATACTAATAAGTGCACCACTATTGGGTGGGGAAACGCCGGTAAAATAACATCATACGGCCTCGGCAGCGTAGAGAGCCGATTTATAGACACTAATAAATCAGTACTCTTTAAAAACTGCCTATTTGCCCCGGAATTTAATCTTAATTTAATTTCCTTAGGGCAGTTAGAGGATCGTGGGTGCTATGGCCGGTTCGGGGACGGCGTTATAGAGATATATAGCCGAGAAGGTAAACTGCTAACTAAGGCAGTTAAAGAAAAGAACCTTTATAGGCTATATCTCTCTATTGCCCCCCGCAATAGTAATAAAGAGGTAACTAGCCTCTTAACTACGGACACTAGTCCTAAGGATACTGTCGATTTATGGCATAAAAGACTAGGGCATCCTAGCCTAAATACCCTTAAAGAACTAAAGGATAAGGCGTTTGGCGTTCCGGATTTGGGTTCTTTAGTTATTAGGGAACAGGGTTCCCCTAAGGGGTCTAAAGACCCCTCTAAGGAACCTATAAAGGGTTCCTCTAAAGGGTTAGGCATTAGGAGCTATAATAGTCTTAATTGCGAGGTATGTACTAAAGCAAACCAAACCCGCAAAATAAACCATAAGACAAGCGTAAAAGCTAACGCCTTCCTAGATAAAGTAAGCTGCGACATATGCGGCCCTATCGAGCCTAAAACAGCTCGGGGATATCGGTATTTTATTAGTTTTATCGATAGCTTTACTAGGTATCTAGAGGCAGAATTAATGTCTAATAAGTCTGAAGCTTTTACGTCTATAAAATCCTATAAGACTCGTTCTGAAAACAGCCGTAGTAATGCCCAAAAACGCCCTTTATTAAAGGTCTTTAAGAGCGACAATGCTAAAGAGCTTATCTCTAATAAGGTCGAAGATCTATTTAGGGAAAGCGGCGTAAAGCACGAGAAATCATCGCCCTATTGCCCTGAACAGAATGGGCTAATAGAAAGACCTAATAGGACGTTACTTAATAAAGTAAGGGCTATGTTAATCGAGGCTAGTCTACCTAGATACTTTTGGGGTGAAGCCTTAGAAGCAGCGGTATATATCTATAACCGCACCCCGCACTCGGCGCTAGGCTTTAAAACCCCTTACGAACTTAGATACGGCGAAAAACCCGATCTAAGTAACCTTAGAATCTTTGGTTCTATAGCATACTATCGGCATTATAAGCTTAAAAAGCTTGAAGATCGCGGACATAAAGCTATACTTCTAGGTTACGGCCAAAACCAATATAAGCTCCTAGACCTAAACACTAGAAAAACTGTTTAGGCTAGAGACGTAACTATATTAGAAGGTACCTTTCTAAAAGACGAAAAAACGCGAGAAGAAACAGACAAATTTGGTGTTGAAATTTCGGAAATTCCCAATCCGGTTAGCCCATTGCCCGATTTGGACGGGGCTAGACGCACTAGTCCGGATTTGGATAGGGTTAGACATTTGGGCCAAAATCAAAATATACACCAAACTTCGTCAAATTCTGCCGAGAAGACTATAGAACAGTCTATAGATCCTATAGACAGCCCCTCTAACCAGCTTCTGCAAGAAGCGTCTACTAGTAAAAGAACACTAGTAGACGATGGATTAGAGGACGAATTAGCGCTAATAGCGCTAGAAAACGCCTTAGCAGCCTCGAACATAATAGAGGAAGACGACCCTATTACCTATAAAGACGCTATAAGTTCCTTAGATGCTAACGATTGGCTTAACTCTATGCAATCGGAACTTAACGACCTAAATAAGCTAAATACTTGGGACTTAGTCGACCTACCTCCGGGTCGCGTAGCCCTTAAAGGTCGTTGGGTTTATAAGAAAAAGAGAAACCCTATAGGGGAACTAATTAAGCGAAAATCGAGGTGGGTCGTTAAGGGGTTTAAACAACAGATAGGGATAGATTACGACGAGACCTTTAGTAATACATGTCGACCTGAAACCTGGCGTTCTTTATTCTATAAGGCAGCCTACTTAGACTGGGAAATAGCGCAAATAGACGTTAAACTCGCTTTTCCTAATAGCCCTATAGATAAAGAGATCTATGTAGAACAGCCGATAGGTTTTAGCGACGGTACTAATAAGGTTTGTCGACTAAACACTGCTTTATACGGCCTAAAACAAGCAGCAAGACAGTGGTATTTATACCTTAAATCTATCCTTAATAACCTCGGATTTATACCTCTAGAAAAAGACGAGGCAGCGTTTAAGAACGCTAAGACAGGCGTTATTCTAACATGTCATGTCGACGACATATTAATCTTTAGTCCTAATAAAGCCTTAGTAGAAGAACTAAAGGCTAATCTCTCGAAAACCGTAGAAATAAGCGATCTAGGCGACGCTAGATTCTATTTAGGTCTCGAAATTATAAGAGATAGACCTAATAAGCGTATTACGCTATCGCAAACCGGTTATCTTAATAAGATACAAGGGAAATATAACAAAAAAGGACTAAACCCGGTATCTACACCTATAGAAGTAGGTGTAAAATTAGAGAAAAACCGGGAACAAGCGTCTAGCGACTCTATTAAAGAGTATCAACGCGAAGTAGGCGCGTTAATATATCTATCTACAAAGACAAGACCCGATATATCCTACGCTATAGGACAATGTGCTAAGTTTATGTCTAATCCAGACGCAACGCACTTTAAGGCCCTTAATAGGATCTGGAAATACCTAAACTATACAGTAGATAAGACGCTAATCTATAACTGTCAATCCGCACCCTTACTAAGGGGTTATTCGGATGCAGATTAGGGGGGAGACAGTATTACGCGTCGATCTACAACAGGATATATATTTCTATTAGGTCCTAAGGCGCCTATAAGCTGGCGTAGCACGTCCCAAAAGAGCGTAGCCCTGTCTAGCTGCGAATCCGAGTATATGGCACTAAAAGAAGCTTTTAAAGAAGCTATCTTCTTAAAAGATATCTATAAGTGCATTAATATTAATATCGGAAGCAATACTATCTATAGCGATAGTAGGGCAGCAATAGACCTAGCGCATAACCCTGAACACCACTCTAGGACTAAGCATATCGATATACAATATCACTTTGTACGCGAATGCGTTAGCGAAGGGCTTATTAATCTAGAATGGATTCCTACTAAGGAACAGCTAGCCGACTGTTTTACAAAGGCACTAGATAGCCCTGCGTTTAAGCGCCTAATAGATATGCTATTATAAAGTCTATATACGAGTGCATTGTATTTAGAAAGAGGGATTAGATAGAAGCTCGAAACAGCGATTCCTATTTCGGACAGCCTAGACACCTACACCTCTAAGCAATTTATCCTAAAGAGCAGCGTTCTTAAAACAACTACTATTTATATATAGACAAGACTTATATATATATATATATTGCTCTATATATATAATAGTAGTATTATATAAGAACGCCGGAATTAGCTTAGGGGGGAGTGTTGAAAATAAGCTGAATTCCGGAAGGCGTTGGGCGTTGGTGCCGTTTTCGGACTAGTGGATTTCTGAACCGGCGTTGGTCGACGATCTTTTACCCGATTAGGACTAGCGCGGAATCGTACCGGCGTTGGTCGAAGATTCCAGACGCACCTTACCCGATTCGGACTAGCGGTTACCCGATTGGGACTAGCTCATGTCTAGCTCGTCCCAATCGGGACTAGCTCAAAATCGTACCGGCGTTGGTCGAAAATTCTAGAAACTCTTCTTCTTCGAATTGTTTCTTTATCTGTCTACTGGTTTCGACGATTACGTCATCGATTACGCGTCCTACGTCATCGATTACGCGTCCTACGCCATAGATTACGCGTCTAATCGACGTATACGCGTATACAGAAGCTTCTAGATAGCTAGTAAAGGGCATATAAGGGTTAGAAACGTCCGTAGAATCGATAGCAAGCAATTGAACACTTTCTACCTCTTTTACCCCCTTGGCTATTTCTTCCACTTTTTCACAGAAGTAACTAAAGCGCCCGACCGCACCGCAAAAACCACAACATAAGCACGACACCCATCCCCCATCTACAACCCCGCGAACAGCAGGGTATCAGCTACCGCGCGGTCTTCCTTACCCGCGCCCTTGAAACCCATGCGTACGCGCAACGAGTATACCTATAAGGTGTGTTTCGAGCGAGGATGAAACGAATGCGGGGAGGGAGGGTTGACTCGTGCGCTTCTAGACACCATCTGATCTAGTTAGCCTATAACTACATTCAGCAAAGCTAGATCTCCAGCTCTAGGTACATAGCGGGGAAACCTTTAAAACAAGCTTTTTAGAATATTTCAAATTTTGAACTTTGCCCCACGAATGTCTAGGAGTCTTCTATCTAGGTTAGCCTATAACCTTTCTATGCGGGTTCGGAGCCTACAAACAGCCCCTCCAGACGTGTTACAACCTGCTACTTGCTAGCCGGGAACAAGGTAACTTTTCGGGCAACAGGCAAAGAAAGTGGACCGGTATCGAGGAAGACTAATACCCTAGTAGGCGCTCTACTCGCCGAGCGGAGTTTGATCAAAGTACCTTAAGATAGCCGGAGCGACGTGGTAGGATCGATATCACAGGCGCGCGGAAGCTGTCGTTAAGATTGGTCAAAGTCGAGGACTGGAAAATCACAGTAACACGTTGTAAATTGTTTTATTACAAGACAATAATGCCGATACGTAGTCGGACAAAGCCACGTTAAGGAAATCCAGAGGGCCGGAGATGCAGCAGCCGCGACAGCGGAGGAGGCACCACGATTTGACCCTGCTGCGATCGAGCAAAGACCCTCGCCTTCGAGTTATATTATACATAATCTCGTTGTTGTCCATTTGGCGTGCTCGGAGAGATCCGTACAGGCAGTAGCATTAACCTTGTCAGATCCTTATCGGCCAGACAGGCGTGCAGTGCTTAGTCGAAGGCTTTCCACATTAATCTGTATTAGCTAGTCGAATAGATAGTATAGTAGAAAGAGGAGTATTTCAGATTCCAGCTGGTTTAATAGATCAGCAGCAGAACTCGGTCTAGAACGTTTCACAGTTGGAGCGTCGCGGCGGGGGTGTATAAGAGATTGGAGGATCGAATAGGGACACAGGGAAGTCGGGTTACGTAGGAGATGGGAATGAGTTTCGAGAAACGTGCAGGCGGCTAGAGCACAAGATGAGAGGGAGTATTTTGTAATACTATCGATATAGTAGGAGTCTTACAACCTATTGTGGAGGTTATAATGCGGCCAAAAGCTGTGATACGCATAAGGGGCATCGAATGTTTGGGCAACTCTTTAAGAACCGTACCGTACGAAGTACGTAAGCAGAAATGGAGAACTGTAACTGCTGCGATAGATGTTCCGTGTGGAATATTCGGAGTCGCCGAGAAAAAAGTAAGTGCGAATAGCCTATGCGAGGGAAATATCGGAGAAGCCCGTGGAAGATGCGGCTGCTGGGAGGAAGACGGGCTGTACAGAAATTTGCAGTAGGAGAACTTAACAACTCGGCGAGAGGCTGTTACGTTACCACGCCAAGGAGGGCCCGTGCGTGCTCTCACACTCACTGAAGAGGGTGCCCTTGCAACCCGCGACTGCGACGACGAATTGACGGAGACTCCGCCGATCCGACTACGCGTCCACCCTGTACCTCTAGATCCCAGTTCTGCCTTCCAAAGCGAGAACTCCGATATTGACACGCCTGCAGGGCACCTGCAACGCGAAACTACTGCGACTTCGAGCCTTAAGAGTCAAGAGCAAGAAACGCGTCACTCTTGCCAGCTTCCGCATCCACCCTGCCTGCTAAAGCCCCGGCACCTACTTCGATTCGTCTAGAGTCCTCTGAACTTTCTAGACCGAATCCCAAACATCCGACCTCGTTGTCGTCTTCGATAACCAGGTCACCGTACAACTACCCTCCAAACTGGCGTCCACCACGTCTTAGCTCGCACACCAGTTCAAGGCCTTCGGCACTACTCTTACCCAGAAAGAGAGACAAGAGCTGTGCAACCAAGAAGAGTGGACGCTCATCCGCTACCTCTGCGACGCCTACCCCACTCCGCAAAGCTACACAGGCAGGCAACCCACTGCATCACGCCAGAGTCGAAAGCAAGCTACAGACTACCGATACCCATCCGCTTGGATTGGTTCTCCCAAAGAGAAGCAAGCTGCACTTACTCAACTGCAAGAACTCGTCGGGCGACTTCATCCTTCGATCCTCGTAGCAGCTCCTCGCAGCAGCAACGACACGAACGCCTTCTACGCCTTCGCATGGCTCGATAGCCACCCTCGATCCTTTTACCGTCTACTAGAGGTAGAGCCTAGCTCCCGCACCAGAATTACCAGAATCACCCTCAGATCCTTTGGTTACACCAACACGCAGAGATTTCCATTCCCTGAGTAACAACTCACCTCCTCGCCTCGCAGCGTCAACCCCTTGCTCTGGCTCAGCTACCGACTCCTTGCTTCGCGATGCCTTCTAAGGCACCAACTAAGGCGCAGCTTACATAGGAGCTTGCCGCCGCGAACGAGCGCGTTAAGAGCTTGGAGACTGAGTTGCGTGGATACAAAATTGGCCTCGCTCGTATGCAACAGCGGGCAATCCTTCCGCCCTCACCACCAGCACCACCGCCGCTTTAAGACACGGCATCAACATCTCCTCGTCCGGCTTCGCCATCTCAGCAGCTAATACAAGCCTCATCGCCGCAGGTGCAGTACTTCGAGCCTCTCTCGCAAGAGCAAAAGAAGCACTGTATCCAGCTTAACATCTGCTTCCGTTGCCGACAACATGGCCACAGCAGTTTCTACGGGCAATGCCCTAACAACGACTGGAGAGCACGCTCGCGAGAGCTACCATCAACTCCTTCCGCGGCTGCTCAGTCGTTAACACCTCTAGCGACTGCTCAATCGCCAACACCACCTCCGAGCTCTGCTCCGAAGCCTCGTCGTTCTCGTGCCTCACCAACCGGTCGCACCACACTGAAGTCTCAGCTCGAATCGCTAACTTTTCAGGTCACCGCCCTTGAGAAGCAGCTAATTACGCAGAAGGTGCTGCCATCGAAGAGCCCTCTCTTTGATGCCATCTTTTCACTAGCTCTACCAGTTCCGACATCGCCGGTCGCTGCAGCATCGCCAGCCATCACACTACTCGCTCCCTTACCGAACACTGCACCGGCAGTCGCCTTACCGAGCGTGACTCTATTGCCCTCGTCCTTGCAACCGTTAGTCGATCCACCGCGTTCGCTCCGCTCTCGACAACGCACCAACCCTCAACAACTTCAAGCACTCGCAGTCCGAGTGAGCTGTTAGCCTTCAAAAGCAACACTACCTCCTCGTCCGAGTAACAGGAGCAGCAGCAGGTGTCTTAGTGGACCGCTAAGAGCCTTAGCTGTAGGTGCTCGACTAAGCTCAGCACTTCCAAGACGATCTCTTAAAGTGACAGCGACTTGCCATTCAGCGCAGTCTGTCAAGACAGCGACTAGCCTTAGCGTCAGTCTGTCGCCCTGCGATACCGAAAACCTTCGCAGCAGGTTCCTCGAGACACCCTATGGCTCGACTTCATTAATCATGAACAAGGAACAACACGGATCCATATCACTGTATGGCCGTGCCAATGCACTCAGGCATTGGAGCGGTGCACTTAGGCACCGCGTGGACAGCGTGAGAGACATAGTCGTGCGGACGCGCAACGACGATTGTCCACCTCATCGCTCCGCCGCTGGCAGTCGACAATCGTCATCGTTTGAAGCGCACTCAGGCGCTCCGGATTCACGACTCCTCGTCCTCGTTCCGGCAACATCAACACCACACCGACACGTGCTTGTGAGCTGAGCTCAGCACCCTTTAGGAAGAGCTAAACACCTGACTGTACACCGACACCGAGAGCAGCCTCATCTGCTTTACTAACTGACTGAACACCGCCACCGAGAGCAGCCGCATCTGCTTCATTAACTGCGATCGACACTGCCAGAGCAGCAGCATCTGCTTCACCAACTGCCAGTCAATGGCCGCTCCGCCATAACAGCGAGCTCGCGGGCTTACCAACACCAACACCGACACCTTCCGCAGATCGTTCGCGACTGCGCCGGACGGAAGACTCTCGTACCTCAACAGCTGCGCGAATCACCAGCTTCACCGATCGCCGCACCGACGAGCGCTGAACCACCTTCCACCGCACCAGCCGTCGCTCGGCCGCCTCGTTCTTCACCGCCGGTCGCTCCGCCAATCCCTCAAAGCCACCAGCGGCAGCACCGATTAATCAACGACCACCAAGAGCAAGAGCATGAACAACACACCGTCAATTACCTCACTGGAGTGCCTCTTCCTTCAAGCTGAGTCATGAAAACTTCATGGTGTTTCAACATTTTCTTTCTCTCTAGCTAATTATTCAGAATGCCTCTCCAACAGAATCGGCGTTACTTACAATCCGCTGCCTTCAGCACAATGCCATCTCGAATCTGAAGTCATCTTCCGCTCTCACTGGACGAATAAGCGGCAGAGTGACTATGACGGCAGACTACCATCATCGTGCCTTGACATGATCGGAATCAGAGCTCGACTCCTTGGAACGACCCTGCACCTCTACAACGGCGTTGACTCGTAGGGGGTACACCTCACACAACTGCGATCTCTCCTGCCGCGAGATCTCCGAACGATCTCAGGAGAGAGGGCGCAATGACGCCACGTGAAACGAACAGGAACAGAACAGATGAGGTAAAGGCGGACATGACAACCACCAAGGCAAAACCTCTCGCAAGCCCCGTCGCAAGCCCAGAGAGTTGCGTCCGCGCGCGATATCCGCGGTCGCGAGATCTCCAAACGATCCAACAAACAGAGCGCACTTGTGCCACGGGAAGCGAGCAGAGGCTGCAGAGAAGAGCAGGTAAAGGCAGATAGGACGCCGACATACCGCAACGCACCACAAAGCACAGAGACAATGGTGTCGGAGGAGGCGGAGCTACAGCTACTCGACTCTCGACATACAGTCTGGCTCATTCATCCTCCAAAGATACAAGCATACAGGCGTTGGTCACAGAGATTGAACCTCGGAAGTACCAGCTATGGACTGCGAGTTACAAGAAGCAATGGGCGCGATAAGCAGCCAGAACTTGGAATCGTACTCGACATTCTGGATGGGAAGATTTCAAGCTGAGTGTTTATCGTCACGACTTAAAAGGGGAGATCGCGCCATGTTCCCAAACCGCGACCGTTGATAGCTCAAGGCATCGAGTGATTTTCGACACAATCCGCACCATCAAACGCATGTTTCAAGACAGAACCATCGCTGGATGAATGGGGAGGTTTTGGGGTGGGCAGCCTCTAAAAGAGAGATCATGCCGTGGCGTTAAGACATCATGTTAAATGTGCGTACCTATACTCGTCTCGGCGAGACCTCCAAGGGGCTGGCAAGCGTATTGGCGTGGCACATGGCGCCTGTGGTCGTGGTCGGGTGGGAGTTATCTCTGTAGTAAATGGACCTTAATGCTTGGTGCCTCGCTTCTCGAATCGTTGCTCGTCACGTATCTCGCGGGACTGCAACTCGGCGTTCTGGCTGGCCTCTTGCTTAGGGTGTAATTGGCTCCGGCTTGCATCTGCTGGCGTAGATTCCGCGGATAGAACTGTAGGCCAGCCGGCTGGATAGCTGGTCCAAGTGAGTGTCTGTGTGCAGTCAACTGCTGCCTCTTATCGGCGTTCGTGAGTTTGGTAGGGTTCCAAGATTAATATGTGCCGGTCTAAGTCGTCTCAGAAGTCCGGTCGGATGTTTGGTTGACACAGGAGGCATTAGCACGTTTGCCCGACGACAATTCATTAACTGACGAATGAAGCGTGTTTCTTGGCGTTGCTCAAAATCACGCTCGCTGAAAGGCCTGGAAAACGCCTAGACACCCCTTCGATGGTTAGGATTGCATAAGAATGCGCTGGAGAATGTTCTCCGGTACGAGGTCGGTAGGAATATCCCCGCGAGCTGTTCTTGCTATTGCCGCGTTGCGTCTGCTGCCGTGGCGTTTCTTCTCCTCTTTCACGGCCCGCCCTACCTCCACCGCCGTCAGCGTCTGGGTCTTGCTTGTATCTACTCTCATCCTCGGTTCCACTGGCACCCTCATTTCCGCTCTTATCCTCGTATCCATTCCTGTTCCCACTTTCATTCATCTGCGACGGACTCATTGACTTCGATCGCTTGAAACGCCTCCTCGTTCCAGGCCACTCATATCCATACAGTCCACATCACCCCTCCGGAACTCTTCGCGCCGTCCTTTGCTCGATATCTCCAAGTCGTTCATCCTACCCTGTCCGATGATCTTTGGCCAGCTTTTCTCCTGCTTTTACAGCGCTTTCTGCCGTATGCCATGCCCCCGTCTTCTCTGTTCTGGCGGCTCCTTGTGTTGTTGCCACTTTCCTCGTGTCGCCATTTCTGCCAGGGCACTGTCGGCGGCTCTGTCCGCCTGGCGATAGGCATGAGACCAGTGCACGTGACTCTAGCGTGACAATCTCGCCGTGGTCGGAGGGGCTGGCGAGTCGCTGGGATTGGCGAGTCGGAGGTGCTGATGAGCCGGAGGGATTGGTATTCCGAAGGAGACAGAGCGAGCGGGGCGAGGAGCGAATGCTATCGAGGAGGGAGCGGGTGTGTGTGCGAGGTCGAAGAGGAGCCTGCTCGTTGACGCTGTGATCATTCTCTTGCTCCTCACCCTTGTCATCCTGTAGGGAGCCGGGTTCACTTGTGGGTAGATAGGTCAATTGGTGTGTGGTGTGCGCCTCGCTGTCGCTGTTGTCCAGACTTTCGCCCTCGATGCAGCCGTCTCTGCCTCCTCTTCGTTATAGCACCGCCCATGGTGGCATTCCCGTCGCGCTCGGTTCTGCGTGGGTCGAGACTCGTCCTGTGGTGCTGTTGTTTTAATTTGTACTTTGTTACGGTTTGGGCGGAAGAACGGAGGTACTTACGATGGGTGCATCGAGGTGACGTCAGCGTCAGCCCGCGCGGGGGAACGACAGGACAGACAATGGAACCAAGCCGAGTCTCATCTCTCGACTTCTCGTCACTTCGCCAAGTACTAAGGTACCTTACCTGATTGTCAGCTTCCGGCCACACGAAATGCTCATCGCCGGCCCGCCTCCATCACCTTCGCGATATCCTGACTTCGTCCTCCCCGAACCCGTCATCACTCGTCGCCTAGAGCCATTCCAGTCCGCCGAAGACGAAGACCAAAAACCCCATCCGCACCGAAGAAAAGCGAGCTGGCATGTTTCTCGTTGCGAGTGAGACCGCGCTGTCTCTGTCGCTCACCAGCGCCCGGCCATCCCAATGCAAGAGGTGTGGGATTTGGAACAATGCATCGCCGAGGACGCGACAATGGCGAGTTCGTCATTCCATGAACTCGCCGGTCGGGCTGTCACGAGCGGGCCTTGGAAGATAAGGTACTGTGTCCGCGAGTTCAGACCTGCATGCCGGGATGGAAATTCGACAGCACGCGGAGATGGACATTCGACAGCACGCGGAGACGGACATTCGACAGCACGCGGAGACGGACATTCGACAGCACGCGGAGACGGACATTCGACAGCACGTGGTCTTGACACCCTTCCATCCTTCATCCATGCCCTTGACAGCATCTTCAAGCCCGCAACTCATGCAAGATACATCTCACTAGTATCGCCGATGTGCCTGGCGCCGTCAACTCGCGCAACAAGACCATCGAATCGTACACCACCACGCACGACCTCGCCGAGGATTCCGGCCTGACCGAGGCTGAGAATAACCCACCTGGAGACTATCAGCATCGAGATGGAGGCCATTATGCGTCAGATCACAGGCGTTGAAGACTAGGAGCAGCGGGATACGAAGACCTGGGAGCGTGCGAGCGAGTCCCTGGACTCGTTCACCAAAGCGAGTTGAGGAGGGCATTTGGAGGTATATGCTCAGAGTCTGAAAAAGATCGATTGGACCAAAAGATGGATAACACACCTGGAAATCGGAATGCTCCTTTACGTGCAGATATATTGCCGCGCAGGAATGACATTCAGTTCGCTATCATATGCCGCCGGCTCTCGCAATACAGCAATGAACCTCTATGTTTTGCACCGCCTTGGGAATTTTGCTCGCAATGCTGCGTTGAGACCGGCCATCCTGATATATAGGTGGTTTGCTCGACCCTTCAAAGGCCTCCGCCACTCCATCTCCGCCATTCCACCACCTCCACCGCCTCCGCTGTCCAACGAGTCTTAAGCCTCCGATTCCCTTCTTTCCAGCATTGCAGACAAAGGAGAGGACGACTTATCCTCCGCCATCTCGGACAAAGAAGAGGACCCAGCTTCGAATGTCTTCGACGAGGTCTCCGCACCCCGGTCCCATCACGATCTGGCCGAAGCGTCATATCGCATCCTGGTGTATGTGGGCCACCAACGGCACGCGGCCTTCGCGGCGGCACAGAATGGGGACTGGAATAATAAAGCAACCGGTGGGCGAGATCCGGCGGACGACGTGAAAGAGGCATTTTTTCGCCGAATGTTGATGCGGGCGGCGCAGACCGATTCGAAGGGTGGGAAGAGGAGGTTGTATGTTGCGGTAACCTGGGCGTGCAGTGGCAAGCTTTGGCGCCACGGTTATTGCATCGTTAGGAAACGGGCATGTCTGGCTCTGGCTCTCGATCTTATGACAAGGTTGTTACACTGGAACGTAAACGTCTTGCTGTTTCGCTACATTGTTCGTGCGCACCAATCTCGTCCCATCCGTTGGGGCTGGCCTCTCTCCATCACGATCCTATCAAACGATTCTCGGCAACTAACAGGAACGACTCGCATGCTGTCCTGCCGCTGCGGTTTTCATTTTACCTACCAGGCCGAGGACGTCCAGGACGATGACGAGCCGAGCGATCGACGTTCAAATACCATTCCTGCGCGAGGTCTTCATTGGTCTTGAGACGGAGCTAGGCTGGGCTGCAAGTCTCAACGGCGCTGCTGGCTTCGAGGCTGCGGCACTGGCTTTTGGGAGTGGACGGCTAGTAGGATACTAGGTGGAGACGAAGCACGCTGCTGCCGCTACCGTTCTTGAGGTAGCTGGGCCGAGCTGCTCATACGAGGCGAGGCCAGACCAGGCTGCGAGAGAGGACGACATGACGCGGGCATTGAGACTGATGGAGATCAAGGTAGTGGCTTTCGTGGGACGTTAGTCTGTTGAAGACGAGGCTGCGCTACGGAGGGATGACGGAAGCCGGAGCTGGTGTTGACTCTGGGAGCCCTATGGCGGCGGCCGATGATATTGCAAAGGGTGGAGTACGGCTTTCAACTCCATCATATCGCAACATCTTTAGATGCTCTGGCCGAGCCTGTGTTTGCTCTGCGCTCCCTTACCCGCTTAACCCTCCTACTATTTCTGACTACAAGTTCCAGTCCCGACATAGTATTGATTGACACTATGTTCCAAGTTTAACATCTTGGTACCTCCGACTTTGCGGGCGATCGGATTCATGTCGAATGGTGACAGTCCTAGATTAATGACTAGCAACACCGGAGACGCAAGATCCAAGTCTCCGAGTACCTTACCGAGAAGAACGAGCGTGGGTTCTATCTGGTTCGATTAAGGACACCTTCGATAAGTAGAAGAGTTCCTGGAGGTCCGCATCAGATGGGAAGTCGCTATATGTGCATTACCGTCGCATTACTTACTCTAAAGGCTCAGCTCGAATCGACGGACCCTTAGCTCACCGCGCTTGCGAACCAGCTGGTTGCAACCCTGGAAGTAAGTGCTTCCAGGATGCTTGATGTCAAGACCAAGGATCGCTGCACCGGCAGCAGTCCAGTCCTACCGAATGTCGCTCTACCAGCATTGCCCGCAACGTCCGCTGCACCGGCGATCGCTCCACGGCCTCCTTTTCTCGTCAGCGTCAACACCACCATCACCGGTGCTCGGAAGCCTCGGACTCTACGCTCACGGCAGTGCACCCTCTCTCAGCCGCTCCGGACACCCGAAGCGTGTGTTGCAGAAGTCGACACCGACGGCGTCGCCCCCAATATGAGCAGCGGCATCCGCTTCAACGTGCCTTTGGCCGCCACTACCGCGCAATACAAGGAGGTTGACCATCGGTGTGTGAGAACTGGAACCACAGGGAGACTACTTGCCCGAACGATGAACGAATGACATGCATATTAAGACTTGCTGCAGGAGATCGCACTCGCTGGGAAGTCCAAGCTTAGCCTTCTAATCTGGTCACTTCTATCTTTCACCCGTCTCCTTCCCACCGGACAGCCTTCTCCAATTCTGCCGGGAAGTGTGCGTTGGTTTCAATGACATTCCCAGTCTTGGGTTCGGTGAGCCTGCGCTGCTTTGGTGCTAATCAAGGAACGACATCGGAGTCGATAAGATCAGTGCCTCCCTCATGAGAGGGGTTGGAGCCGTGTCCAGCTTCCTCGACGAGGCTGCTGACGGGCTGTGAACAACGACGGGTCTGGGATGCGATCTTCTTGGCTTCGACGGAGCCCGGCGTTCTCTGAGAGTGCAATACTCTGACTAGGTCCCGACCAACAATGTGTTTACTGCGAAGGGTTCCGGGTGGAACTTCCATGGTCCTGGTAAGGTATGGTTCGATTGTGCCTCTGTAGTCCGGCAAGTGCTGGAACAGTGCGATGTTATGAGGGACAAGCTCTTTGGCGGCGAAGCTCATCAACACTACAACAGCATCACGTGGTGGACATGTAGTCGGCGGCTTTGCTGGAATCCCTCTTTCTCCTCTAATCGAGGTGAAGTCTGTTTCTCTCCCACGCCCGAGAGGCACTGCTTACACGACCGGACGATCAGTGGCTTCTCGTTCAGCTCCGACTTGTACAGCGAGCTCATCGAGTCCATGAAGTGCGTCGACGTGGAATGCCCTATCTACCGGAGCACCTCGTGGATTGGTTGCATGCCATTCAGAGGGCAGCACTATAGTGTATTGGGATGCCATTTCAAGGACTGGCAACAGCGCGTTGAAGCCAACACCGCTATGGCTGGCTCCATGCCTACTGACATTGTCGAGAGGGTGTTGCAGTGCAATGAGGATGCCAACAGAGGCAAGAAGAAGGTGGTGCCGGCACTAACACAACCGCCAACACAAGCACTGCCGACGCCAATGAATCCATATGCCGGCTGGCCAATGCCACCATGGGCTCCACCGCCTTATCAAGCCGCTCTGCATCAAGCCGCTCTGCAGCCTCCAACTCTACCTCTGGCGGCAGTCGCTACTGCTCGTGGCAGCAGTCCTCTAACCATCACCTAATTAGAGGCTATGGACGAGCTGGACTACGTCCGCATGTATCTTGAGTGGCTTGGAGTGAAGTATCCTGCCGTGCAAGAGGTGGTGGATGAGGCGGTAGAGCCCCTGCGTGAGCAGCACTAGACCATTCGCATGCTACAGCAAGAGTCGGACGATGCACTGGCTGAGATAGTCAAGCAGAGGGGTGTAAGGAGGCATATGCAGAATAGGAAGCTGCACAAGCAGTTCTTTACACACTATGGGATATAAACGGTGTTGTTGACGCCGCTGAGTCGTTCGCGAGTGGTGGAGGGGTTGGTGTGGAATTTTGGCTGTATTCTTCATTGCCCTCCGAGGCTACATCTCAACAACCACTTGGTCGATCCTTACGAAATCGAGATATCGCATTTGTCCATGTTACCACTGCCCCCTCGTCAAGAAACCATGTAATTCGGTGGCGTCGTTGTCGCGATATCGTCGTAAGAAGGTGGTCGACTAAATTTGAGTCTTCGGATTCGAGCTGGTGTCGACTCCAGCTCGCTTCAGCCAGCTTCGGAATTCGACATTTCACGCCGCATCAAATATCTCAACATCCACGCGACGCCGCGAGCTGGTTGTTTTTTTGTATTACACCGACCGATCTGCTGCACACTTCTGCATACATCAATTAATAGTGAAATGTGGTTGTTGGTGCGCGTTGTGGTCGTGAACATCTGCAAATTCAGCCGACGCTAGTGCACAATCCCTGCGTCTCCATCTCGGCGGAATTCTGAAATGTTTCACGCACAACGCTGCAACGAATATACCATCGATCTTCGTGAATTCAACTTCAACACGCGAATCGGCGTGTGCGCTATCATATTAAAAAAGAACGAACATCGTGCGAGTAGTGGTTGCTTAGCAATCGTTGTGAACCTTTTCGGCGCAGCGACGACGCTGGAGTTTCTCAAAATCCGAGGATCCTCAAATTCTTAGCAACGTCGAAAATCCACGCCAAAACAGTGCCCTCAATTATTGCGCGACGACCACACGGCCAAACAATGCGATTGGTTTTTTGTTCAACAGCATACAAGCTCTTCTCAAAGCGACGCTATCGAGTGCTGTTGAACAAGGTGCGCGTTGTTGCGCGAATCGAGTGCAAAGTAGAAATCGGGTGTACCCGTCACTAGCGTGCTTCTCCTCCGTGGGGATAATCTGGGGCTTCAGCCTCAAAGTTCACAAGCTTAGCAAATTCTCACATTTAACACCAACCCTTTACATATCGACATATCACGAGGCATGCTTGGACTTGCAATAATAGTTGGTTCTGAATACAAAAGAGGGAATAAGGTGTGTGGAACTATCGATCCGTCTCTCGCACATGCTTCAGCATCTTCCACGTCTCCCACGGTAGAAATGGAAAAGAAAAGTCCCGCCCAGCAGTGCTTATCATCTCCGCTAATGCTGAGAAGACTGCGCCCACCTCTCGAACCCACAAAGTAGACATTGCACTACTGAGGAAAAAGTTCCTCCAGCAGAGCATCGGCGCACTCGGGATGCGTGTACCACAGCACGTCGGACGTGGTGGTATGCGACGACGACGGCGATGGCGGCGACGTGGAGCCGGCACTGCTGTTCAGCACCGACGTCACCTCCGATCTGCTGGCACCGCCTGGACCAGCCGAAGGAGTTGCCGGGCCGGTCATCATCGCAGAAGGCTGGACACCGTCTGGCACAGAGTGGTGCTGCTCCAGTGTATCGCCTGACTGCAGTGAAGGGAGCAACATATCGTCGCGGATGAAGTTGTCGAAGATGGTGTTGTCGAAGATGGCATTGCCGAAGACGGTGTTGTCGAAGACGGTGTTGTCAAAGGTTATCGCACCGCTCGCCTGATGGGCGTTGTTTCCTGCGAGCGCATCTCCTCCCTGCAGCGAATTGACAGTGTTGGGGTTGTTTCGCACCGACAACGAAGGTTCACCAGCACGGGCGGTCGTCCGAGCCAGCGTCTGCACACAAGAAGATGTCCGGCCGGTCGTCATGATCACAGCGGGCTGAGCGCCCTCTTTCGGAGGGAGTGACTGCTTGGATGTGTCGTCCGATTGCAGCGGAAGTGGAGTGAGCCACCACTTGTCGTTGGGCGTTTTCAAATCATTCGCCTGATGAATAGTGTTCCCTTCAAGCGCATCGCCCTGCAGCGAACTGGCCTTGTTGGTGTCGAGCGAGGGCTGGCCAAGGGCATCGGTCACCAACGGCCAGGGAAGGTTGGGCCACAATGAATCGTCGCTGGGAAGGTTGGCCCACAATGGCTCGTCGCTCGGCGGCCAAACTATGCCCTCCCCGACAGATTCGTTCGAAGACAAGACGCAAGACTTGTGCAACCCACCACCATCCAGACAACGCTTCTTGGGTGCCGACGGCTGGACCAAATCGTTTCCCTTCTCCTCGCGAGCATGCTTCGCCTCGCAACGCGAAGGAGTCCGAGCATTGCTCGCCTGCAGTATCTGTGTTACGCCTTCGAAGTCGAGGTCCCCCTTTCCCGTATCAGGGTGCTGGAAGATAGCACACTCCAGAGCTTTAGTATAGATCTGGTCGAACTGGGTTTCCGACACCGTCTTACACGTCTCCGCTTTGTGCTTGGAACAGAACCCGGCTTTTACGATTAATGAACAGATGCGCGCGATAGGAGCAACGCTGTTCAACGCGGTATCGCTAATTAAGGACTTGTGGAAGTGGAGATCTTCGAGCAACTGCATAATTCGTGCCTTGCGGTAGGGACCGATAGGACCTTTGCATGCGTAGTGCTCGCCTTTAAGGTATGGTCGGACTGGGCAGGCGAGGGCGTTGGCTGGGTGCACGGCGGCTGTGATGCCAAGCTCATTACCATAGTAGTAGTGAATGGGCTCCATCTGGCGGGGTGCCATTGTTGAGTTTTCTTCTGGGCAAGGAGATCGGGCAAGCGTTGAGTTGTTGTGGTATGTCGGCCGGGTTGGTTATGACACTGGGCAAGTCGAGAGGCGTTCAAGCCGATTTCAAGATTGGCGGACGAGTGGTGACAGCGGCGAATGGTGGGTTCGAGGCACTGACGGAGCTGATCAATGTTAGTAAATAGCGTATAAGATGAGTTCGCACAAGTACCTTGTTCGAGACGACGAGCGATATAAGTCTGGCAGCGACTTGACGACGGCGACGAGTGATGCTGGCCTACTCCGAGTTGTGGGAGAGACAGTTGATCGATCGGAGTCGAGCGAGGCCATGCAGAACACCGTCGAATTGGCTTAAAACAGCACTGGACGGTCTCGTCGGTGATGGAGGACTGCGGTGACCCTCAAGATAAGGAGGGAGGTCTTTGAACGCGAAGCCTCCAGGCAACGATGGCACATTGCTCCACACACGACTTCCCTCCTACGACGTTGCTCATCGAGAGACATCTCGCTGCGCAGCAAGGATGCTGCTACAGCGCCTCCACGGACGGCCACGGGAAGGTGCAGAGAGAATTCATAGCACGATGAAGCTGCGGAAAGGAAACCTACCGCTACCGCGGATATCGCCTTGGTTTCATTGGCTGTGTGGGAGCTAGGCCAATGAATGCATCGGAGAATCGTGCACGTTGGCTCCAAGAAAGGCTCGAGCGCAGACTGGCATGCGAACAGTCGTTCGCATGCGTTCGTGCGGATGTCATGGGCCGGGACGGAGTTGTGGCGGAGGAGGAGGAGAGCATGAATGCTTCTGAGCCATCCATGTACCTCATCGTGAACGGAACGGAACTCTGCTGGAGGAGGATGCAAGTTGCTCATCGGGAGTTGCATCTTCTGATGAGATGCGCCGTGAAAGACGGGAAGTCCGCAATATTCTTGGCACGTGCGGCTCGTTCCGGACCGTGACCGAACGATGATATTCTATAGATCTAGTAGTTCTACCACATACCGTACCTTCCCTTCCAATTATCCTTCATCACTCACTCACTCAAACGCGCGCTCATCACGATGGCTGGCCAGACCACCGCAAATCACGTGCAGCAAAAGTGGCGAGGAGCTAAGGTACATGTAAAAAGGATGTGCAGTCACAACCTGCAGTATCTCCTTCCATCCCTCTGTCTGCGATATCCAATTCTTCAGCTTCGAATGCTTCGAGGCAGATGCATGCTGCCTGCCCTTCAGCCCTGGTCGGTCCCATGCGTCCGCTAACCAGCCCACGAGCAGGATCGTCGCAACATTTGGTCCCACAATGACAGAGAATAGCCCTGCAAGTTGAACCCTTTGTCTTTCTCCACGCCAGACGTTGTTCGTGCTCGTTGTGGCTTCGACGGTCGACTGCGTGGACATGGCGATGACGACCGAACTTGGAGCGAGGTTGGAGTATTGGCCACCGAGGTCGCCATGTCCGGCGGGAGCGTCAACGCAAGGAGGAAAGGTAACGAACCCATTCGAACACTGGAATCCAACCATATCGAGAATCTGGTCTCGACTCGCAGACTTTCTGACGGCCTGCTCTTACGCCTCCTGCCCTTCCAAGCACATCATCTCCCGGTCCAGAAAGCATGACCGGCTGCAGTCCAGCACACTTTCCGACCCATTTGATGATATACATGGAAAGGCGGACTCGCAAGAGAACGATAGAAGAGCATTGGGTCAATGCTGGCAGTGTGACTCAGAGCGTCTTGGGATGCCGCGCTCGAAGACGCTCTGCTTTGGGTTTGAGTTGAGGATGCTCTTCCGCGGGGGGGGGGGAAGCAGCTTGATGGCTTAAGGGAAGTCGAATGCGCTGTCGGTCGGTCATCGGTCCGATGAATGCGTAGTGTGATGTATCGATGCCTCAAGCATCGCTCGAAGCTGAGCTCTCCTGGCGTGGCCGAGAGTTTGATGTCGGACTTGAGTGAGCTGACGGACACAGTGTTTTGGTCCATGGATACAGGAATTTGGGTCGCTGTTCAACAGTTAGCTGGAAGACTATGCATGCTTCACGCCGACGTGTTACTTACTGGAAACCGGAAAGACTGGAGCTGACAAGGAACGTCCATGTACAATAAGAGTCCCACCGACGAAAAGCCCGAGATGTTGGTGTTTTGGAAGGAGACGACCAAAGTTGAAAATGCCGTCGCAGGTTGGAGCGACTCTGATGATCGGTGGATGCGTACGAACGGTCTGCTCCAGGAGGTCTCGGTCGGAGAATTGCGGCGAGATCTTGAACTTGTGGTGCAAGGGAGGGAGGAGAGGGTTCTGAGGCTCGTGGTCGAAGCGCATGGATCAAAGTCGAGAACAGCGCAGTGGCGCAATCTCTCTGCGACAGAGTTAGTCAAGGCTTATACACAACGCGGAGGGAGAAACACCCACTTGACTGATCCTGATCTGACCAAGACGTCGGCCAAACATAACATCCACCCCGGGAATGGCCCAAGAACGAAGAATGGGGCCGGAGCAACGACCGCAAAACACCCGCGTCCGGGAGTCTTGACGTCGAACTCTGACATTCTTTCAAGTTGGAAAATCAGATTTATGAGGCAGAGGAAAAGTGACAGGACCAAAACAAGCGAGGTCGGCATCTCGTGATTAGCAAGGTAGTCCGTGTTTAGGGTCGTTAGCGATGAGAAGCGGCTATATGATTTGGAACCTACCTTACCTACGCAGAGTGCAGATGCCATCCTAAGGGTCCGTTTCGTTCGCCCGAGATGATTTTCGCTCGGTAGTCCAGCTCTTGAAGACGATCATGGCGAACGGCAGCTCGCTTGACATCTTCGATGTTCGCCGAACATCGGAAACATACCGTCGTGAGGTCAACGCAAGTCCAGACGATGGTGCGAAGACACGGTGCTGCGAGTTCATGCCACCCCTCGGCGGAGGAGAGGGTTGAGAGGGTTTGGAGGTTTGATAATTATAGATTATGGTCGAATCGACGTCAAAGGAGGTCTACTGTCGCTTGGGCTTGACTTTCCCGCGATCTCTTTGGGAGTGGGCGAGATTGTACAGTCTCACCAGCTCTGTTCCAACTGCTACACAGTGGTGACTCCCTTCGCACGAGGCATTGATTCCATGGTGGCCGGGTGGGAACGAAAACCCGACGGACCACCCGAATCCTAGCAGAGATTGGTCACGAATTCAGCCTGGAACATAGCGACGTTGAGATCTACAAGCATTCACTCTTTGTACGAGGAGGGGGCCTGCGGTAGTACGAATGAACTTGGGAGAGAGCATAAAGAGAGCTACGACAATTCTGAGCAGTATCGTCAGCAACAATGAAGTTGACAAATGCGTCAATCTCTTCACAGCCGGTGTCTGTTCGTACAAACGTTCCCCGCTGCAGGGTAAAATCCTTCCAAGGACACGATGTCGCTGACAGGCTGTGTGCACAAATGACAATCCGAACAAACTCTTCGCCATCGTGTCGCTTGTTACTACCAGGTACCCTCGCCTGGCCAGAAAAAGGCAACGGCAAACTCAAAGGTAGGTACCGAACCCACAAACAAAGAAATCACCCAAGCAATCCACGCAAAGCTCTCCCTTACTCTCCCTCCTATCGTGCAAGTCTTGAACCCTCCCCAAGACATCCATCTCCCAATCTTCTCAATGCCTTCACAACAAGATCCTCTCCACCAAATACCGCTGCGGGTCCATTCCCAGTATAGTCCATCGGCCAACAAATCCTCGAATCCGCCCCGTCGGCCCGAGGCTTCATCCGATGTCGATGTTCTTCCCATCGCTCGCCCGCGCCGAGGAGGCGGGTAAAATCCCTAGGATCCGGGAGGCCGAGGCCGGCGGAGAGGAGGGCCCTTTCGAGGGCATGGGTAGATTCCGGCGAGATGGAGGTGCGGTGAGAGGTCGGGCCGGATCCTTCCCAGTGCCAGCTCGCGGCGCCCACTTGGGGATGTGTCCAGATCTGGTAGTAGAGTTGGTAGATGAGGTGGGCGGAGGATGGCGCAGGCCGCGTGCACGGGGAGAATCGCGAGGATATGGAGGAGGGTAGTGTTGTTGGCGTGCACGGGGAGAATCGCGAGGATATGGAGGAGAGTAGCGTTGTTGCCGCCGGGTTGGTCGTACGTACATTCGTTGCTGACTGTACTATTCTGCTCCTTTACGTCCAGAGTATGTCTCCTCATCCACTGCGTGTGTCCGAATCGTCCGCGCGTTCAGATGCAAGTGTGTCCGCGACTTTCACAACCTGCTGGTATATCCATGCCAGGCCCTTCGCTTTTGTCACTCGCCAGTCGCCTGCCTCTCGCGCGCCGATCTCTTTTAAGCCTGCTGCCCACCGTGCTCTCGTTGCTCGGGGGAATCGCCACATCTTCCGACCCTTCCTCAACAACGTATTGCAGGTCCGAAAACTCATCCTGCGCCCCTCTTACATCCTTCGTGCATCCTCTCTAATACCCCCAATAGACATTCAAAGAGGCGGAAGAGCCACCCATTCCATCCACCTCGACGGCAGGTAAAAAGCAACTTCAGGCAGGCAGTGCGAATGCGTCGCTTGGTCGGACCATCGGTGCGAAATCCGGCACGAATTCGAAGCTCACCGCCGCCGGCTGATACCGCTGTTGAGGGCAGAGCATTCCCACCCCGATCAAGACGGCGAGAGACAGATCGCAAGCAGCGTCCATTCCAGCGCTAGTCATCGTTTCAACGCGGTCCAGACTTTTGATGATGGTGGTGACGGCGGTGGTATCGTTGCCAGTCGAGAAAACTGCAGTGTATCTCTCTGCAGGACTTCCAGCTCGGAGAGTGCGCGGCGAATGCGCCAAGATGAAGACCACGAGGATATGCGAGAGGACGTGCCACCGTGCGTGCCGGATGAGGTGCTGGAGTATGTGCTGCTGGAGGGAGAATATGTCGGGTCGGCGGCACTGTTCACTGTCGTCGCTGTCGTCAATCAGGTCCCAGCGCGAGTCTGATGAGGTGGTGGTGGTGGTGGTGGTGGTGTGGTCTCTGCGCGTGGTGAAGAAGGAGAATGGGGTTGATGGGCGGGACGGACTCATCTTGAAAGCTCATCACTCAGAATTGGTAAGGTAGTTCTTGTTGTGATTGGACTCAAGCTGAGTAGAAGAGGACCTCTGATTGGCAGGTATATATTGTTATGCAGAGAGAATCTTAAGTGTGAGATTCTCACTTCAGCTATCTATATGTGGGAATGCCTTGGCACTAGTTACGTGCACTTTACTGATAGTTAGTCTGATAATCTACAACACTCCCCTATTAGCAGCTGCATTATCACGAGCTGTCTGTCACCTAAATATAGCAGGTATTTACCTACTACGTAGCTAATGCTCGGCTTTAGCTTAATAAAAAGCATCTTCTTCTAGCTTTTTTATTCCTCCACTTTACAATCTACACCTCTTATCTATTTAGCTAATTTATTAGCTAATCTATCGTCTATCCCTTATAGCTATTAACAACACAATCTACATTACTAGCTATAGCTTCTAGAAGAAGAGCAGCTTTCTCTGTTTATAGGAAAACCTTCTAGCAAGTTATCGATAAAGCAAGAGCTGTTAGCAGTAGAGATCTCCTATAGATCTACAAAGATAGTTCTATAGCATATTAGACTATGCATTAACTTATTAGAGGAGAGATAAATCGACACTACAACAGAGTAAATGTTAGGGCTTAGGGTCCCTTCTCTTTTGTAGCTTGCTTTAATAGGTTCATAGCTAAGCTTAATAAGGATCTCCTTACTACAGACCTTATTAATATAGTAATAGAGGAGCTGTACAACCTAAGGGAGTGGGCCTTCCTAGTAGAAAACTACCCTGGTCTAACAACTCCTAATCCTTAGGGATTTGTGTTGTGCTATAACTAGACTCCTCTTAGCCAAATATTAGGCTTTAACAAGGCAGAGATAAAGCAGTAGTTAGTAGCATAGCATCCTATGTATGTTCTCCTTAAAATCCCTTCTTCCCTAATAGAAACTAACATTCTCCTAGGCTTTAAGTTAAGATTCTAGGGGAATTAGCTTAGTCTTTTAGTAGTAGTCTAGGGGGGCAGGCTGCAGGTTCTAGGACATACTCTAATGCTTTTAGGTTTTTATAGAAAAGTTTTCCTTTAGCTAGGTGTTTTTCTTATAGTTTCTTAGATGCTTTTGTAGAGGTGTGTAGTTGCCTCCTTTCCTTTGTACAGATAAGAATAAAATAAGTGTTCTAAGTGTTGTGCTTCTTAGTTTTGTGACAAATAAAATAGTGTAATTCCAGGGAGGGAATCCTTCTTAGGTAGGAATGCAGGTATTAAGGCATAAATTTGAGAGCAATTTCCCTCTTCTTATTAAGGGCTAGTTGGTCTAGTAGTATAATTTCTGACTACAAATCAGAAGATTACAGGTTCAATTCCTGTATTAGCCTCTCTTATATGTCCATGTTAGCTGCCTACTATGGACACATAAGTATCTTTTTGCTGGATTTATGGATCCATACATCAGAGGATAGTGTTTAGGGATTTTGGTTTTGTTAGACAGTCTGCAAGCTGCATGTCTGTCCTCACAAACTCCACCTTAATACTCCCCTTGTTATATTGCTCTCTACAGTAATAGTTCCTAAGAGAGACATGTCTTGATCTTTTGGAGTTAGCATAGTTTTCTATAAGGCTAATAGCTGATTAATTGTCCACTTTAATAAGGATAGTAGAGATGCTTTTGGCCTAGGTAAAGGGCTAGAGCTTATTAATAAGATTCCTTACCTAATTTACTTCTCTTGTTGCCTTAGTAAGAGAGAGGTACTCTGCCTTAGTACTAGACAGCACTACTTCTTTCTGCAGTTAAGATCTCTAGACAACTAGGCCTCCTGCAATTTTAAAGAGCATTCCTAAGGTAGACCTGGATGTGCTAGGATTACTAGCAAAGTTAGAGTCTAAGAATGCTTTAATCTGAATTTGCTCCTTAGTTTTCCTATATACAAGGCACTTGTTAATTGTGCCTACAACATATCTCCAGATGTGTTTAGCTGCCTAAACATACAAAGGTCCTAGGTTCTAAAGGAACCTTGCATAGTAGTTAACAGCAAAACTAATGTCTAGTCTGGTATAGTTTAACAGATGTTGCAGTTCCCTAATGATCTTGTTAAAGAGATTATAGTCCTCCTTTGTTCCCTTATCCTAGAGGGGTTTAAGGAGGGTGTTAAGGGGGTACTTAACACTCTTTGCATTGCTAAGACTATGTCCTTAAAGTTTGTCTCTAGAATAGTGTTCCTAAGAGACAGACATAGAGCTATCTTTCCCTTCCTTTAGGTAAAGTCTAAGAAAGACATTGGTATTAACAACCTTAATTGTGTACTTCTGCTCCAATCCCTTAATTAGCTTGTTAATCTTATGGTCTAACTGTCTAAAGATCTAGAAGTTATCTACATAAAGGAGAACAAGGATGCCTTTCCCTTGAAAGAGGCAAGCATTACTAATAGTTCTTGTTAGACCAAGCTTTTAGAGAGTGTCCATAGCATCGTAGTGCTAGAGAGCAGCTGCCTGCTTAAGCCTATATAGTCCTTTCTTAACAT
The DNA here is from genome assembly GCF_000219625.1 of Zymoseptoria tritici IPO323. Taxonomy (NCBI): domain Eukaryota; kingdom Fungi; phylum Ascomycota; class Dothideomycetes; order Mycosphaerellales; family Mycosphaerellaceae; genus Zymoseptoria; species Zymoseptoria tritici. The sequence goes on along the minus strand of NC_018201.1, from coordinate 142,262 downwards.
ATATAATGTACTTGTAGGCATCTTTCTTAAAGAGATAAGCTCCCTCTAGTAGCTTAATAAAGATCTGCTTATCTAGGTTTGGATTTAGGAATGCAGTCTTAATATTAACTTGTCTCCTCTTCTAGCTAAAGTTAACTAAGAGGGACAGAAGTATTCTCCCTATTGCAGCTCTTAGGGTAGGAGTAAAGGTATTAACATAGTTAAGTCCCTTCCTTTGTGTAAATCCCCTAGCTGTCTATCTGGCCTTGTACTTCTCTACAGTTCTATCTAGGAGCACCTTAATCTTAAAGACCCATTTCCCTGTAAGAGGGACTCTCCCCTTAGGGAGGGTGCTAATAAGTTTCCATTTAAGGCATCCTGTGGACTTAAGTAACTTAGCTTCCTTAATAATAGCTTTCTCCTATTCCTTGTAGTTAGATCTAGAGAGAGCTTCCTTAACTGTCTTAGGATTAGACAGATTAGGATTTGTTGCTTTAAGTCCCATCTTCTGGATCTTGCTGTAGTCTTTTCTTACAACTAATCTTCTACTTCTTAAGAGTCTGAATGTGCCTAAGCTTTTAGGACTTGCTTTATTGCCTAATTTCTTAGGTCTCTTAGGGCTTCTCCCTGCTTTCCTCTTTCCTATAACATAAATATCTGGGAAGGGAGTTATAGTATAATCTTAGAGGTCTTCCCTTTTAGGGCAATCCTCTGCTAATGCTTAATGTTGTAGCTGTGTTAATAAGGCATTAGCCTGCTCCTAGAATCCCTTAGGACTTCCTTAGAATCCCTTAGGACTTCCTGTTTCCTTAGAAACATGCTCCCCCTAAGCTAGCTAGGAGGCTTCTTTATGCTTAGTAGCCTCTAGCTAATTAGGCTTAGACTGCTTGTGTTAGTTATCCTAGGACTGTATGTCCTAACCTAATGTTTGCTCCCCCTAAGATGTTAAAAGGGAGGCTTAGTTTCTCTCTCTCTGTATAGTATTAAACATGTTCTCTACTTCTTAAAGATAAGAAGTAGTAAGAGGTTGGGCATCTTGCCCTTAGGCATCCTGGCCCTAATCTTAATCCTTAGTGTAGATAGCATAGACTTCCTGTTCTGTAGCAATAGGTTGCATTAGTTGCAGGAAACTCTCCCCCTAGAAGTCTAGGGCAGCAGGTATTGTGCTATATACCTTATCCTTATTGTGTGTTACATAAGGAGAGGTTACAATCTTGTGCTAAAACCTAGCAAGGGTAGATGGTTCAAACTTCTAAACTATATAGTTAGTTAAAGTGTTCTCCTGGAATCCTAGATTCTAGTATTTCTCTGCTCTAGGATAGAACTTCTATAAATCAGGTCTCCCCTAATTATGCAGATATGCTCTGCATCCAAATCTCCTAACCTTTATTAGATTAATATGTAGAGTTCTAGCATTAAGATCTTAATCAAATTCCTAAAGAGGAATCTTGTTAGTTAATAGGCATACTAGCCTGTTAGTAAGGAAGATTGCATGTGCAACTGCAAAACTCTAGAGAGGAAGAGGTAGGCTAGAGTTAATTATTATTGCTCTTGCCTTGTTAAGGATAACCTTGTTAGATGATTCTGCAATTCTATTCTGCTTAGGAGTATAGGGAGCTAAGAAATCCTATCTTAGTCCCTTATTCTCTGCAAATGTAATTAGATTATTATTGTTAAACTCTCCTCCTCTATCTAAGAACTAGATCTTGACTATCTTTTTGTACTAGTTAAATGTCTTAGTAGTCTATTTCTTAATAATTTGTGCAGCTTGTGATTTAAGCTTGCAGAAGATAGCCTATCTCCTTCTTAACTTTGCATTAGTAATTATAAGGATGTACTTGCATCTAAAGATGTCTAGTAGAAAGATTAGTCCTATAATGTTAATGTAGACCTTATCTAATAAGGATTAAGGTGTTAGTCTTAGAGTTCTTAATACTACTCTCTGTGACCTTGCAAGCTTGCATAGCTTATAGTGCTTAAGTGTAGATATGTTAATCTGCTTAAGTCCTTAGACTTAAGCCTTTGTTGTACTAAGAATCTTGTTCCCTACATAGCCTAGTCTCTAGTGCTATCTTGTTATGTTAGCCTTAGGCATAGCAAAGGCTAGACAGGACATGTTCCTGTTAGTTGTAGAAGCAACTTTAGTACTCCCCTTAGGGAGAGAGACAGTTGCATTCTAGAGGATTAGAATATTATAAGTAGACTGAACCTTGCCTATCTTCTTGTTATTCCTTAGAATGCATAAAGATAGCCTGTCTAGGTAGACCTTGTACTTTAGCTAGAGAGTCTCTGCTAAGATAAGGTTGTAATCAGAGTTAGGAGAGTACAACACATCTTGCAAGGTAATGTTTAACTTATTCCCCTTGTACTTTATTATAATCCTTATACTTCCTAAGTATGTGACTGTGCTTTGTCTAATAGCTTAAGAGAACCTAATTAGGGTTTCTAGGGGTTTAAGGTCTAAGAACTAGGACTTGTTGTTAAAGAAGTAGTATAATGTACTAGAGTCCTAGACAATAGTGTCACTCCTTTGTATTCTAGCGGCAGCAATTGCTGCTCCTGCAAATAAGCTGTCTAAATTAGAGCCTAAGCCTGCATTAGAAGAGGAGATAGGCTTAATTGCTGTAGTACCCTTTCCTCCCTTCTTATTATGTCTCTTGCTCTTGTCTTAGGACTTCTTCTTGTCCTTGTTAGATCCTCCTTTTCCTCTATGTACCTAGGACTTTAGGGCCTTGTTAGGGTGCTTCTTAAAGCAATCTGCATTTGTATAGATATAATAGGTACACTTAGTACACTAATTATTATCTACTGCAGCACCCCTAAATCCTCCTGCTGTCCTCTATGTCTGTAGAGGAGGTTCCTTAATTAATAAGGTAATCAGCTCTTTAAGAGTTGTGTTCTTAATGTAATAGGATTGTCTCTAGCTTCTTAGGTATTCTAGATAGTAGAGGCCCTAGATGAAGAACAGCCTAATCTGCTTATTACTGAAGGTAAGCTTTAAGACTAGAATGCTCTTAGACCTAGAGTATTGTTCTGTTGCAGAGATGTACTTGTAATGCTACTTCTAGAAGTCCTTATAGTACTTCTGAGTGTTTGTTCCTTAGATCTTAATGTTGCTAATTCCAAGAATCCTTAGGCTGTTATAAATGTTTATAGTTATAACAGGCCTATAGGTAGCTGCAACAGTATTATACAGTTCCTTAGCTGTCTTCTCTGTATCCCTAAAGTTAGGCCTTAGAGATTAGTTAATCCTTTTGCTGACAATCCCGTATGCAATTAGGTCATGCTTATGCTAGACTTAGAGAGGAGTTAGTCTTAGTCTACTAGTTAGAATAGGTTCTGTTACTAGAGTGTCCCCTCCTTCTTTTTAGGAAGGAGTTAGAGCCTGGGAGGATAAAGTAGTACTATCCTCAGTTAGTAGAGAGGGATATCTAACTTCAATTCCTAGCTTTAGTTAGGCAGGGCACTAGGGAATGTTATAAAAGACATAGCCTAACACCTCCTTGTCTATAAGGGCTGCTTTAAGCATCCTTAACTAGTCTAAGAAGTTGCTTCCCTTTCTTAGGACTTTATTCTCCTTCGCAGTCTTGAACTTATTAGCCTGCATTGCGGCTGTTGTTGTAACTAGCTCTTTCTCGGCTCGCTAGTCAACTGTCTAAACAGTGTATAGTAAGGTTCTAGTAGCTGCGCTTGGAACAGACAATTCTTCCTTAAGTGTGCAGTAGTTACGCCGGGCTCATAACCTGTTGTGATTAGACTTAAGCTAAGTAGAAGAGGACCTCTAATTAGCAGGTATATATTGTTATGCAGAGAGAATCTTAAGTGTGAGATTCTCACTTTAGCTATCTGTGTGTGGGAATGCCTTGGCACTAGTCACGTGCACTTCACTGATGGTCAGTCTGATGATCCACAACAGTTCTAGGTCAAAAGCTGACTCAGATTTTGGTGTGTCGAATTCGGTGGGTCAGAAGCTTACTCAGATTTCGTCCAAGTCAATATATCACAACCTCCTCCTCACTCACCATGACGGTCGTCGCACATGTACAGCACCCTATACAAGCAACGCAGCCGCGAGATCATTGGCATTGCAGTGCCATTCCAACCGAGTCCGCAACCTGACGCACGGGTGTCATCACCAGTGTGTGTGCGCATAACCCCAAGGCCGTGGCCGGATATCACGCCCGAACACACCCAGCATCGGGCGAAGGCAAAAGTGAACGCTGCGCCAGACTACATTGCTGAGGACGAGGTTGAATGAGAAGCGCCTTTGGGCGTAAGAGGAGGGAAGAACAGAGCATGCCGGACAGGAATGAGTGAGGAGACGTGCCGCACGGCTCGACCACGGACGCACAAGGAGCGACATGCTGGCCGGGGACGAGGAAAGTATATGGCGGCATAAGTTTCGGCCGGGTGAGATCTTGCACTGTGCGGCAAGCCGTTGTTGGCGCAGACCGATGCCATTTTGTGGGGGATCCCATTGAATGAGCTTGAAGTTGTCCGACTGCGGCCCAGGCGAAGACTACGATGCCGCTCATTCGCCACCTGCCGATTTCGCAATCGACAAAAGACAAGGATTGACTGCGAGCAAAGGCGCCCCGCTTGCTCTCGACGACAGCACTCGTAAGTCTGGGTGCCAATGGCCGGCAGCTTTCTTCCGCGATCAACGATGGTCACCCGAACACATCCTGGATGAATGAGCACCCGACTTGGTCTTTACGTGGAGCCTTTTGTCCGGGCGGCCGACAGCTCTGTCCCGCAGGTGACGCTCATCCGGTTGCTCGACTGATCGTAGACTCCCACAGCAAGGTTCCAACGACCACGACTCGCAATTTGTACCAATGCAGACAGAATTGAGAGCAGAAGAGCTACACGGGATCCTTGAAGTTCCGAGGTGGAGATGAGCAAAGGCTGGAATCGCAAGAGCGATGAGTGTCCTCATGAGTCTGAGCAAGATCACGGTCATGCGGACAAGGAGTCAAGGACCAAGCCATTGAAAGGGAGTCTGCTCGCTCGATTCAATGAAATAAAACAACGACTCAACCGCCAGATCCGCGAGCTTGTGAAGAAAGACTTCGCCTGAAGACTCGAACTGGAAGTCAGCAAGCCTTTTGTCGACCACTCTGGAATTTCGAAAACGAGTGCTGGGTCTCGAAGCTATATGATGTAAGGCGACAGGCATATAACAGTACACCAGTCAACTTCAAGAGGGAGGTAAACGAACGGGAAAGGATGCGCAATCCAAGCCACCAGTGACATCGAGAATCACAACCAGCGAACTCATCCGTACCTCCAAACCAGATAAATTGAGAATATCAATTTCCAGCGGGCGGTGATCTTTGCGATGTCCCCGAGCATTTCGTCTGCCGCTGCGTTGTCCAGTGAGCTCGTTTGCCGTAATCCAGTATGTCCCGGCTGCCAATGGTGTCTGCTTTGCCAGCTGGCTTACACGTGGGCATACCAGGCCTGGACCAGCACCATTGAGGTCTGGGGCCAGCTAGAAGGCACCCTCCACAGTTTGGTACAACAAGAACCCAAAGAGTCGGCCTCGAGAAGGCAGACATGATTCGTTCCATTCCTGTTCCTCCCGGTGGTGCTCTCACGCTGTACCTCAATTTACTGTTTGCACCTCTTCTGCCTGTCCGACAGAGCTTGATCCATACTTGCAACGATCTAATCTGCGATTACATCCGATGGTTCTCGTCAGGCTCAGGATTCATGCATTGTATGAAAAATCACACCCGACACCTAATTCTCCACCATGGCGGAGAAGAACTCGCCGTGTAGTAGGTCTACCTCGCGGATGCGGCTATGAGCACGGCCAGCTCCAAGCTCGCACTTCTCGAGCAAAAGTCAGATCATGAGAGAGGAGCACGTCAATGAGACTTGGTTCGATGACCGGTCTGATCGAGCACGCGCTCGCAAATACCATAGCCGCAGGCTTCATCAAGTCCATCCTGCGGATCTACCGCTCTGTAGTACGGTAGCATGTCACCGACGAATCCAACAGCATAACTGGACTTCATCACGATCTCCATTCAAGCATCCGTCAAGAGCCCACCACAACCGTTCAACTCTCCCGCCAGAGCATCCCCTTTGTCACAACCACCGACCGACGTCTCCTTGTTCGCTTCAATATGACGCATCAATCCCGCCTTTGCGGCAAGTTGGCAGAGGGCGAGTTCGTCCCCGCCATCCTTGTCACAAACAGTTAGGTTGTCTTGACATCCATGTCTGCATGGAGGTGATGTTGATGCCTGGATTCTGCCTGAGAATTTCAAAATGACGAAGCTCTGCGGTGTACAAACATCGAGGGGACACTTTAAAGGGCCTCAATCAAATGCTTCAAATTGGTCCAGATCATCAATCCTCCTCGTCGGGCACGTCCTTCTGTGGTCTACTCACCAACCTTCCAAGACGTCGCCAACCAGACCATCTCGTCGGCAGCCACTGCATCCGCACCATCCGCTGCTGCTGCGTTTCTTTCTGCTGTCTCGAGCGCGCCATCCAGGTGCGCGCAGTCCGAAGCCTCAAGGTACTCCGGATGGCACACACTAACAGACACATCAGGCAGCCGATGGCTCCCTCGCCGAGGAGCGCAAGGCCACTGAGCACGACCGTGGCGACGCGAAGCAGCAACGCCTCGCCGAGGAGCGCAAGGCCACTGAGCACGACCGTGGCGACGCGAAGCAGCAACGCCTCGCCGAATCGAGGGATACCATGAGCATCGTTGTGCCACCACGGACTCATCCCAAGCGCCACTCGAATCACATCACGAACCCATCATGCGCGACATGAACGGCCCGCCCAGTCCGCCATTCATATTCGAGATTGAGCAAAGCAGAAAGGCACGCAGAGTGGAACGTCAAGCAAAACAGGATGGCAAGCAAACAGTGGGCTGCGCCGCAAAATGAGGACAGCATTGTTGAAGAGAATACATTGGACATGCCGGTCACCCCTCTCGGGCGCAACGTCAGTATCAATGCACGGCGAGACCCAAGTCGACTGGAGTCAGACACGCCCCATACAAGATGGCTCCGACCTCGCGCTTCGGCACCTCGTGGATCTGCATCTTCCGCCAATCGCCGAGACTGCAGGAGTTGGGTTCGGCGAAATAACGCTTCATCCGTCATACCCGCGCGCCATCACGAGCATCCGAGGGAGACCTGCTACCGACGGCGGAGGCCAGAACCACGAATCCGCAAAGAACAACTCCGCGCGATTGAATCTCGCACGAGCAGAACGATCCGGAACGCCATGAAAGAGTGCTGGGTCTTGACAATATGCCGCAGGGCGCGAGTCGGTACTCGAAGCCATTCAATACGGCGGAGAAGCGGGTCAAGGAGGACTTCATGACATCCTCTTGCCCAACAATGTCTCCCGTCAAAAGTTGACGACCAAAAAGTTGACGACCCAAAAGTTGACGACCCAAAAGTGCACGACCTGTTACGAGCCATGGATCCTTGGATAAACCATGGTTACGGTTCCTCACGGGCTTGGCAGAGGGTGTGAAAACCTTTCACACCATCAATTCAGAAGCAAAAACAGCAACAGGAGGAAGAGGAGGAAGAGGAAGAGGAGGAGGAGGACGGACTGGTCGGCCGGTTGGAAGTGGAGCTGCTGAGGAGTACGTGCCAACGATCAATGGTGCGTACTACAGCAGCCACTCCAATGCGGTCGGCCAGGTCCTGTCGGACTAGAACTCGCGCCGGCGCTCGCATGCCGCGCGGATTGAAGAGACTGCGTTTGGAGAAGATCGGTCGGAGAGGTATGCTCGTTGTGTTGGGCGGGACCGCGTTAGGGGATACACCCCATGTAGAGTGTACACGGCGGCTGGACGTGCTCGTTTTAATAAAGGGCTTGGTGTTGGCAAGTGTGCTCGCTGCCGCTTTGGCGGCCACGTATGCGAGTAGATAGCAGCAGAAAGTCTTGTTCGTTGGCGGTGAATCGTGTGCATCCTGTTCTTCTTCCACGACTGTTCGTGCTCGGAAATTTCTTCGCAGAAGTGTGGCGAAATCGAGGTCCTCTGCGGCAGTCCGGTCGAGCTTGATGGTGAGGCATGCGATCCATCCACTCCTTCGCAGTCCACTCCTTCCAATGTGCAGCAGTCCTTCCATTGTGCAGCAGTCTTTCCATTGTGCAGCAGTCCTTCCAAAGCGGTTGTAGCAATTGTCCACGATGTCTCTCCACCCTGCTCTCCACAGCCGTATCGAGTTGCTCGCCCACATTTCATCGTGAAACTCCATGCGTTTTCATGAATGCATAGCTCTTGTCCTCATTCATCATTCCATCGTGCCTCGCATGGCGATAACCAACGCATTCAACGCATGTCGCCGCAGGAAGTCCAGTGTAGTAACAAGAAGTCCAATGTGATAACAAAAAGTCCAGTGTGATAACAGAAAGTCCTGGGGCCTGAGACTGCCGCGCTGTATCGCCAGATGTGTCCAGTTGGATTTGTAGAGTCGGCATCGTAGCGTGAGTTCTTTGCAAGCGGGCGATGTGGTTGTAGCAATGGAAGTGAGGTCGATGGAAGGAAGAAGGTCTCTGGGATTCGAGGCAGCCGTGACAGCATATACGCCCACCAAAGGTTTGTTTACGCAGGGCAATACTCGTCGAATTCGACACGCTTCCTTCCAAGAGCACGACATCGTGGTCGCATCCCCACACACAATGGCATACACAATGACGAACAAAAGATCGCGGGACTTGCTGGACTGGACGCCCATGTTGGTGGATTGCAACATACAAGGGAGAACAAATGAGGATGTCATTGAGGACTCGAGAGCACGGGGAGATGGATCTGAGGACGAGATAAGGACGAGATGAGGACGAGATGAGGACGAGAGCATTGGCTACAGTCTATGGCATGCGACACACACACTGGAACTCTTCGTCCAATCTCGAATCTCACCGGTCCAACGAACTGCGACTGCGACAATACACGAGAGGCATCGCGACCGATCAAGACGACGACAACATTCCACACTCCCTCCATTCTCAACACCCACGTCAATTGCGGCGACGGCGAGGACGCACCGGACTCTCGTCCACCTCATCAAGGCCGAGGAAGTCGTCCATCTCACCGAACTCTGCCTCTGCGCTCCTAGCCTCCTGGACTCTGCGTGATGGTGTGCGTTCACGGCCGCTGCTGCGACAGACGGTCTGGTTGGCGTCGTGCATTTGCTATTGAGCAGCACGAGCAGGAGTGGTAGCCGCAGCAGGACGACTGGATGGACCGGCGATGTTGCCTGGCGCGACCATTGTGCTGCTTCCAGGACTGCCAACTCGTGGCACTTGAGACTCGCGACCGAGAGGAGTCAATGCTGCTTCACTTGCAGGGCGCTTGTCCACAGTGCTTCCACCTGCGCCACCAGTCTCTCTACCAGCCTCGTCTCCACCAGTCTCTCCACCAGCAGTTCCACCAGCAGTTCCACCGCGTCCTCCGCGACCGCGCTTGTGTGGTCTACCTCTGCCTCTGCCCCTGCCACCACGACCACGCTTAGCGGCACGCCCTCGATCCTCATCTTCTGCATCGTCAGCCATGGAATTCGAGTTGGCCAGAGCTTGCTGCAGCAGTGTAGCTGCTTGGGCCGACTTGTCAGAGCGCTGTGTGTGACCAGTCTTGCACTGGGCGACGGTAGTCTCTGGAAGCGACGGCCTCGGGGCTGCATCTAGATTGGCCTTCTTCCTCGCTGCTTCCTTAACCGCTTCACGGTTGCGTTACTTCTTGTCGAGATCTGCGCGACGCTCAATGTACACATCTGGGGCCACCTTGACTATCTCCTGTGCCAATAGCCCGAGGGGAATCTCAGAGCGACGCACAGGTCCGCCGTCAGCATGCCATGCAGAAAACAGCGGTGCGAGATCCTTGATATCATCCGCCGTTAACTCTGGCTCACTATCTGGCCGCTCCAGACCCTCAAACCGAATGCACTCGGCCAGCTCCCAAACGTACTGGTCTTCGATGAGGAGATTGTATGGCAGATCCGCCAACAGATTGTCGAAGTCGTATCCCTGCTGGATTGCCTCGAAGTCGAATGCCTTGCGACAGAATTGGCCGAGAATGTCCTTCAGCTTGGGCAAGAAGAATGCTTGCTTCGAGCCTGCTCTTGGTGCTGTCCTCGATTTTGGCACGGCTGGTGGCTCCTTTTCCCAGAGAATAAGCTGGAGCAGCGCTGGGTTGCACATGCTGCAGCATTTGATCGGATCGACTGCGACAGAGTCGTACATCTTGAGATGCTCTTCATACAGATGGTTGCACACGACACGACAGCAGCGTAGTGTCGCAAGGTACTGGCTGTTAAGGGCGAGGCGGATGATGTTCGTCTCCTTTTCACGCCACTCGATCTCCTGCTTGGTCCAGTCCTTCTTGTGGTAGTTGTCATCGGATGAAATCCCAAGGCGAGCGGCAGCGGCAGCGACAGCAGCAGCATCGTCAGTATCGCCATCTTGATCTGGATCACCGAGGAGACCTTCACCTGCCTCTGCCATGGTCGTGTTGCGCGGTCCACTCGGCAGGAAAGGTGCGTGTTCATGCGCGCGCGCCGGCTCTGGCTGATACGGAGTAGCTGCTCCTCCATCGCGGTGAACCATCGAATCATGCTTGGATCCTTCTGGGACGTTCTTCTGTGCATCGTCGACATAGTACGAATAAAACCAGACGAAGTATCCAGTCAGACCTTGGGCACGAACGGCCCGACCGGCCTTCTGATTCACATGGTCGATATCCTTGGTGATGGGGAGCTTCCACAACTTCTAAGCGATCGGGAGTCTGACAAAGTAAGGTACGTGTGATGAGGCGTCGATGGCAGGTCGCAGGTGCAGCAACGTTGGTACCTTGGCTTGCTTGGCGAGTTGGACAGCCGAGGTTCAGGCCAGTTCACCGGATCGGATCATCTCTTCCGCCGATTCCAGTTGCCGAGTCATCAGGTTGTATGAGACATCGGGTGGCCCTCACGTCACAATCAATAAACTGTCCTTACTCGTCTCGTTGGCCTTGCCATGGCAAGCACATCGCAGCCATCGAATGGCATCGTCAATGTAACCCTCACCGACGCTTCGATCCTCGAGCACCCACATGATCAGCAATATCGCTCGACTTAAGCCTCTACGCCTGAGGGCAGACAGCCAGAGCGTGAGAGCACGCCTTCACTCGCCGAACATGTCCTCGTACTGCAGTCGCACCACATGAAGACCGCGCGAGGCTTCCATTTTGGGAGCGACCCGAGTCAGTGCGATGTGTTCATCGGCGCCAGAGCCATTGGCATCAGCGGAATTCACTTTCGATTATCGTTCGATTTCACACAGGATTGGCCGCCGACCTATATGGTCGTGACCAACACTACTTAGAGACAGGGACCAAGGGACTGTAGTGAACAATCGAAAGCTAGTCCGTCTGATGAAGGAATCGATTGCTCAGAAGACGCGATACACAATCGTCGCCGGATCGATGTCGCTTAGGGTAGAATTCAATCCTGAAAGATTGACCGCAACCTTGTGGGATGATTTGCGTCGCATGGCGAACCAGCCAGAGGATTTCATACGACTCAAGATCCTCTCGTTGACACAGGAGACACCCAAACGTCACACCAACCAGAAACTCGACCGTGCGAAAGATTATGCGGACTTCCGATCAGAAACTACTGGCCGTGAAGATGATCGTTAATAAGTCCCTGTCCTCTGGGCAGATCCCGCCCGCCGAGGAGACCCTCGAAAGAGAGCTGCGGATGTCTACGCTGCATTTAATTCAACACAATAATGGACACCTAAACGTCATAAAAACCGTCGACTTCTTCGCATAGCAAGGTGCGCGGCTTCTTGTTATAGAGTTTGCGGCATGTAGGAACCTCGAGGAGTACATGCACACCGTTCTTCCACATGCGCTAGACGAGGAGACCGGCCGTACCATTATGGTCTAAGTCTGGCGAGGTCTCAAGTGGCTCCACGAAAACGATGTTAGTCACGGTGATCTTACAGCCGCGAACGTCTTGCTCCGCTTACTTCATCCGTCCGACTGCGTGATCAGCGACTTCGGAGAGTCGCGTAAAGGTCGAATGCAGACTACTTTGCCCGGAACCTTGGTTTACATAGCCCCGGAAGTGGCTCGTATCTATCTGCACGGCGGAGATGGATATGAGTACGACGCGCAGCGAGCAGACGTATGGTCGACCGGTGTACTTGCCTCTCGTATCTTGACCTTGAAACTGCCTCCGATCCCTAGCGACGGCAAGTGGCTCGCGATGTTTGCTACACTTCGCGGGTGGAGTCCTACCTTTGAAGGGCTCTCGGAGAACTGCTCGGCTCTTCTACTGCGGATACTCTCCTATGATTCCAGCCGGCGACCGAGTGCTGCGCAATGCCTTGACGACGACTGGCATGTGGACTACCCATATGAACTCACCGATGACCAACGTTCGAGCGGCGAGACTTTGCGGCCTGATGCACTTGGCGGCCTCTCTGCCGGAGGAGCGCATGCTGTAGAGTGGGCGGATGACTTTCATCCAGACTTCTCGCGACTATACCCTCCACCGCCGTGCAGCTTACCGGACACTGCTGTACCCAGCTTCAGTAGCGTTCCTCCGGAGGCAGAGGCTACTACAGTGCCACCACCGAGATACAACTTGCGGCCAAGGAACACTCGAACGACTTAAGATTACTGTCAAGTTTTATTAAGGCGACGGGAGGATGTTAATTGATCATAGTTGATACTGCATTTGCACGAAGTGGTCAAGGAATCACTACCCCCGATGTCGACTGGTACACGCATAAAGGCCCGGGGAAATGTAGGCAGACCGCGAGGATCGACGAGACGTGTGAACATTGCAACCATACCTGTGCAAACCATATCTTCTCATACCTTATCCGACTATTCTTAACAACTGTTCGACATTCGAAGGGCAACATTTGGCAGTGCTCGCAGACGTTTGAGCTTCAAGTCTTCATACGTAAAGAGTGTTTAAACCCATGGAATGCTCCACGCAGGCAAGTTGTGTGGGCGAGCGAACATATCGGCGGTATGTTTGTAGTGAAGTATCACAATGTTCGACAGACTGCGGACTCCGATCATAAATGCCATCCTCGCACTGCCTCACGGTTGCGGCCAAATTTGGTTCAGACCATAGTGCGTCCATAGAGCATGGACTAAGTAGGCGGTGAATAGTGGACGAGACTGTGTATTTCAGACTCCAGATAGCGAACTGTGCATAGGAGATAGTGTATCATTGTTCCGTCTCTTCGCGAGTGTCCTTCGGATCTGACTGTCGTATACTCTCTTTTCGCAGTTCTTAGGTTGCGCGATCGAGTCAGGCGTATGGTACAACCGAGACGTTGATGGAACGACCGAGGCGTTGATGGGAGCCAAGGTAAGAGAGATGCTACTGGGACGTCAGTGAAATTGTCCTCGATCAAGAAAGGGGTCAGGCATACTTGCGGCACTCTGAATCGGCTACTTTGCCAGCCGCGACCAACAGAAGCAAATCAAGGTGAGAACCCCGAAAAAGGCGGCAGTCAGATCCAGAGCAAGCTCCAACCAATGACGTTTGACACGGTCTTCGTTCGAATTGAGCGCTTCGTCGCATTCTGCCATGACCGGGAGGGGCTGAAGAGCAGGTCGTCTGTCCACTAACGTGTTCACGGCATAAATCCACATCAACAACCTAGATGTGTTAGCCGCATCCGTGAGACGCGAAGCACAGCTGCTTACATTTTTGTAGGAGGTCGAGTGACTTCTGAAGACTCCTGTGCTCGTGGTGCGTTTCTCGAAGTCGAAGTGGGATGAAAGAAGGAATTGAGCTGCGGCTCGAAGATATGTCTCGCGAAATACGTCTGCCCTGCAACGAGGGCATATATGGGCAGAACGAAAGACTCATTTCGGCAGCGCCTCGGAGAGGCTCAGTTGAGGCTGAACATTGACGAGGGGAGGAGTCTTCGAATAGACTGGCGGAGTCGCTACCCTCGTGGCCTTGAGTCTGCCCCCAGCAATGCCCATGACTTGGTCAGGATACGCTCAGCCTCGTCATCTACTGAGGACAAGCTGCGTCGACCGGTGAAGGGGGGTGGAGTGCCGAGATGATCAGCGCTCAGGCTCTGTGCTCGGGATGCGCTCTCTGGGGAATCACCACGGATAACTGCTCAGAGATGCTACCTCGAGCTGACTCTTGGGTTGGGCGGACCGCAAGAGAAAGACCTTGTTGCGGACGTATAATGCCCTCAACAAAGGCCAAATGTGTAGCCAAAAACGACTAACGCCATCGTGCAGAATTATGCAAGGAAGCGGATGTGGAGACGCATCGCTTGTGAGTGGTAACTCAAGATGCCACGGACATCGGAGACCACTCACTGCCAGCGCTTCCCCTCATAACGCAGTGTGGGCTAGCATCTCGCCCATGCCAAGGATCACATTGTACTTTGTCTTCACGCGGTGAACAGCACCCGTTGTCGTCCAAGCACTGTGAAAGGCCCTCAGTCATTTCCGAAGCCCTCGAACGACCACACTTTTGACCATGTCGACCACCTCTCGACGGAAGTACACATCGAAGCAGGAGCGCCGGGCAGAAGCGCGAGCAAACTACTTCGACTTCTGTGCAACCGACACAAGTGCACTACGCAGGAACTGGACGAATGGCCACGTCGTCTCCCCGTGCTCACGCTCGAAGTGAACTCGCTGCACTACATCCTCTCAGATACTGGCTCTGCACCGGATTATCCCTGGGATCGAGGATCAGCCTACTCAGCTCACCACACGGAAGATTCGTAATCAGTCAATATACAAGGCATGGTCCGATTCAGAACCAGCGCTGATGGCGACTGGTGGCATGGCATCGAGTTTTTCATGGGTGATGACTGCTTTGTCGGATACAAAGAGCTTTGGAACGGGGGGCCCCGATGGCAAGAGATGATATGTCGCCTGCGTGGAACATCAAAATGCGCGGCTACGTCCAGGGACCACGACAAGATCGCGTTTCGACGGACCGCGGTCCGCCAACTTGTTTGGTATCGTATGATCGATCAAGATTTGGGGTTCTCCGGAGAGGCCGCCACTGGCAATGGCGCTCTCCTCGATCGTGCGGAGGGACGTGATCGTACTGAGATGGAAGACCGTGACGGCGTGGACACATCCAAGTCTTATGCTCGAAAGGTCAGTAGCCATGCGGAATGAGTTCGACTGCCTACATCTAATCATTCTTATCAGTTCGATCTTGATCACCATTCGTCTTTCACGCCCACAGATAAAGGTCTCGGAGTCACGCGCGACAGGATGGGTCATTCGAGAAAGGCGGGCAGGCGTTCGGATTTCGGCGTTGACTTTTCGTGTGGCGGTTTACTGTTGTAATAGTCGATGTGCATCGTCGTGGGCGCAGGAGCACTAGACAGTGGCCTCAACGGTCGTCTCTCCTTGAGTTTCGAGAGCCAGCTCAGGCTAAATGGGTACTGCCATTCGCCGGAACGTCTGCACAATCCACAAGGCCTTCCAGAACGAGGGCATCTTTGAACACGGATATGTAGTGATGCCGAAGACGACATGCAGGTTCTTCCTCGGAAGACCTATAATCGGATAGCCAGTCTCCCGCGCTCAACGTTTGCTCGTAGACCTGTACACGGTCGCTCTGCACCGCGATTGTTGCGGTAGTTGAGTAGTCAAGACGTCTGTTGATGTGGACGGCCTCCACTGGCCCAGACTGGTTCAACAAACTGTAGAAATCATGACGTGCGCGCATATGCTCGGGAAGATACGGGCCCATGTCGAAGATTCTGTGTTCCGATGTCAAAAGCTACACCCCCAATTAGCAAACACAGGAGAGGGCGAGAATTCTGACCATACCAGGAGGCATGCCGACGAGCGACCAAGCTCGACTCGACGAACGCGGACTCCAACATTGATCGAACGCTCACAAGGCCGTAGTACGGCGTGGCGCACAATGACAGTCGAGCCGGAATGATCCAGAGATCTGTAAACCGCTTCCGTCTCGGCAATGCTGTATCGATGAAAGAATAGATCCACAGTTGCTCCGTCAAAGAGCACAGCTGTTATTGCAGCGATTTGCTGACCAGCTTGCCTCCGCACCATTCTTTGAGGAACACCTTCGACGCAGCTTGTGATTGTGGACTCAGCGAACCATCTTAGACGCAGGAAAGGCGGCACGGTGTCGAAAAGCGGGACGCGTGGATTGCCCGCATCGATCATGTCCCGCAACGTTCTTCCCCGATATGAACAGACGAAGCTTTTCTGCGTTGCGAATCGTTCCCGTGGGATGACACGATACCAAATACCAGCCGAGTGAGAATTCTTGTCGAGCGGATGTAACGATATCGACCTGCATCCGGTAACGTCCAATGCAAGGACTAGGTGCGTCCACTCTCGATTCGATGCAAGGGTGATGAGGTCCGAGTCGTGCTTGCCAGTCTGTGCTTGCTCATCGATATAAACAACGTATTGTCGTCCATCTACGTATCGGCGATGCAAGCGTAGTGTCCATTCGAAGCTGTAGAGTTTTGCTCCGAATTGGCCGAATGTCGTTGTGGTCGAGTATGAATGGAGCTTCGGCAATATTATACTCGAGAGTGATGGCGCGAGCGGTTGGGTGGCCCTGTACGAGACGGCCGACACGTATGCGGAGCTCCAGGGGCAGTGAGGTAAGCCCAGTCGGTCGCTGTGGTCCCAATAACTTCAGAAAGGCCACCATCCACATCTCGGCGGTACGAATTTAGAGCTCATCATCAGCCCCAGGATATGACGGCTCAAAGCAAGCCCGGAGCACGTTCTGCACCATGGCACTGCGCGCGCTTTCCGGTGCGGAATGGAAGCAGTTGTCATGGCGTGCTCGTGTGGTCACGAGCCGCGGAGAATTGGCGGCGCGCTTGACGTTCAGAGGTGTAGGTCGGATCAATCATGCATTACAAGCGAGCCAGGCACTCTGCGGACATTATTGTCAGACAGACTGAGCAACTTGAAAGTAACAGTCCCGTGGAGCGGAGATGGCGCTAGAGGTTAGTGCTCGCCAAGAGGGTCTGTGCTTCTGAGACTAACTACATACAGGATGCCATCGTCAGAGCGGGACGCGCCGAAGGAGCACCGGGAAGCGGACCTCAGGAGACGGCTCCGCAGCCGTCAAAACTTTAAAGTTTCGAGCGACGTCGTCTGCTCTTCTGATGGCGCCCCATACCTCCAAATTGATCACAACGTCGATTTCTCGATTTCTGCGATTTTGGTGTTTTTGTCGAAAGACAGATCTGTATACTGTTTGCTAAGGCCTATATATCTACTTCGATCGAGAGCGGCGTCCTATATTCCGAGTAAGGTAGACATCTTGTTTAGGATTATAAGAGATGTTTCTTACTATCGATATCGCTGTCGTCGTCGCTAGAATCGATCGGAGATATCTTAGTATAGACTACGTACTTTATATACTAGGCTTTCGAAACGCAGTATAGATTATACCTCGATAATACTATAAAATACGTAGACCCGACGACGATAGCAACGATAGTTTTCTTGCTTTTACGTAGTAGGAACGGTTTGCAGTTGCTGTATATAGACGGCGTAGAAAACGATACGTCTTCTACAGCCTTAGAACCGGCGGCTTGTGCTTTGAAAATCGCAAAGTGACGTTGTGATCAATCTGGAGATATGGTACACTATCTTCTACCCGGGGTCCGATAGTCGATTGCAGCAAACAGTCTACCTCCACACAGGCGCTTTCAAGAGAGCTCCCGCCCTTATACTAATTGCTCTGGCACGTGAAGTCGTGGTGGCCTTGTGACCAATTTCTTCGCCGACCAGCGTGCACGAGAGGCTGAGCAGCGCGCGACCGAGCAGGCTGCGAGGGCGGCACAAGAGCAAGCAGGGCGTGTGAATCGAGGCGGATATCGAGGAAGACACTATGGCGGAAGCGAGTCGATGGAGCCGACTGCTGAGGAGCTGGAAGCGATGCAGAGGATGGATATCGACTCGCCTCAGTAGCAGGAGGACACGCCGATGGGTGGCGATCCGTCTGAGGATGCTTCTCTTCCGTTGTTCTTCGAGTGCACTGGCTGTTCCATGCGCAGGGCTCGAGCTCGCGATACTGCACCAGGCGCATCCTTCTGTGTGTGGTGTGATGCCGACACGGTTAACAACGACTTGCGCTCGGAGTTGAAGTGGTGTATTCATAGCAGCGGACACGAGACGACGCGAGTCAACTTCAACCATGCACAAGTCGGTACAGAGCGCAAAGACTTCTGCTACAGCTGCACACCGCTTGCTGGAGGGATCGATCCGCGTTACTTCGACTGCATTACATGTGGCTTCTCGAGAGACACGAAGTAGGAGGGTGAGGAGGACACCGGAGAGTGCATGTACTGTGAACAGAAGATTCTCGATGCAGATCTTAATATCCAGATGAAGTGGTGCAAGCAAGGCGGTGGACATGACACCGCACGCGAGGACTTCTTCCCGGGGAAGGACACTAGCCTAAAGCGTCGAGAGCAGGATGCATGCAACGAACACTATGTGCCACGACCGGCTCCAGCATCGTCAACCAAGCAGCCAGCTCCATCATCCTTAAAGCGGCCAGTACCATCGTTCTCAAAGCGGCCAGAGCCATACTTCGACTGCCCTAATTGCAAGGTGTCGAGGAACAAGAACATCCGGTGCCCGAGTAGGAAGTGCCAGTACTGCGAGGGCGTTTTGGATGATGAGTTTAACATAGAGATGAAGTGGTGCAAGTGATGTGCACGCGATCTCGAGCGCATCGATTTCTACCCTGACAAGGATGCCTCACAAGCTGAGCAGACGGTGTGCAATTAATGCGACAGGACGGTTCGCCAATATGCCTCTTTAACCAAGCGGCCAGCACCATCGTCCTCGAAGCGGCCAGCTCCAACATCCTCAAAGCGGCCAGCTCCAGCATCCGAGCAAACTGCTGCCGAAGCGCCAGCCCGTGGTGCAGTGACTCGCGATCATCCAGAGTTCCAATGTGCGCCGGTGCCGCTTCCAGATCATCCACGAGACTACGCACAGCACTTCAAGGCCCAATGTGCACTCATCCCCACTATGTCAATCGAGGAACTTCCGCAGCTCGTGTATATGGTCGGCCAGTGTCCAGGCCAGATGGATGTTTAGAGAGAGATTGTCATCGCCAGCTTGGTTAAGATCTTCGATCTTCTTCACCTAGGGAAGGGCTACCAGCCGAAGGAGATCCAGATCGATATGGTCAATGCGATCGTGTTTGGCCAGATGGATGTTCTCAACATCGTGCGTACTGGCGAGGGCAAGAGTATCACCTTCCAGGCGGTCACAATCATAAGTAAGTTTCACATTCCCTTGCTTCATCCACACGCAGCTAACAGACATCCGCAGCCGGCCTCATCACCCTTCAGATCACACCCCTCAACCGCATTGGCGATGAACACGCCGAGGATCTTCGTCGCATTGCAGAAGCCTCATCCAGCGGTGGACTCGTGCGTCCTATTAACATTACCAAGGAGAGCAAGGCTGCCAATCCCAAGTAGCTGGAAGAACTGGAAGCTGGCGATCGAACACACTGGATTGTCGGCCCAGAGACTGCTGCAGAGCCAACCTTTCGCGCGTTGGTCAAGCGTGTGCGCAACAAGATCGGACTTCTCGTAATTGACGAGTCTTATCTTGTAATGAAGTGGATTAAGTTTCGCGAGGAGTATGCCCAGATTGGTGAGCTGCGCAGCGGCTTGAGGCTAGATGCGCCGATGCTGTGCGTGTCGGCGACCATCTCGGTTGAGACTGAGGCGTTCTTGTTAAGCAGCGACTCGGTGGGTATGCGTCCAGTCGGCGATGGAGCGTTCCATACGCAGGTCATCCGTGGGAGCATCGATCGGCCAGACACCACGTACATCGTCAAGAACATCCCTTCGAACGCAGTTGACTACGACTATCTGTCCTTCCTCGTGCGGAAGGCAGTCGACGACAATGGCCATGCCAGCCCTGGCTCGATGGACAAGGCGCTGGTATTCATCGATGGCCGCACCGCGGTTACCAACTTCTGCAACATTGTGCGTGGATGGCTCGTTGAGAAAACGCAGAGCCAGCCACTCGAGCATCGATACACGAACGATAGCAGTGGTGGCCATGATGTCGACAAGATCGTGTCCTTCTACACTGCCCATGTCGCTCCGCATGACCAGGACAAGCGATACAATGAGTTCAAGAAGCTTGGCCGGGAGTCCCAGATCCGCATTATGGCTGGCACGACCAAAATCAGTACCGGCACCAACGTTCTAGATATCAAGTATGTGACCCAGAACAAGATTCCCATTACCAAGGATCCCGAGGATCAGACACAGCGTCTTGGTCGGTCGCATCGCCTTCAAGATCAGGTGGACGAGAATGGTGACAAGATCTATGGCATTGGCATGACTTTCCAGGAGCATTGGCTCGATAACGAGGAGAAGCATGTGCATCCTGACTCCGGAGGTACATCGCTTATCCCGCCGCCTCCTGAGGAAGAGCTAGAGCCAGTGCCAGCGGGCCCATTGCCAACCGTGTTGTCTCCACGAAGCCGTCGAGAGCGTCCAGTCCGACTTAGCTCCCGTCTGCGCGAGTCCTTGCTCGCTAATGAGATCCCTGGCGAGGGTGACGCTGCGAATCCAGGCGAAGGCGTTGGTGGTGACGAGAGCGACCGTGGCGACAGCGAGTACGAGGATGCGCCAGCCAAGAAGAAGAAGAAGAAGGCATCTGACGGCAAGAGCTTCTTCACCAAGGACGAGATTAAGAAGCGTAAGAACACACCAACTATCTTCCGTGAGATCCGGAACTCACACCTCTTGCACAATGGCAAGGGCCTATGCTGTCGCAAGGTCCAGAACAAGTACCTTGGTGAGGAGCGATGCCAGTATCCACAAGATCCAATCCCTAACGACAAGTGTTGTAACATGTGCAATCCCGAGCTCGAGAAGGAACACAATCTCGACTTGCGCCCACCACCCGGTCCCAAGAAGCCATCAAAGCTAACAGTCGATTCGCGTCGCGGTGTTGCCTTAGCATTCATCGAGCAGTGGGCTGCGCAGAAGTCGGCGACTGCCAGTAGTATGTTCAGCGACGACGAGAACTTTAATGCCGAGCTGCTCCACTTCACGATCCCCACCGACTTCTACATGTCCAAGGACCTGCAGTACCAGCTGTGCAACATCTTCGCTAACATTACTAAGGATTGGCCTGGTGTGACGGACGAAGAAGTCTTTGAAACTGCGCCACTTCTTAATAACTGGTCGGAGCAGCAGGATATCCAGGAGTTGATGATCTACCTTAACCAGATCGACGTTCATCATAAGTGGGAAACCATCTATAAGGCCAAGGAAGCAGCGGAGAAGGAGGCCGAGGAGGCTGAGAAGGCGAGGAAAGCGGCACTCCGCGCTGCTGTCTCTCAAGTACAGACAGTCCAAGGCACCGGCCGTGCAGCCATGGATGCGCGTCGCAAGGCCACCCAGGGGAATATCCGGAACTCAGCGGATCTCAATTCATTGCGTGTCCAAGCCAACGTTCGAGCAACGAAGCAGGCCCAAGCAGCCCAAACTCAAGCAGGTTAGGCTTAAGCAGGTCCGACTCCAGCAGGCCAGCAGACTTAAACAGGTCCGACTCCAGCAGGCCAGCAGACTCCAGCAAGCCAGCAGACTCCAGCAAGCCAGCAGACTCCAGCAAGCCAGCAGACTCCAGCAAGCCAGCAGACTCCAGCAAGCCAGCAGACTCCAGCAAGCCAGCAGACTCCAGCAGGTCCGACTCTAGCAGGCCAGCAGACTCCAGCTCGTCGATTAGCCCGCAATCTAGCACCTCTGCAGACGCAGAATCTGGCAGGTGTCGCAGCTGGTCCGGCGAGTGCTCCAATCGCTGGTCCATCGACTACTTCACCTACCACTCGTCGTCGATCCACACCAGCTGTCACCGGCGCAACCGGACAGAAGAGTGTCATTGAAGAACAGCAAACCGCAGAGGTGGGCGGTCCAGCTACGCGCGCACGCATCCTCTCACTAGGCAGAGACACGACTACGGAGGTTCCTCCTACCGGCGAGCAATTGCAGGCTATGCTAGAGACGGTGTCGCTTAGGAGCAGCCGGGGTCGCAAGCGCTCCTTCACGGCGAAGAATCTACGGGGTGTGAATCGCGATAGCAGCCCGAGAGGTTGAAGCAGGCGGAGACTAAGGAGGTGTAATCGGAATATCCGGTATAGCTTAAGTCGACAGCAACCGGTGGGAACTCTGGTCTCTTCATGTTAAGAACACCGTGTATATCGTAGAGCTTCCGTAGATTCGATGAGAAGTTCTTGTTCAGCCTCGCTTCCTGATAACCACCTCTCTTGCTCTTAGACTTTCTGCTCTGGCGCGCTAACATATTGTTCTGACGGCAGACTTATTGTTCTGGCAGTAGTCGACGTATTGTTCTGAGGGCCTTAAAACTCAACCTCATTGCGGCAGGTTTGGTCGCGGCTAGGCTCGGTCGCTGTCGCAGTTAGTGTCGCATAATGATCGTTTTCGCCGTCGCATGAGGATCGTTTGTCTGTTGTTAGAACGGATGCTGTCGCAAAGTGTCGTACGACATAAGCGGGGCTGCCTCCGCAAAGCGTTCAAACCACTTTGTATCACGCCCCAAATCCTCCTGCTGTTGTCCTCGACACACTTCATCTTCTCTTCTTCGAATGCATCCTCCCTAACGCCAACGCCAACGCCAACGCCAACGCCAACGCCGACCGATCCCTTACATTTATTGTCCTAACACGAATCGCGAATTGCGTTAGGACAAATAATGCCTGCTATCTGCAGCCACCCCGAACTCGATCGACTCTACAGCCTACGAATCTCGAACTCGATCGACTCTACAGTCTGCGAATCTCCGAACCTCGAATCCACGAATCCAGCCATCCATTGCGTTAGGACAAAAAATACAATCGTGTTAGGACAAAAAACACAGGAGCTAGAAAGATTGCAGAAGCCGGAAAATGGACACACTCGACCTGAGATTTCAAGATTGAAGATTGAAGATTGAAGACACTACTAAACCAGCTCGTTTCAAGGCTATCTACTCGCACACCTCTCCACCGACGCGACAACGGGAGCACTTGACCGACGCCTTGCCCTTCTCGAACAGACCGGCAGCCTCGTGTGTGTACACTTTGCACGGGCTAATGCCACCGCGTTGCTCTCTTAGAACACACTTCTTGCAGGCCGGAATCCGAGCAGTGCTATACTGCGGCTGCTCTTCAATTCTGGCGACAGCCGAGATCTTCCTCGGCTCAGCTGGCTTCATGTTGTCCCAGCCGATCCGATCCACCTGCTTCGTCCACCACTTGCCAGTCTCTTGTGGCTGGTATAGCTCCGCAGAGCCAGAGCCAGAAGGTCGACCGCGACCGCGGTCTTGCTGTTGTTGTTGCTGTTGAGGAGGTGTCGGAGCTGGAGCTGGAGCTGGAGCTGGAGCAGGAGCAAGCAGGGTGTCATCGTCGTCTTCTTCTTCCTCATCTGAGGGCACGACAAGTTCGAACGGGTCGGAGGATGGTGGTGGTGGTGAGCTGCGGCGGCGAAGAGCAGGACGGCGCAGGGCAGAAAGGCGACTAGCGGCTCTTGGTGGTGGCGGCGGAGGTGTGGTTGATGTGCGGGCGAAGGAGAGGGCAAGAGAGGGCGCCAGGCAGGGGCAGCAGCGCGCGCAGGTTCTCGGTCGGCATATTCAGCGACATCGTCCAGCAAAGCGTCCAGGTCGACTTCTACGAAGGGAGGAGAAGAGCGCGACATCTTGATGTTGGTATTGGTGTTGATGTTGGTGTTGGTGATGGCGACAGAGGTGGCGTGCTGGTGCGTGACGAAGAAGCGAAGAAGAAGGACGAGAAGAATGAGGTGGGTGCGGAGTGATATAGGCAGCAGGAGGAGGTGATTTCGTGGTATTGTCGGCTTCACGTGCGATTGTCGACAATCTCTTCGACAAAGCAGAAAACGTGGACTTACAGATGGGCGGGCGAGGGAGAGGAAGAAGGCGAGCCGCCACCGGTGAAGCCAGCGAAGCCAGCATTGTCATCGTCGTCGTCGTCGAGGATGATGTTGTTGTCGGAAGAGGTGGTGACCGGCGGAGCAAAGGAGAAGGCCGGGATGGACGGAGGGACTGTGTCGCGACCACGATCGTCGGATAGGTGGCGGGTTTTGTCACGCCTACATTGAAGTTAGCTTAAAAGTCACCGGACGACCGCTTCACTGCTGGACCGCTGGACTGCTGGACCGCTGGACTGCTGGACTGCTGGACTTACTTCGTGATGCTGGTGGTGGAGCGGCTCTTGGTCGAGCTCGCAACGAACGGAAAGAGCTGGCGTGCCCAATGGGCAGCGAGACGAGACATGGTGGCGGCGGCGCGGCGGATTGTGATGATGGCGATGATGGTGATGCCTTCGATAGGCATGGACGGACAACAAAAAGGGAAGAGAGATCCGGCGGCAGTGATGTTGCGGCTGCTGCTGTTGTACGTGAGGAGAAAGAAGAAGAAGAAGCAGACGACAAACAGAGCGGCGATCGACGACGTTTTGTCACCGGACGACTCACTTTCCTTCCTATTGGTGAGAAACCTCACATTGGCGACAACCCTTCACTCCCTGACCGAACCGAGCTTCACTTCACCCTCCGACCGCATTTCAGCCTGAGGTTATTGTTCTGGCACGAGCGATGTTATTGCTTTAGCATGAGGTTATCGTTCTGACACGAGCGATATTATCGTTCTGGCATAAGCGAAGTTATTGCTCTGAGCTACGAGTGACCACAAGGCGACAACGGCTGAGATCAGAGGCAAAGGCACATTGATAACAGGGACTTTTCGTTCTGACTACTTCGAGTTGTTCTGGCACAACCGACTTATTGCTCTGGACAGTCATCGTTTCACCACCCCTTCGCATCAACAGCTCATTCGCACTCACAAGGCGCTGCTCATTCCACCGACAGCCCCATCGTCTGCAACATCCTCCCAGTCATCTTCCCCGATCTCCTCCTCGATCTCGTCCTCGCCGCCTCCACCAGCCGCAATGAATGCTTCATCGCCATCCTCAGCAGCAGCTTCACTGTGTTGACCGAAATCCTCAGGCTCACCATCGTCGAAGTTTGGCGAGACCGTGGTGATACCACGCGCGAAACGCCGGTTCTCAGTGTTGAAGTTACCGACCTTCGACAACAGAAGTTCCACACCAGCTTGCCGGATGTCCTCTGACAGGGCACCAGTGCGAGCCTTGATGGACGAGAGGCCCTTCTCCTGGAGCTGCATGCCATATCCGATGATGTCGTCGGATGTGTTCTTCGCAGTGTGATAGTTAGTGTACGTCGCTCCGAGTCCACCGAAGATCAGCTTCAGCACACGGGTGCACTCGCGCATGAGGGCGATGCGACGAAAGGTCTTGTCGAGAGTGTGCGTGGAGTTGGCGTGCTGCTTGATGTCCATGGAGTACTCCATATTGTAGATTTCGACGAGCTCGTCCGTGGCCACTGCCTTGCTGCGATGACCAGACTGGTTCAGGACACTGGAAGCCAGGATACCGGTCTGGAGTTCTTCATCGACAGCCTCGCTCAACAACCACCGCAGGTAGATCATCTCACGACCGTAGTTGCTCTGGCCTGCACTAAGGAACTGGATAATCAATCGATCCACGAGGCGGCGCATGTGGCCAATGTCCTCCATCCGAGTCGCCTTGCCAATGGTCATAAAGAGCTCCACTTCTTGCATCATGCGGGCCTGTGTCGTAAATACCGGATCCTTAATGAAGGTCGGATCCTCGGCCGTAGCATCAGTTCCTTTCCACGCCTTCGCAGTGAACGCCTTCTGGTAGATGGACTCCAAGACTTCCAGATACTTGGTCTTGCCCATATCAGACACCGAGCGACGGATCGCATCCAGATCAGATTCATCACCGCGCCGAACGAACGTGCAATCCTGGCGATCCTTCAGTTCCTGCACGAACATGCCGAGAACGCAAGCCTTGAACCCACGAACAACAAGACTCTGCGTGTTAAAGAACTTGGGGTTCTTGTTGGTGATCTTCTTAATGCCGAAGTACTTGTTGTCGGCTTTGAGGCCGTGATCAAGGACATCGCCGTCCTTGTTTAGATCATAGTGCGTGCGCATTGCAACAGTCCACAGGTTATTCATCTTGATGTGGAACCAGGCAGGGATCGGAAGCATCCAATCCTTCTTGTCGAACGAGAGCTCGCTCTCGACCATCTCCTTCATCACCGAGCGAGCGCGTTCGATCGTCATCTGGTCACCATGGATGAGCCACAACCGACCACTCTTCTCAGCCTTGAAGTCTTCTCTGCAGAACTTCAGAAACCTCAGCCAGACGTCCTCATGCACCGCATACGTCCCCTTAAGGGAGGCCTCATCATTCATCGACACCGGCAGCGACAGCACTTGGGTAAGCGCATGGATCAGCTCGTCAAGCACTGGCCATTGCGGACGACTGCCACCGGACCCAAACAGTTGGTTAATGATCTCGTTGCCAATCGCAGCGGCCATACTCTGGTTAATGTGATACAGCGCGGTTGCATGGTCCGGAGTCATCGCCAACATCGCAGGATCTGGGCCACCTTCTCCTTCATCTTCCGGAGCGTCTTCCACAGTCGCGGCGAACGGATCGCGAGTCTGAGTCTGAGTCTAAGTCTGAGCCTGAGCCTAAGGAGGTGGCTCTGGACCGTACACAGGTCCGGCCACAGGACGACCTTAAGCATCCGCTTGGGTGTCCTGCGCTGCAAGGTGTTTGGCGCTCTGCTTGCCGCGAGCGAGGATGTCACCGACGGTGTCCTTGCTGCCGAGGTTGCGAATGATGCTCTTGGCCAAGAGTGGCGTCTTCCAATTGACCATGCCCTTGTTGATGTTCTTGTGGATGTACTGGCACTTCGCGATTAGGGACGTGGTCATATTCTTCTGCTCGTTCTTCTGCCCAACGACCTGCTCATTCTTCTGCTCCTGGCGGCAGAAGTTGTCGTACGCGATCAGCACCTGGGGATCCTTCGCCATTTCCACTACCGCACGTATATGCTCATCGGCATTCGATTCTTGAAGAGCTTGGAGGGTCTTGAAACCAGACACGAGGCCGGCGCGATTAAGAACTGAAATCAGACGGCTCTTAACACCACCTGTGACCAACAACAAACCGAGCGCCTTTGGCATCCAGTTCGCACGCTGCTTGGCAATCGAGTGGACGACAGTGGTCGTCATTATCACACTGCGCTTTGCAATCAAGTCGTACTTGTTCTTGAATCGCTGCTTGACTTCGGCCCAGTTGGCGCGATCATTAGGCAGAAGCTCGTCGTTGATCATCGCATACCAAGTCGGCGCCGTCTTGCGAATGATCTCGTTGATCTCATTCAGCTCGACCTGCTTCATGCTGTTCTCGGGCTTGTACTTGTCGAAGAATGGCATGCTAACAAGCTTCTTCAGCTCTGACCGGATCTGCTTCGTGCTAACAAGCTTCTCACGCCACAGGACTGACTGGATTCTACGGACTCGACGGCGGTATGTTGCTGACCGATACTGCAGCTTGTCTGCGCGAGTCCAGTGGCGAAGAAGGGCTTCAAATCCACCAAATCTAGCATCGCGAACGGCCTTCATCACATTCTTGAACTTAAGCTGGAAGATCCGCTTCTCTTTAGCTGTGCGCTCCTGTCCAGGCAACAGCTCTTCTTCATCGTTATCAACATCCTCATCCTCTGGATCGGCATCCGGATCCTCTTCGTTGGTTTCGGGCTCCTCACCACTCAGCTCGGCATCTTGATTGTCTTCATCCTCGATCTCGCGGAGCAGTTTCTCCACTGCGCTGCGCTGTGTATCGTTCAGATCACCGATATCCATGCGCTCGAGTTCAGATGTCACCATCTCGCTCAACAGGGACACGCCGGAGGGAGTGTTAGGATCCATGGCAGCGGTGGAGGTGTTCGGGTGGACAACACGATGTTGCGCAATCGCTTGGAGGGTATCTGTGACAGTACCGGGACTATCTTGGGGGTTGTCGGGGCTGTCAGGGGTATTTTGGTGGTGGTGGAGTTATTGTTCTGGTGTGTGGTTGACTTTTTGTTCTGGAAACTGGCGTTTGCCAAACCAGCGTTCTTTTTGCCTCTCGTTTGAGACGGGTTCACGTTGCGCAACCATTCAAATTACACGGTTGCAATCACCGAAGCGCGCTGAACAAGCTCGTGTGTTCAGATCTATGCTGGGGTGTTGTTGAAGAATCGTTGTATGCAGCCAAACCAGCTTCACGACCTCTTGCCTCTGTTGAAAATCGGAACGCGGGGAACCCAAACGCCCACCCAAATCGTTCCGTTTTTCAACAGAGTCACTTGCACGACCAAAATATCGGTATACCACCATAAGCTGGCAGACCCTTGGGCCCCAAATGGAATCCGGCGCTCCCATTGGCTCAAAACTAGCGAAGCGGGTCAGCTTAGTCAGAACGAAAAAGGAAGCGACAGAACAAAAGGAAGCTACACCAGAACGATAAAGAAGTTACACCAGAGCGATAAGGCCATTGTAGTCGCGTAGCGACGAGAAGCTTGCCGAGAATTTATCTAGAGTCTAAGGGGCTACAACGGAGATAGCAAACAGTCTTAAAGTTCTCGGCTAAATGCTAGTTCGGGTAATACTAGACTCCTAGAACAACAATAGGAAGCTAATCGTAGAGTATACGAGGGTGAATTAGAAACCGGCTATACGGAGGTTAGCTTCCGCATTAGAGTATACGACGTTACTTAAAGGTTATTACTAGCTTAGCTTATAAGTTAGATCTTATAAAATACCGTAGCGCCGATTATAACTAGACGAGCCTCGAAGTAACGGCTAGTTTGCTATAACGCTAGCCCTAGGACTATCGGTAAACTTCTACGAGTTATAGACTCCTAACGACGTAACGGAGTTATAACGGTATAAGTAGTAATAGCTTAAACTTATTACTATTAAGCTAACGATAGTAGAAGATATAGTATATTTAAGAAAAGAAGACGACATTATAATCGTAGTAAGTCTACTTATAGTTTCTATATTAGTAAGGGCCTAGCCGACTTATATACCTACGTCTTACCTATCGAAGGGTAGCGAGAGATTAGACTAGGTACCTACCTAGTAGCGACCCTATCTCTACTTAAATAAGAGGGATATAAGAACTCGGACCTCTTAACCGATAATAGCTTAGCTAAATTATTCTCCTCCGATAATCGTAAGAATAGCGTATTAGAGTTATATAAGACTATCGACGTCTAATACGCCCTCGTTAGAGGATAGATACTCTCGGATAGAACATCGGGTATAGAGCGTCTAGTATATATTACGAAGGCTTCTAGCGAGACGGCCGAACAGACTGCACCTTCACGCGGTGGCCGTCGTAAGTACCTTCCTCGGAAGGGAAACCAAGACAGTCTGGAAGAAACCTCCTCGAAAACCTCTCGAAATCCGCCCGAAATCCTTCTTGAAATCCGCCTCGAAATACAAGCTATAACAGAACAACGGCACGATTCGAACGAACAGCCCTCTACGTTACGAACGAGAAGAGGCAGTCCACTCTATCCTATACGCGCACCTCCTCGAAATCCGAACCGAAATCGCACCTCGTGCACTTTAAAGAGCTAGAACAGTCGGTGGAATCTACAACTCTACGATCAGCCTGCGTAGCTGTATACGTTTGGAAGCGGTATGTAGTTCCACAAAGGCGTATTAAGGATAAGAGGGGGCAGCGAGTTAGACAGCTGCTTTTGCAGTGCTTTTGCACGGCATTTTGCACTGCTTTTGCACTGCGTTTCGAATTTGTAGCGTATGTGCGAAGCGGAAGGATCCGCTGAAAATTCTGCAAAAAGCTTGGCGCGAAAATTCTGCAGCCCCGGCTGCAGACAACGACACTCGTTTAATTTCCTTTGTCTTGCGCTGTTTTAAAGTCCTTCGGCAGATTCTGCTTGCAGGTCCTGCCTTAGGCACGGGGTTTCCCCTAAGGTCAAAGAATACCGAAAGAATTTAATTGTAAATAGATCTACTGCCTTGCTTGCAAGGCCGTCCTACATAGTCGTGGACTCCGAAAGGACGTAAATGGAACAAACAAACAAACAAACAAACAAACAAACAAACAAGGCTTCTAGCGATTATATTCGTACTATAGAAGTCGAGCTCGCTCGTAATTCTATTAAGTCTACGATAATCGACGGTTTTATTCTAGTATAATAACGAGCATTCGCTACCTAAGCTTCTTATTATATAGATTATCCTTCCGTATCCTTTAGTACGCTAATTAAGCTTTACGGATCGCCCCCGAAGTAAAGAGAAAGAGGCGGGTATCTATATAGGTAGTTATTTATACCGGGGAAAATAGTCTATACCTAGGATAAGATACTAGTACTATAGCTCTTCGCGTAAACATAATCTATTATAGTCTCGAATTCTATAGCTATATAAATGTTCCTCGATCCTATTACGGGGTATAGTCGGAGTACTACTCTAGGTATATCTAAGCATGCTTAGTTAGTAGCTTTACGAGTAGCTACCCTTCCCTTTTATTTAGTCGAGCTTCTCTCGACCTTTCTTCTTCTTTCTTTAGAGTATATTAATAATCTAATACCGATTATACGTTCTATCGACTTACCCGTATTATTATATACTCTCGCTTTAAACCTACCCCGACCCGCTAACTAGCCTAGTCGCCGTAGCTTAATTCTACCCGTAAATACGAGAAAGTAAGTATACGCGCCTATTTAGCGTAGGTACGACCTCTCTCTTCTTCTTTATAACCGGCGACGACGAAGTACGCGCCTACGTAAACAAGACACTAACCTAGTCCGAGTACGAATTTAACTCGTCGACTATCTAAGAACTCCCGATTAACGAATCGACTAAGAACGAGTTACTCTAGGCCTAAAAGTAGCCTAAGTCTAAGTCTAAAAACCGCGCTAGACCCTAGAAACGATCTAGGTCTAGAGCCTTCCTCGATCTAATATCTACTACTAATATACGTAACTAGTCCTAGTAGCCCGCGGTATAACGTCCCGCCTAGTTATAGTCTTAAATCGAGACTTAAGCCTCGTACGCTACGGCGTTATCTTAGAACACTATGTCCTAGAATACGATGTAGGGTAATTAGCTCCCTCGCGCCCCGAGTACGTATCGTACGGCGCTTCCTCGAAGATAAGGATCTTTCCGTCGACGAAATAATCTAGAACGTATACGCGAAGGACGACCTCGTATAAGCTATCTCCGCCGCTCTCGACGACGGCCTCTTACGACTACTACCTACGCTTAACGCGCGTATTTCCCTAGGTAATTACCGTAAATAAGGACGGATAATTATAGTTAAAAATAGAGTCTACGTACTAAAGGATAAGGAGCTTCGTACTAAAGTCTTCCGTTACTATTACGATGCCCTACTAGTAGGATACCCTAGCCGAGATCGTACGTATAACCTCGTTATACGAGACTACTACTAGCTAGGGCTCTACGAGGATTACGAACGTTTTACGCGTAACTACTAGACCTATAAGCGCACTAAGGCTTTAAGGGAAGCCTATTAAGGATAGCTCCGTTAACTACCGGTGCCGTTAGTAGCGTACGACTCTATCGCCTCAGACTATATAGTCTAATTGCCGGATAGCGCCTTAGAAAGTAATAGACCGGTCTATAATAACATCCTCGTAGTTACGGACTAGCTTACTAAGCGACGCTACCTTATCCCGGTAGCCGACATAACTCTAGAAACTACGGCTAAAGCGGTCCTTCGCTATATAGTTAGCTAGTAGGGCATCTTCCGTTACGTAGTCTTAGACCGGGGCACCTAATTTCTCGATCCCTTCTATAGGCGCCTAAGTAAGCTTCTCGGCACTAAATAGTACTTTAGTACGGTATAGCACCCTTAGACCGATAGCTAGAGCGAGAACTCGAATTAGCTTATAGAACAATACCTCCGCGCCTATATTAACTATACGTAGAACGACTAGGCTCGATAGCTCTAGACGGCTAAATTCGTACTTAATAACGTAAAGGTAGCTACCGGTATATCTCCCTTCTTCGCGACACTTAGTCGTAATCCTAAGTTATAAGTTCGTTACGTAGACGCTAAGCCGCTACCTATAGCCGTATAGAGAATTAATTAAGTAAGCGTAGATTGCTTTACTAAAGAACTTTAATTTATCTACGACTATTATAAAACTATCCTAATTGCGACATAAGCTCGCCGCGAGAAGAACGATGCTTACTAAGTTGCCCGTACCTACCGAAAAGGTAACCTAGTCTAGCTCGATACGCGTAATATTCGTACTAAGCGCGTAACGAAGAAATTAGCCGATAAGAAGGCCGGCCTATTTAAGGTAAAAAAGGTGTTATTTACTAATGTCTACTAGCTCGATCTTAGTGCCCTTTAAACGTAGATCTACGATGTCTTTTATACTAACCTTCTCCGACCGGTCGCTAACGATCCCTACGGTATATAGTACCGCGATAACGTTATACTACTACCCGACCTTATCGATAGGGAATAAGAATAGGAAGTTAAAGAGGTAGTATTATCGCGGCGTAAGGGCCGGTAGAAGAATATATACTATACCCTATAATAGAAGGGAGGAGATTTAACGGAAGTTTTTAAACCCGAAGACTTAGAACATTATTAAGAGTTAATTATAGACTTCTACTAGCTTAACCCTAGTACGGACAAACCTAAGAACTATACGCCGCTATAGGGATAGATTACGCCGGGCTTAGAGAATATAGAGGGACTTAGTTACGCGGTTAGTCTATAGCCCGCTAAGGATAGGAGACTTAATTAACGAGCTTAGTATATCTCCGTATAACCTAGCGTAGGACCTAGCGGTCTTTAACCGTATCGGTGTCCTCGTATCGGTATTACTATATAACCTCTTACGACATTATCCGGCTAGCTCTATTAAAACCCTTACCGTTAGTAGTACGCATCTTGTACGCCTTATACGCCTCGCTATTATAGAACGAGAAAAGTTTGTTTAATTAGAACGAGATTAATTTAGAGCTCGCCGCTTAAGGCGTTTTAATTTAGGATACTACTTAGTTACCGCTTAAGGCATTAGTTTTAGTATATCGAGGCGATATACGGTTTTAAGAGGGGGATATATTACGGGGTGCAGTCGGAGTACTGCTCTAGGTACATCTAAGTATACTTAGTTAGTAGCTTTACGAGTAGCTACCCTTCCCTTTTATTCGGTCGAGCTTCTCTCGACCTTTCTTCTTCTTTCTTTAGAGTGTATTAATAATCTAATACCGATTATACGTTCTATCGACTTACCCGTATTAGATCCTCTAAATTCCCGTATAGTCGTATACTCTTAGGGTCGTTTAAATCCTTACCTCTTATTCCGGTAGTAGTACGGCGCTACTATCTTCTAGTAAATTTAAAATATTACCTCGGAGACATAGCGATGCCGACTTATTAAAGGCCTACTAGAGTACGATTAGCTAGGCTATAAGCGTCTTATTGTTTTAAGGACATACTTTATATAAGGCTTATTATATTCGGAGAAGAGTAGCCGTATTCGAAGTATATTCTAGAGTAGCTTTAGATTAGTAGACGGTTATAGACGTATAAAGGACTCGCGAGCGTACCTATAATACTAATAATTTTAACCTAAAGAATATAATTATAGTATAGCGCCGAGATCTCTCGCTAAATCCTCTAGTATTCTAGGGAGATAAATCGTTTTACGGACATACTATAGGATAAAACATAGATCTATATATAGAACTACATAATCTACCTTCGGTATAGAGATTTCCCGAGCTATAAAATTATAAGGTAGTTAAGTACTTTATTCGATAAGTAGTCTAGAGAC
The DNA here is from genome assembly GCF_000219625.1 of Zymoseptoria tritici IPO323. Classification (NCBI taxonomy): domain Eukaryota; kingdom Fungi; phylum Ascomycota; class Dothideomycetes; order Mycosphaerellales; family Mycosphaerellaceae; genus Zymoseptoria; species Zymoseptoria tritici. Next base: position 108,503 of record NC_018201.1, on the reverse strand, counting down.
AACTATATATGTCTAGGCGCTTTAATCGCCGAAAGCTACGCTAAATAGAGGTAGACTAGTCGCGACAAGATCGCTTTAGGAACCCGAGGAAGCTATGCTATTATATTAGTAGGGGTTAGGAACGCTCGTTCGCGGAACTAACCTTCGGCGTTCGGTCCTCGTTTCTTCGCATAAAAGCTAAGATTGACCCGCATAGCCAGCGCAATCGGAGCCCGTATGCGTCTGTGAGACGCAACTATGCAAAGGACAAGGAAGCGAACCTGTCTCACTCCTCGGTGTCGTTGAAGAATCGGATGCCCTGTATTAGTCCCTGCAACGCTAGTGTAAGCGCTCGGGTGGGACGGGTCGGGCGGGCGGGAGGCGGGACCTGCCTCAATCCTTCGTCGCATACTGGACGAATCTGGACTGCGGCTTCGAGGTGGCTGGGACCTCATGTCGCACATCAGCGGGTCGTTTCGGGACACTCACCAGAACTACGACTTGCTTGCATCCCAATGCATCGTGACATGCACCACGAAGCAAGAAGTGCGATTTGTGAGACGCCTGCGCGTGTGGTGGTTGGAGGACGTCCAGTGAGGGGCACATCGCTTCTTCCCTTAAATGTCTCGCAAACCCTCCCTTCAGCAGACCTTCAATCTCGCTGGAGTTGCTAGATCTTGTTCTTACTCCTTTCCAGCGAAATGCTTTTTTGCATTCGTTTCGACGCCTTGGCCTACTCTTTCCTAATGACCGTGGCTCCAATCGACCTCCCCGAGACGGATCCGGTCTTCAACGCACTCAAGGGCATCCAAATCCAAAGGGAGCCTACAGTCTTCATCCGCATTTCCGACCAAGATCTTGTGTCACTCCAGTACACTATGATTGGTGACTCTTGCTGCCTCGGATTTGGACCGGAGAACGGCTACGTGTGGACGTCCTCCAATCTGGCTCCCACCATCGACAGGGATTCTGTGACATCGAACTTCTTCGACACTCTCGTGACAGCAATACGACGATCTTTCCCGTCTGGAGATCAGGACCTAGCTGAGTTCAGAGCCACATTCAGTGCGACTATTCGCCAAGTCATTCGTCAGATGGAGCGCAAAGGACCAACGCTGGCGGATTCACACTTGTACTTCGAACCCTCGTCTCGCGTGCAACAGGAAATGCTTGAACACCTACGCAATTGGAACTGCACCCACTATGAGTTCAAGAGGTTTCTACGAGAAGCAGCTCGAGTCTTGGATATACCCGGATGTCCTGGTTGGCTACTATTCCGCTACGGGTATGAGTACATATTGACCCCACTCCCGGATGGTACCTTCACGTGGCACTGGGTGCTGGAACCCGCGAGCCCGAGCCGTGTGCCACAAGAGGCTCAGGCAGGTCACACGAGCCAAACTTTCGAAGATTTATCTCAAGGTCCATTCTCGGCCTAAAACGGAACGGAAAGGCTCATCTTGAATTAGCCTGCAGGGGCGAACTTGAGCGGCTTTCCATCATCGAAGACCTCGATCACGACGCTCCCTCAGTCGCTTTCAAATTGTACTTTAACTCCATCTACATCACTCGAATGCAAGTCTCTGGATCGTTTCCTTTCGGCATTAGCCAGGTTCCTCGATGTGTGACCACAAAGATGTGAAGCTTGTGACATTATGACACCGTATTCCACGAGCAGAATGGTCAATACGAGAATTCCTCAGCCTTGGCTCTTCTGGTACTCCAGCGACCTCCTCATGTCTTATGATTACATCTTATACAGAAGACCTTAGCGCGTTCGCGCGTCGGACTCACATCGACATCCTGTGTATGGATATTCTCTCTACGGGGTCCTGCGTTTATTTCCTAGGAGCCCGGTGTATTAGAAGGAAACAATGGCACCACATTCATGATCGCCTACATGACCTACACCTCGTCACTTACCACAGATTAGGTCGTCTTAATCACGAGTTCGGTGCGAGATGGTATGTTCGCGTGGTCCCTGAAGTTTGTTGCAAAGCAGTGCAGGAATTGAACTGCCTTCGATTTACAGCCGACATACTGCAGAACCCTCCCGCTGCGAACTTACTATCTGATCACAAAAGCAGCGCTCAACTTCATTTGAGAGGCGGCTAGGAATGTTTCTATTTCGATCCGAGGGCCCGAACGCATGCCTAATTGGCCCTAGAAAAGTTCTGTCTCGCGGAATTCGCGGATTCTGCAAATCCAGTGCAACTCACAAACCAATTCAACATCACTTGCCTCCACTAAGGCGAGTTTGATTCACTACATACCCATGGCCGCATGCCAGTTATGTGTTCGACTGTCCTCTTCACTCTGCGCGGAGATGCATCATCTCGCTCGCCAGAACGCGCATTCATGTGCTTACCTCCTATAGGCTATCCTGCCTGCGGATGAGACATATCTAGCGTGCAATGAGATCCACAAGGTATATATTGTTGCAACGGGATTAGCCTCTCTCTGGTGGATGCAATCATATACAATCAAGATCGTCTTCTTACGAGACTTCCAGAGGCGAAGGGCGTCACTTTGACCCGGAGGGTGGAAGGGGGGCTTTCCACTGGCCCGGTGGTCTGCCCTACATCGTTGACAAGTTGGTTGGTCAACTCGCGTATCAAAATCTGTTTCGACTACCTTGCATGCCGAATGTGCCGTACGCGAAAGCGGTCCCAATGTTTCTCAAAGAGCTACGTGCATGTGAAACTCATCGGGGAGACATTGCTTTCGAAACGGACCGCGGGTAGGGCTCGCTACCCACGGGTCAGGTCATGCCTGGGACTCAGATGGCCGCATGATCAACAGCGTGGTTTTGAGGACCCCTCTGAGCTCGTATTGTGGCACTCAGGAGGATCCGATCATCACAGTGCCTAGTAACCCGACGAGATCCGGACAGATGGCTTTGTAACGCTGGGGTTGTGACGCTCAATGGTAGTTCTATGCAGAGTGCGAGAGCCACGGCAGGTCTAGTGTTTTCTCGAAGGGCGAAACGATCGACGCATCAATATATGTTGTAGGAGACGGACAGCGCTTGGACGCTAGCGCGGGTACGGCGGCACAGAACAGTAGCATGGACATAATGCACAGGCGGCCCGCGTGCCAAGCGCCAATGACAACTTCTCGTCGTTGTTCCACATCCCCTTGATTCCAGTCTGGTAAGCGGTTAAACTGCGGCGGTCGAGATTCTTACGGAGTTTTAACGTTCTCAGCTGCGTTTGTCAAAACTGACGTCTCCATGCATTGAACCGTGAATGTGCAGTTGCCTCATTGAGCGCAAGCTAACGTTAGCGCATAAAAAATGAAGCCGCAGAAAATCAGTATATAAACTGTTGCATTTTCAACAACGCATCGACTGCGATGCGGTAGCAACACGGTGTCCCAGCGGTATTGCAATAGTAGCTGGACGGTATCCGTGCGGTGTGGCGAATCCACTTCATTTCCTTTGTCAATTTCCATTAATTCCCGTTCGTCTGATCTGAACGTACTGCCATCCCATCCTATCGCCTGCTTCTGTCCGCCTGCTGCTGTCCGACTGCTGCTCCGCTCCGCCGTCCTTTTCCCGCTCTGCTGCGTCTGTCTACAATCCGCTGCGCTCCGCCCTCTCCTCGCCGCCCTCTCGACTCTTCGCTCCTCTGCTCCGCTCCTCTGCTCCGCTTCGCTCCTGTCCTCCGCTCCGCTTCCCTCCTCCGCTTCGTCTCCGACATGTCCGGCGACGAGAACATCGATCCTGCGCTCCTTGGCTCCTCGAAATCTCAGCGCGATGAGCACCATAAGAATCTCGGTGTCTCCAAGAAACGCAAACGTGCGAGTAAGCCTTAAGTAGACGAGGAGGAGAGTGCAGGCGATGTTCGCACTCGTAAGTTGTCGAGAGAAGCCCGCTTGGCTTGTTTCCTGTTCGGCAGGAGTACAGAAGATCTGTACGATGCCGCCATCAAGTCGCTCTGGGTATGTTCCAGGTTGTTAAAGCACAGTCTAACTTTCCGTAAGTCTCGCAGCATACCGATAGAGTACTGACATATAGACGTAGGGCCCTCAAATCACTGGAGATATAGTCGAATATAATGAGGCCATGAAGAAGTTCCAAGATCAGGTCAAGAACTTCAAGCACGGCACTCTGACCAGAATGCAAGTACGTATATTCTTTTCTGTCCGAAGATACCCTTGCATACACCTTGGCTCTGTTTCTTCAAAAGAATCCTGCATTAGATCGCACAGCAACATTCAGATCAAGATACAGCTCCGCAGAATCCTCCGCCTCCTCCTCGACATCCATCAGTCGCTCAAAAAGCATCATCCACATCTTGCACCACATCTTGTACTACATCCCTCGTCACATCCTTCGTCACAGCCCTCAGCATACCCTTCGCTACACTCCACTGCACCCGTTGCTGTTTACCGCAGCTCTCTGCCTCGATCGGAGAATCTGCCTTGGTCAAAATGGCTTCCTGCACAAATCGTTGCCTTGGTCAAAATCAGATCTGGTTCCTCGGCCTTGGAGAAAATCGGTGCCTTGGTTAAAATCAGTCAGGCTTGAATTGAATGAACGGGTTTCCTATTCCCGCTGCAATCGAATCTCATCCGCTGCCAGCAGTTGCTATCAGTTGTCCGTTCCACTGCCTGCATTTACTGCTGCCGGTCCGCTCTGCTGCGTTCCGCTACGCTCTGCTGCCCTCCGCTCCGCTTCTCCGCCCTGCTTCTCCGCCCTGCTTCTCCGCCCTACTCCCCTACGCTGCTTCTCGGTACTCTCGGAAATCGAGGTGCAAGGAAAGTGCTAACATAAATGTAGGCATTCGTAGAGGAGATAATCGAAGCTAATGCTAGCATTCTCACCCTACCGGAGGCCGGCCTGCAGATCAAGTTTGAATCTGTATTTTCTCCAGAGAACTTCTGTCGTGTCCATTATTATATGGAGAAGTACGTGGACCTCGACAAGAGCCACAAGAATGGCGTCAAGTTCGCCAAAAGTATGTCTTCGAATGGAGCACAGCATAACTATATATAAGCTAACCTGCATAAAAGCCACCTTCGCACAGCTGGCCATCGAGGTAATGGCATTCGTCAAAGTCCTTAGAGATAAGGCAACGAAGAAGGACGGCACTGCTCGGGATCGGTTGACCGCAGCTTTTGCTGCAATTCCCAACCACCCGGCGTTCAAGAGAGTAAGTCAGTTTCTACCAGAAGATACACCAGGATACCCAGGCTGCACAAATGCGAGGATAGATCCTGCTCGATATCCTCAGCGATCACATCTTCAACCCAGTCCTCCTCAGCATCCTCCTCGCTATCGTCCTCGGCATGCTGCATCTCGCAGCACATCTCACACCACATCTTACACTACATCTTACACCACATCCTACACCACAGTCCTCAACATACTAGTCGCTAACAGATATACCTAGATCCGCAGAGACAAGCACTTCGTGGAGAAGACGTCTTGCTCGCTCGGCCGCAAGAAGGAGAAGCAGGGCAGGGACCTTTCGGTCCTTAGCCGCATGAACGTAGAGATGGAGTATTCCTCCGAAGAAGAAGAGGAGTCAGATGATTGGTTTTTTTTTTCATATACCCTACATAGTCCTTGAGCGCTGCTCGGACGGGAGTCGACACGAGACGATAGAGTCCTGGAGCATTGCTCGGACCAGATGAACAGAACAGCAGAGATATTGCTGGTAGCACTAACGCCCATATGATGCTAATGACGAGATGACGATGATGATGCACGATAATACCTCCAGCTCTCCTCCTCCTTCTCAGCGTGCTGTGCGAGTAGTAACTCACGGCTGACAGAACACTCGCTTACAGCTCTCCTACAGAACACATTCGGTCGATTCGGACGGCCGCCGCCTCCTCCTCCTCCCAACTTCAATCACTACTGGAGTCTCGACCAATACTCGCAGACGAGCACTCTGGCCTAGTCAGAGCTGGCAGAAGAAGCACAGCAGCTTCCATCGATCCGCGCCTTCTCGAACATCGCCCGACCAGCAATTCGCATCAGCACCATCGCAGTGACCAGCGAGTGCGAGATCAAGACTCCAGCCGAGCGATTCAGCAGAGCCAAGCGATTCAGCAGACTCAGGATCATGGCGGTAGCACCGCGCAACGCAGCCCTCTCAAGAGCCTGTCGATCAATGCTCAACCGACTCGTCCGCACCGACGAACCAAGACCTGGATGTGGCGCAGGAAGACAGTCGCCATCAGCCAGACGGAAGAAGTATTGTGCGTGGAAGAGGGATTTGAATAACAAACGCTCGCCACCTGGCCACAAGACAGGTGCTTCCGTCACGGCGGCGTCGGCCCTTACTCTGCTTGAGGAAGCGCTGCCCTCGCCCAGAGGGGATTCGAGCGACGTGCCTCGTTGTATTGTTCCGCAATGCTCCAGTGGCCAATGCTCCAGTGCAAGACATCCGTCGCCGTGATGAAAGCACGCAGCCACTGGAGCATTGCGGAACAGTACAACGAGCGTCTGCCGCCGCCGCCGCCGCCGCCGATACCACTTAAAGACGTCCTGACTGGCTGCGGGCAGCAGGCGGGGCACTGTCACTTCATTCTCGCCGGTGACACCGGTGTGACTACCATGCTGTTTGATGGCATGCTGCATGCACGACTCCATCAAAGACTGACGACAATCAAGACCCATAGATCCATATCACAGCAATGCAATCAATTCTATCTCAGCCCTCGTGGTGTTCGGTCGAGCACCACGTTGAGGTCCAGTGCCAGCCACAGCGCTTGATCGCAGTGCCCCTGACCGAGCACTGCGACAAGCAGCATTGTGGACTCATAGCCGACGGTGCATTGCTCCTGACCGAGCGTTGCGTTGTCAACATCGTGATCAACTGCCAGCGTGGTGCTCCTGACCGAGCACCACCTTTGGACTTCGTCAAGCGTCTACGTTTCAAGCCATGTACATGTCACGTAACATCACGACAACACATATCAGGATACAGCATGCGGGCACATCCCAGCTAACCGTCTCGAATGCTGACCGCACCGACTGCTAACCATGTTGCAGGTTGCAGGCTGAACGTCTCGCACGCTAACCGTCTTGCAGGCTGTCGCACGCTAATGGTCCAAGAAGCTGATCGTCTCAAGAGAACGGTTGTCTCGCAGGAAGCTGTCTGTCTCGCAGGCTGGTAGGCACGAGACCGTCTGAAGAGCTAACCACCTCGGAAGTTAATCGTCTGGAGAGCCGACCATCTCGCAGGAAGCTGACCGCTTGAGGAGCGAGCCATGTCGCAGGAAGCTGATCGTCTGTAGAGCCAACCATCTCACAAGGAGCTGTTGTAGGAGAGCTAGCCACGTCGCAGCAAGCTGATCGTCTGTCTGAAGAGCCGACCATCTCGCGATAAGCTGATGTAGGAGAGCCAACCGTCTCGCAGAGAGCTGATCGTCTGAAGAGCTGACCACATCGAAGGAAGCTGATGTAGGAGAGCTGACCATGTCGCTCGCAGGGAGCAGATGTTGGAGAGCTGACCATCTCGCAGGAGGGTGATCGTATCGCAGGCTGTGATTGGAGGGTTTGGAGAACTCGGAGGAGGCTGGGGAGGCTGGAGAGGCTGGAGAGGCTGGAAGGTTTAGCATAACTCATGTCGAGTCGGTATTTCGTCGTGATTCTATAGCATCACAATCAAATCTTCCATGTCAATCGACCAGTCAATCGTTGCTGCTCCTGTGTTGTCTTCGGTCGGTCATGTGGTCGATGCTACGAGTTCTTTGTGCTTCTTCGTTCAGCAGGCTTGCGGCGACCACAGTCGGTGTCGTCCGTTGGCACGTCAGTCTGTAGGCAATATGGCTGTGGTCTGTTAGCACGTCAGTCGGTAGACATAATTCAATACGAAACCTGAGTCCTGAAGGAACGACTATTGTCTGCGTCCGAGGATTGCCCGATTGGGACTAGGCGTGCAAACACGTCGCGCCTGCCTGCATGAAAATTAGCCGAGCGATCTTCACCAAACGCCTTCACCAAACACCTTCACCAAACACCTTCACCACCTTCATCGCCTTCTTTACCATCAATCACCTTTCTCAGATACATTCTCTCCCAAAAACACCCTTGCGCATACCACCAACATGCCACGACGCAAAACACTCACCAAGAAGACCACTCCTGGCTTTACGCCGAAATCACACAGCTTCGCAGCATTGTCGGGCTCGAGCAACAAGCGTGGGCGTGAGGAGTAAGACGACGACGACTCCTCCGGCGAGGACTTTGGCGGTGGATTTGGCGGCGATGACTTCGACGACGACGATGACGATGCAGTGGGAGGTGGTCAGCCAGCTGGCGTGGTATGTGTATATGCAGACTCTTACCGAACTTCACAAGTACTAACCAGCAAGCAGCCTAAACCAGCAGAGCTCATCGAACGCCTCCTCGCGCTGAACTCAGGCGCAGGTCGTGATGATGAAGAGGATGAAGCGCCCGGCGTCCAGGCGCTCACCGATCTGATTAGCATTGCCGACTACCAGAACCCTCTTTCTGGTGATGAAGACTCTGATACCGATGTGCCGATTGATGGAGACGAGGAAGACGAGGAAGACGAGGAACAGCAAGGCGAAGGTCTTGGACTTGGTGGAAGCGCAGGTGCTGGTGATGGTGAGAGCGCAGGTGTGGGTGGCAGCGCAGATGTCGGTGGACAACCCGAGTCGGCTGCTCAGTCGACAACCGCAACGCCATTCTCCATGGCTCCGCCATCCCTCCCAACTGCTCGCATCGAGGGATTCGGCCAAGACACATCTCAGGTTCTTGCCCACAAGCGATACGCTGGAGAGCCTTTGACGAAGTTCGAGTTCGCAATCGGTCTCTGGTGTTAGTCCGCAGGAGTTTCAAGAGCCGAGTATGTCCAGCTGCGCGACGTCCTTCAGCTTGGTGGAATCACGACTTTGCCCGGAGTGCTCGACACCTTGAAGAACCACACTAAAGGCATGCTGCCGATGATGGACATCCGTGAGAAGCTGGTTGGTCTGAACCCGCTAGTGCAGCCTTCGCTGTCCGCAACTGAGAAGCGTCTGGGCAAGGATGCCGAGCGCATGTACTTCCTCGACATGCCAGGCTTCTGCAAGGCTTTCTTCTCGACCGACAACCTCGCCGACAAGATGTTCACCGGCCTTGGAGAGCTGGTGGATGAGCCAGAGCAGATCTGGCAGGGCAATGTATGGCACGCGTGCATCCGCGTTACGTCTGGAGAGTTCGCCTTTTATGTCGCCGGCCCGCCCAAGCGTCCACAGACCGCGACAACATCTGCACCTCTCGCAACTCCTTCCGCACCAGCTTCCTCTTCCGCACCAGCTTCTGCAGCTACGCCACGTTCTACTCGCGCCAGTGCAGTTGAACGGAAGAAGCTGAGCAAGGCACAAGAGAAGGCCCAGAAGCAGGCTGAAGCAGCGGCTGCGGCTACACAACAGAGGGCAATCGACAAGGCTGCTGCTGAGGCTGCGGGCCAGAAGTTGGTGGACAGTCGATGCAATGAGCATCGTGGATACATTGGTGGCTCCATCTTCCCATCCGATGTCGTGCGCTTCCGCTGCAACGACTACCAATGCGCGTGTCGTACAGCAGACGATCTGATGCATCTTGATCGGGTCTTGGCTGTTGCGCATGATCAGCGTACCGTTCGCGAGCACACTGGCGAGCGTGGTAATGTGGTCGTTAAGATTCAGCGACTGGTCGGAGGAACGAATGTCCCAGCAGGACTGCAACCTGCAGCAGAGGGCAATGAACTCTTCGTCCTCGAGGATGAGCAACACATCGTGCTTGTCGCTGATGTTGCGGCTGCGGACGTTGCAGTCTACATGCACTACACCTTCGACAGCGCGCATGATCCTCAGCCTCTACCACCTGGATCATCCGACTTCTTCGTTCGTCACATTATTGGGCGCAACGGAGATGTCCGTCCCGTCTACAAGACCAACCCGATTCGTGGAGAGCTCGAAATCATGCATTTCGGCCGTCAACAGCTCGAAGACAAGTTCGTGGCGTGGCCAGCAAACGGCGGTCTGAACGCCAATGGTTTGAGGGTTCGCTCGATGCCGCTGATGATCTTCATCGATGGGTTCGGCATCTTTCGCGATCGATACCGCAGTCTGACAGGCTGGTACTTGCTGTTCGCGGCCTTTACCAACAAGGAACGCAACCGCCGCGCAAACACCATCCCTCTCACCCTCGCTCCGCATGGCAGCAACGCAGCCGGCGTGATCGACGCAATCGGTCCCTCAATGTCCAGCCTCGATGCCGGCATGGAGGTCAACGGCGAGATGGTGTGCGCCATGACGCTCTTCTTCATCGGCAATATGCCTCAACAACAGGAAAACTCCGGCCAGCTAAAGCAGAATGCTAAGTATGGCTGTCGAATGTGCGAGCACTCACGCGATGAGTGGAAGGCGCTGAATCTCGACATGGTCAACCGCGGACGCTACCACCACGAGGCTATGCGCATCCGCCGCCACATGGAGGCTCAGACGGTGAAGGATCGCCGCAAGGCTATCGCAGACGACATGGGCAAGAGCATGAGGACAGACTACATGCCACTCGAACGCATCGCACCGGCATCGGATGTAGTGAACAAGTGCCCAGCTGATCCGACTCATTCGGAGCTCAATGGCGTTACCAAGCTGATGCACAGCGTTCTGCTCGACGCCATCCTCACCGAGCAAGCGAAGCGCCAGTATGGCGAGCTGTTGAAGGTGTTCCAGTTTCCGCCAGATTGTCCGCGGGTCCAGTCACCAATTCACCATCTGAAGTCGTTTTCGCTGTCGGAGCATGGTATGTCGACATCGCTCCCTCCTCCTGCTACGCAAGCTAACGCTGTCCGGGTCGTTGGTCGATTATCGGCCCCATTCTGCTCCGTACCTGGTTGAAGGACAGCCACCCCCGTCCATACTTCCGCGGTGCGGTCGGACTTGCTGTGCCCGAGCTGGTGACCTTCCTCGAGACTGCTACGAACGTGCGTCCGCTGCCGGCCTCATTCGTCGTCATGGTTGCCTTTGCTCGCATTGCAGAGTCTAACACGATGCTCATGTCTAAGCATCTTTCGGCTGAAGAACGCCGCAACCTTTCGAGCACGGTGATCACTGGGAGGCAGATGTACCAGCGCATCCTGGAGGTCGCGGCCACGGCGTCGGACAACAGCCCCGCGAGTCGTGCAGTGAGTCGCGCTGGCACTCCAGTTCGCGCTGGAACTCCCACTGGCGTGGCGAAGTCTCAAGGCAAAGGCAAGAAGCGGGCGAAGACCAGTGGTGTGCCTACGCCGAGCACCACCACGAGCGCGAGCACGGAGGCGATGGACATCGACGAGGACGCCCAGCAGACGGCCAGTGGTGAGGAGCCACAGAAGATTCGTGCGGTGCAGTTTCGACACGACATGGAGCGGCCCAACATGCACACCGGCCTCTATTATCCAGACCGGATAGACGAGTTCGCCCTGCCTAGCAACACCAACGTCTTAATTGGCGAGGAGTACCACAGGCAAGAGTCCAGAACCAGTCCACTCTGCGGATCCAGCTAACACATCGAATGCAGACTGTCCAAGGAAATGATCCTCTACACCAACAAGAAGAATCCAGAGCGTACGTATTCGTCCCCATCCACACCGCATCTACCTCCACCTCCTTCACATCTACTTCAGTCGCACATCGTCCCAGCACTTGCTTCGTTTTCTTTTCAGTCCGCTTCGCATGAATGAAAGGCGCAGATCGAGGTAGTCTCGCGCCGTTCATTTATCGCAGCGATCTCTCTCTCTCAATTTCTCGTCCTCTCTTCCATGGATCTTAGCACTTTCTCTCTCTCTCCCTCTCTCTCCCTCTCCCGGTCTAGCACCAATCTCCTTAGCACCTTAAAAACCTTCACGAGTTTGAACAGAGCTAACTTCTTCTTTACTGCCACAGGCGATCTTCTCCAGCGCATGGACTTCGCGATCACTACCCGCTTCACCCTTCAGAACGCCTTTAAGGACGAGGAGCCGGTCGCTACACAGCTGGTCCAGGATGTCAACGCTGCGTGCCCAACCCTGCTAGACAGCCTGCTCCCTCGCTCCGAGAAGAAGGAGGCGGTGGATCCTACAGAGGAGGACTTTGGCCATGAGAAGCTAGGAGTGATGTCGACCACCAACCAGATCCGTGTGTCAGCGAGCTCCAAGCACGCGGCGAAGAAGGTATGTTCTGACGCTCTTGGTCTGACAGTCCGGATAAGCGACCTTCAATGTCTTACAGCTCATGCTAACCACCTTCAGGTCCCCGCCGACATGGCTCCTCTCGCCACCGGAGGCTTATACAAATGCTACATCGATCACGAAAACATGCTATAGGAAGGATCTTGGACAGGATCGATGAGTTATCCGGACTTTAGCAGCCTTCCCTTGCGCCGTGTCGAGCTTAGCAGTGAGGTTTCTGCGACTTGGTCTCACTCTACGTTACTGGATTATGGCTCCGCCGCGGTTATTAGGGTGTTGAATGAAGTCGAATTACCGGTCGTAAAGATCGCTCATCCGGATACCGGGACTCGACAGCAAATTCAGCATGAGTTTGCGTTTATGGAAAGGATACTTGGCTTCTCGGTGTTGTGATTGGACTCAAGCTGAGTGGAAGAAGACCTCTAATTGGCAGGTATATATTGTCATACAGAGAGAATCTCAAGTGTGAGATTCTTACTTCAGCTATCTGTGTGTGGGAGTGCCTTGGCACTAGTCACGTGCACTTACGTGCACTTCACTAATAGTCAGTCTGATGATCCACAACACTCCCCTATCAGTAGCTGCATTATCACGAGCTGTCTGTCACCTAGATATGGCAGGTATTCACCTACCACGTGGCTAATACTCGGCTTCAGCTTGTTAAAAAGCATCTTCTTCCATCTTTTTTATTCCTCTACTTTACAATCCACACCTCTTATCTATTTGGCCAATTCATTAGCTAATCTATTATCTATCCCTTACAGCTATTAACAACACAATCTACATTACTAGCTATAGCGTCTGGAAGAAGAGCAGCTTTCTCTGTCCCTAGGAAAACCTTCTAGCAAGTTATCGATAAAGCAAGAGCTGTTAGCAGTAGAGATCTCCTATAGATCTACAAAGATAGTTCTGTGGCATATTAGACTATGCATTAACTCGTTAGAGGAGAGATAAATAGACACTATAACAGAGTGAATGTTAGGGCTTAGGGTCCCTTCTCTTTTGTAGCTTGCTTTAATAGGTTTATAGCTAAGCTTAATAAGGATCTCCTTACTACAGACCTTATTAACATAGTAATAGAGGAGCTGTACAACCTAAGGGAGTAGGCCTTCCTAGTAGAAAACTACCCTAGTCTAACAATTCCTAATCCTTAGGGATTTGTGTTGTGCTATAACTAGACTCCTCTTAGCCAAATGTTAAGCTCTAACAAGGCAGAGATAAAGCAGTAGTTAGTAGCACAGCATCCTGTGTATGTTCTCCTTAAAATCCCTTCTTCCCTAATAGAAACTAACATTCTCCTAGGCTTTAAGTTAAGATTCTAGGGGAATTAGCTTAGTCTTTTAGTAGTAGTTCTAGGGGGGGCAGGCTGCAGGTTCTAGGACATGCTCTAATGCTTTTAGGTTTTTATAGAAAAGTTTTCCTTTAGCTAGGTGTTTTTCTTATAGTTTCTTAGATGCTTTTGTAGAGGTGTGTAGTTGCCTCCTTTCCTTTGTACAGATAAGAATAAAATAAGTGTTCTAAGTGTTGTGCTTCTTAGTTTTGTAACAAATAAAATAGTGTAATTCCAGGGAGGGAATCCTTCTTAGGTGGGAATGCAGGTACTAAGGCATAAATTTAAGAGCAATTTCCCTCTTCTTATTAAGGGCTGGTTAGTCTAGTAGTATGATTTCTAACCACAAATCAGAAGGTCACAGGTTCAATTCCTGTATCAGCCTCTCATTTCGTGCGACCATGTTAGGATGTGTTCCTCTTATGCTCGCACGAGATGCTCTTTTTGCTGGATTTATGGATCTATACATTAGAGGATGGTATTTGGGGATTTTGGTTTTGTTAGACAGTCTGCAAGCTGCATGTCTGTCCTTACAAACTCCACCTTAATACTCCCCTTGTTATGTTGTTCTCTATAGTAATAGTTCCTAAGAGAGACATGTCTTAATCTTTTGGAGTTGGCATGGTTTTCCATAAGGCTAATAGCTAATTAATTGTCTACTTTAATAAGGATAGTAGAAATGCTTTTGGCCTAGGTAAAGGGCTAGAGCTTATTAATAAGATTCCTTACCTAATTCACTTCTCTTGTTGCCTTAGTAAGAGAGAGGTACTCTGCCTTAGTGCTAGACAGCACTACTTCTTTCTGTAGTTAAGATCTCTAGACAACTGGGCCTCCTGCAATTTTAAAGAGCATTCCTAAGGTAGACCTGGATATACTAGGATCACTAGCAAAGTTAGAGTCTAAGAATGCTTTAATCTGAATTTGCTCCTTAGTTTTCCTGTACACAAGGCACTTGTTAATTATACCTGCAACATATCTCTAGATATGTTTAGCTGCCTAAATATGCAAAGGTCCTAGGTTCTAAAGGAACCTTGCACAGTAGTTAACAGCAAAACTAATGTCTAGTCTGGTATGGTTTAACAGATGTTGCAGTTCCCTAATAATCTTGTTAAAGAGATTATAGTCCTCCTTTGTTCCCTTATCCTAGAGGGGTTTAAGGAGGGTGTTAAGAGGGTACTTGACACTCTTTGCATTGCTAAGACTATGTCCTTAAAGTTTGTCTCTAGAATAGTGTTCCTAAGAGATAGACATAGAGCCATCTTTCCCTTCCTTTAGGTAAAGTCTAAGAAAGACATTGGTATCAACAACCTTAATTATGTACTTCTGCTCTAATCCCTTAATTAGCTTGTTAATCTTATGGTCTGACTGTCTAAAGATCTAGAAGTTATCTACATAAAGGAGAACAAGGATGCCTTTCCCTTGAAAGAGGCAAGCGTTACTAACAGTTCTTGTTAGACTAAGCTTTTAGAGAGTGTCTACAGCATCGTAGTGCTAAAGAGCAGCTGCCTGCTTAAGCCTATATAGTCCTTTCTTAACATATATAATGTACTTGTAGGCATCTTTCTTAAAGAGATAAGCTCCCTCTAGTAGCTTAATAAAGATCTACTTATCTAGGTTTAGATTTAGGAATGCAGTCTTAACATTAACTTGTCTCCTCTTCTAGCTAAAGTTAACTAAGAGGGACAGAAGTATTCTCCCTATTGCAGCTCTTAGGGTAGGAGCAAAGGTATTAATATAGTTAAGTCCCTTCCTTTGTGTAAATCCCCTAGCTGTCTATCTGGCCTTGTACTTCTCTACAGTTCCATCTAGGAGCACCTTAATCTTAAAGACCTATTTCCCTATAAGAGGGACTCTCCCCTTAGGGAGGGTGCTAATAAGTTTCTATTTAAGGCATCCTGTAGACTTAAGTAACTTAGCTTCCTTAATAATAGCTTTCTCCTATTCCTTATAGTTAGATCTAGAGAGAGCTTCCTTAACTGTCTTAGGATTAGACAGATTAGGATTTGTTGCTTTAAGTCCTATCTTCTGGATCTTGCTGTAGTCTTTTCTTACAACTGATCTTCTACTTCTTAAGAGTCTAAATGTGCCTGAGCTTTTAGGACTTGCTTTATTGCCTAATTTCTTAGGTCTCTTAGGGCTTCTCCCTACTTTCCTCTTTCCTGTAACATAAATATCTAAGAAGGGAGTTATAGCATAATCTTAGAGGTCTTCCCTTTTAGGGCAATCCTCTGCTAATGCTTAATGTTGTAGCTGTGTTAATAAGGCATTAGCCTGCTCCTAGAATCCCTTAGGACTTCCTTAGAATCCCTTAGGACTTCCTGTTTCCTTAGAAACATGCTCCCCCTAAGCTAGCTAGGAGGCTTCTTTATGCTTAGTAGCCTCTAGCTAATCAGGCTTAGACTGCTTGTGTTAGTTATCCTAGGACTGTATGTCCTAACCTGATGTTTGCTCCCCCTAAGATGTTAAAAGGGAGGCTTGGTTTCTCTCTCTCTGCATAGTATTAAATATGTTCTCTACTTCTTAAAGATAAGAAGTAGTAAGAGGTTAGGCATCTTGCCCTTAGGCATCCTAGCCCTAATCTTAATCCTTAGTATAGATAGTATAGACTTCCTGTTCTGTAGCAATAGGTTGCATTAGTTGTAGGAAACTCTCCCCCTAGAAGTCTAGGGCAGCAGGTATTGTGCTGTATACCTCGTCCTTATTGTGTGTTACATAAGGAGAGGTTACAATCTTGTGCTAAAACCTAGCAAGGGTAGATAGTTCAAACTTCTAAACTATATAGTTAGTTAAAGTGTTCTCCTAGAATCCTAGATTCTAGTATTTCTCTGCTCTAGGATAGAACTTCTATAAATTAGGTCTCCCCTAATTATGCAGATATGCTCTGTATCTAAATCTCCTGACCTTTGTTAGATTAATATATAGAGTTCTAGCATTAAGATCTTAATCAAATTCCTAAAGAGGAATCTTGTTAGTTAACAGGCATACTAGCCTGTTAGTAAGGAAGATTGCATATACAACTGCAAAACTCTAGAGAGGGAGAGGTAGGCTAGAGTTAATTATTATTGCTCTTGCCTTATTAAGGATAACCTTGTTAGATGATTCTGCAATTCTATTCTGCTTAGGAGTATAGGGAGCTAAGAAATCCCATCTTAGTCCCTTATTCTCTGCAAATGTGATTAGATTATTATTGTTAAACTCTCCTCCTCTATCTAAGAACTAGATCTTGACTATCTTTTTGTACTAGTTAAATGTCTTAGTAGTCTATTTCTTAATAATTTGTGCAGCTTGTGATTTGAGCTTGCAGAAGATAGCCTATCTCCTTCTTGACTTTGCATTAGTGATTATAAGGATGTACTTACATCCAAAGATGTCTAGTAGAAAGATTAGTCCTATAATGTTAATATAGACCTTATCTAATAAGGATTAAGGTGCTAGTCTTAGAGTTCTTAACACTACTCTCTGTAACCTTGCAAGCTTGCATAGCTTATAGTGCTTAAGTGTAGATGTGTTAATCTGCTTAAGTCCTTAGACTTAAGCCTTTATTGCACTAAGAATCTTGTTCCCTATATAGCCCAGTCTCTAGTGCTATCTTGTTATGTTAGCCTTAGGCATAGCAAAGGCTAGATAGGACATGTTCCTGTTAGTTGTAGAAGCAACTTTAGTACTCCCCTTAGGGAGAGAGATAGTTGCATTCTAGAGGATTAGAACATTATAAGTAGACTGAACCTTGCCTATCTTCTTATTATTCCTTAGAATGCATGAAGATAGCCTGTCTAGGTGGACCTTGCACTTTAGCTAGAGAGTCTCTGCTAAGATAAGGTTGTAATTAGAGTTAGGAGAGTACAACACATCTTACAAGGTAATGTTTGACTTGTTCCCCTTGTACTTTATTATAATCCTCACACTTCCTAAGTGTGTAACTATGCTTTGTCTAATAGCTTAAGAGAACCTAATTAGGGTTTCTAGGGGTTTAAGGTCTAAGAACTAGGACTTGTTATTAAAGAAGTAGTATAATATACCAGAATCCCAGACAATAGTGTTACTCCTTTGTATTCTAGCGGCAGCAATTGCTGCTCCTGCAAATAAGCTGTCTAAATTAGAGCCTAAGCCTGCATTAGAAGAGGAGATAGGCTTAATTGCTGCAGCACCCTTTCCTCCCTTCTTATTATGTCTCTTGCTCTTATCTTAGGACTTCTTCTTGTCCTTGTTAGATCCTCCTTTTCCTCTGTGTACCTAGGACTTTAGGGCCTTGTTAGGGTGCTTCTTAAAGCAATCTGCATTTGTATGGATATAATAGGTACACTTAGTATACTAATTATTATCTACTGCAGCACCCCTAAATCCTCCTACTGTCCTCTATGTCTGTAGAGGAGGTTCCTTAATTAATAAGGTAATTAGCTCTTTAAGAGTTGTGTTCTTAATGTGATAGGATTGTCTCTAGCTTCTTAGGTATTCTAGATAGTAGAGGCCCTAGATAAAGAACAGCCTAATCTGCTTATTACTAAAGGTAAGCTTTAAGACTAGAATGCTCTTAGACCTGGAGTATTGTTCTGTTGCAGAGATGTACTTGTAATACCACTTCTAGAAGTCCTTATAGTACTTCTAAGTGTTTGTTCCTTAGATCTTAATGTTGCTAATTCTAAGAATCCTTAGGCTGTTATAAATGTTTATAGTTACAACAGGCCTGTAGGTAGCTGCAATAGTATTATACAGTTCCTTAGCTGTCTTCTCTATATCCCTAAAGTTAGGCCTTAGAGATTAGTTAATCCTTTTGCTAACAATCCCGTATGCAATTAGGTTATGCTTATGCCAGACTTGGAGAGGAGTTAGTCTTAGTCCACTAGTTAGAATAGGTTCTGTTACTAGAGTGTCCCCTCCTTCTTTTTAGGAAGGAGTTAGAGCCTAGGAGGATAAAGCAGTACTCTCCTTAGTTAGTAGAGAGGGATATCTAACTTCAATTCCTAGCTTTAGTTAGGCAGGGCACTAGGGAATGTTATAAAAGACATAGCCTAACACCTCCTTGTCTATAAGGGCTGCTTTAAGCATCCTTAACCAGTCTGAGAAGTTGCTTCCCTTTCTTAGGACTTTATTCTCCTTCGCAGTCTTGAACTTATTAGCCTGCATTACGGCTGTTGTTGTAACTGGCTCTTTCTCGGCTCGCTAGTTAACTGTCTAAACAGTGTACAGTAAGGTTCTAGTAGCTGCGCTTGGAACAGACAATTCTTCCTTAAGTGTGCAGTAGTTACGCCGGGCTTATAACCTGTTGTGATTAGACTTAAGCTAAGTAGAAGAAGACCTCTAATTAGCAGGTATATATTGTCATACAGAGAGAATCTCAAGTGTAAGATTCTCACTTCAGCTATCTGTGTGTGGGAGTGCCTTGGCACTAGTCACGTGCACTCACGTGCACTTCACTGATGGTCAGTCTGATGATCCACAACACTCGGGACTAGCGAAATTCGATCCCACGCCACTTAAGGACGAGGACGGCATCTATAGGTTCCGACAGGAAGCGTTATCCAAGATTAAGGTCGAAGATATTGGACGTCGCAGCGATGAGGTGCGAGACGTAGTGTCGAGCTTGCATCGGCTGGGGTACTGCTATAGCGATTGGAGTCCTGGCAACGTTATAATTAATAGAGACGGACGGATCGTACTGATCGACTTTGCCTTCTCGGGTAGGTTTAGTAAGACGCTACCGCAGCACGTTCTAGAGGGAGTTCACAGGCATGGGACATTTGACAAAGCGGCGGACAACTTAGGATGCATTTTGGACAGGATAATGCCGTAGAAGAAAGCTAACAAGGACGGTTGGAGTAGAACAAAGCAATCTAATATCTCTTCACCAGCGATGATTGAATCTTGACATCTACTGGCAGTCTCGACAAATGCCTGAGAACCACTTCTCCTAGATCCTCTCTACGCCCTTGCAAAGAGCTTTGCCTTCCTTGTCCTTCTTGTCCTTGTTCGCACACTCGACGAGCCGGAGGTCTACCTCGATCTTGCATGTGGCCCACGCGGCATAGTATTGAGTACACATTGCGATGTATCTGGTACTTGTCGAAGGTTAGTCAGGTATTTGGCCACATCGCAGCATACGTCGAGAGTAGCGTACCGTTGATGTGCTGCGTCGCGGAGCGAAGAACTTCTTCCGCATCCAAAGCTAAAGGGTCGAAGGCTCCCCAACGGTCTAATTTTAGTATCTAAGACATTCGGATTCATGGGGCTGTGGTGGGGTTGTACATATGCACGGTGCTTGCCTCGCGACGCGGTGTAACACCGTGACGAAATGCGGTGAACTGGCAATGTGCTGTCTCACTAGGTGACGTGAGTCTCCGGCGAATTTCTACGCCGTGCACGTTGGTTTCTTTCCTAAATGTCTCGGGGGAGTATAGTCGGAAAGAACACTCGGATATCTTTTGTTAGCAGAATGCCCCGCCTTGATTACTAATAAGAGCGAATTCCGGATAAGCGAGCCGAAGTTACGGACTTCGCGAGGTAACGAGTAGACGTAACGAGGGAAGTAAGTACTAAGAAGCCCGAGCTTACGAGGATAGTAACGGGCGTACGATACCCGAGCGCGTAAGGTATAGGCTCGTTTGAAAGGCTAGCAAAACTATTTTAGGCGCCGTAGGCTCTATTATAAAGGCGTAGGAAGTCGAAGTTCGCGCTATAAAGTTAAAGTTCGCCCGTAAGCCGAGTATTCTTTCCGACTATACTCCCCCGAGACATTTAGGTTTCTTTCTACTAACTAACGCTCCCCTAGTAATCTTTCGAAATGCGACCCGGCTTATTATTAGGACAGCGGCTCTTAGGAGGAAATTTATAGAATAATATACTAAACTAGAGCGACTACGACTCTAGAGACCTTAGTACTAAAGTAGATTCTAGAGATAAAGTTAAAGATAAAGATATAGGAGAGTTAACGCCTAGGGTACGTCTAGATTAGGACGATCCGTAATCTATCGCCGGCCTCTTTATCCTAATAAAGCCTACCTCTATCCGTAGATAACTTCGTACTTTTAGTATACTTAACCGTTATTATAACTTTAGTAGTCTTACTATAATACTAGCCTCGTAGAGATTATATCGATTAAAACTAGGTAGTCCTATCCTTTCTACTAATATAGTAACTAGTATTAGTATAAATAAATAGTTAACTAAGGATATAATACTCGCGAAAGGTACGCTCGATTAATTCTTATAATAAATACTACTAATTAAAAGTTCTTAGCGCTTATCCCCTATCCTATAGGTATACTAGGTTAAAATCTTAACGACCTACCTATCTATCTCTACTTTCGTATCTAGCTCGATAATAAACTATAGTATTTTCGTACCTCTATACCCCTACTTCGGCTACGCTTAACCTATATAACTCTACCTTAGTATTTATATAGGCTCGATAGGTATATATAGTAGCTCTAGCGGACTAATAAGAAAGAGCTCGTACTAACGATTATAGCCGTAAGAGGAAGGTTGTTAGTCTTAGAGTTCTTACTACCGACTACTTAGATAATATTAATTACGACGAGACCTAGCTATATTTCCTATTTAATTATAGTCCTATAAGTAAGAATAATATAGTATTACTAGTTCTTCCGGATCGCTTTCTACTATATACTATCTCCGAGCTACTTAGATTAAAGTATCTAGTAGACAAATTCTTAAGTAAAGATTCTATAATAGGTTAAACGGCTACTAGTCCTCCCTAGATAGCCTTAGACGGAAAAGACGGTATATTAAAGTACGCGTAGTACTATAACGCTTTATTAGTAAAATACTAGTAATAGGCCTTATCGAGATTACTAGATACCGAGACTTAAAAGGAAGATCTTTACTAGCGTCTATAGGTAGAGTAGCTAGACGAACGAGAAATATTACTTTAGCGGTAGTATAACGTATTCGATATATTAATATAAAGACGTTAAGTTACTATAAGCGTACTCCCTACTAGTACTACTAGCTAAGTATAGGGATCCGTACGGGCGTTAGTCGTATTTACTCGTCTCTATATAATCTTAAATAGAAACTATAGCCCTAGTTACTCTTATAACTATAATAGTATCCGGAAAACCTTATTATAACTCTACTAGTAGAGCGTATAGCGTTCGTACGTTCCTTATAGCTAAAACTAAAAACTATATCTCTATCTATTACTACTAGGTAGTACGCGTAGGTACTAGTATACGAGAAGCTAGAAGCCGCCGGACTTTGTTCTATTCTAAGTAATATTCTATCTAAATAAATATATTATTAGCTACTAACCTACGTAGGCTACGAAGGGTCCCGTATAGACTTCGCTATACCTATAGACCCGGAGGTTTACTACTCGAGCGCCTTTCGAAGCTCGTTCGCTAAGCGACTACTATAGGCGAAGGTATAGACGAACATCGACTTTAGTAAGCTTAACGTAAAGCTCTTCGCGTTAAGATTAGGCGTAAGTAGTCGCTATAGGCTAGACTACTCGTTCCGACCCTTTATAGACTATACTTTAAGTAATTATATAATCTTTCTCCTAGTATTCTAGGATCTCGACGACTATATTACGGTCGTTCTAAAGGAGGTCTACGATATATTTACTAACCTAGGGTATAGCGTTACGCCTCTAATCTCCGAGGCGATAAGCTAGGCCTTCCTATTTATAGTTACTAATAGGTACCTAGGTAAAGCGCTTTTAAATCTTATAGCTACGAAATCGGGTATAAATTAGTTTTATAACCCGATAACTAGCGTTATTTTCGACGGCTAGAGACTACTAGCTATAGTACGGCCGGGGATTATACCGGCCGACACCCTATCGTTCCGGAGCTTAAGATCTATTACGCTTATCGAGAGACTATAGGAGGATATTAAATCTTCCGGAATAGACTTCGAGGTTAAGATAAATCTAATAGTACTACTTATCTATAACTTCGTTCTTAAGTATCTAGAACTAAACGAGGCGCTCCGTATAGAACATAAGTATATAATACTAATAAAGCTCTTAATCCTTCCTAGATGCCGTTTACTATTTATACCTATTAGAACGAGGGATACCGGACGATCGGATATACTAGCTATATACGATATATACTACCTATTTCGGCTATATATATATAGATATATATAGCTAATATATAGGGACTAACTAGATATAGCTCGAAACAAAGGGACGAAATAGGGCTATTACGTAGGGGATTACGCACTTAACTCTATCTATAGACGGCCGAACAGACTGCACCTTCACGCGGTGGCCGTCGTAAGTACCTTCCTTGGAAGGGAAACTAAGACAGTCTGGAAGAAACCTCCTCGAAAACCTCTCGAATCCGCCCGAAATCCTTCTCGAAATCCGCCTCGAAACACGAGCTACAACAGAACAACAGCACGATTCGAACGAATAGCCCTCTACGCTACGAACGAGAAGAAGAAAGAAGCAGTCTGCTCTGCCCTATACGCGCACCTCCTCGAAATCCGAATCGAAATCGCATGTCCCTTCTCTAGAGACTTCGTCGCCCTCGAAGGAAGCATATATGTACTTTAAAGAGCTAGAACTCGGTGGAATCTACAACTCTACGATTAACCTACGTAGCTATATACGCTAGAAGGCGGCATATAGTTCCACAAAGGTATATTAAGGACAAGAGAAGGCAGCGAGTTGGATAGCTGCTTTTTGCGCCTTTGCGCTATATCGCCTTGCGCTACATCTCTTTCGAATTCGCAGCGTGTATGCGAAGCGGAAGGATCCGCTGAAAATTCTACAAAAGCTTAGCGCGAAAATTCTGCAGCCTTAGGCTACAACACTCGTTTGATTTCCTTTGTCTCGCATTTGTTTAAAGTCCTTTAGCATTGCCTTAGGCACGGGGTCTCCCCTAAGGTCAAAGAATACCGAAAAATCTAATTGTAACTAGATCTACTGCTTTGCCTTTATAGCAAAGCCGTCCTACATAGTCTTGGACTCCGAAAGGACGTAAATGGAACAAACAAACAAACAAACAAACAAACAAACAAACAAACAAACAACTCTATCTATATATATAGAAGGGGGATATAAGGGCCTCGAATCCCCTCGGTAGATAGATTACTTAGTATAAGTAATTTAATCCTATCGTTTATAAATCTAATAGTTATAAGCCCGGAAGTAGCGCGCTTTGAATTACACCCAACTGCACATCTGAGAACGCCCGCCAACGCCTAACACCTAACACCGAGAAATTCGAGACTAATTCTGCGAGAAACGAGACGAACGACCGACTCGAAAAACTACGAAGTGTATATTTCAGCACGGCCGTAGTATTCAGCATCACGCCCCTACGAACGCCGGTTCAAAAATCCACTAAGTCCGAAACGAGACTTTGCTTCCCCGGATTTGAAAGCCGACTATACCGACTTGGGCAACTTTCCGCAAACTCAAATTTCAACGTTACCTCCCGCCGGAAGAAATCTAGACTCGAGAAAGAATTAAATACAAGGCGACTTCGTGAATAAACAACACAACGAGTCGACAACGTAGAACAACGATATTCTATACGATTATAGAACATTACCGCGCGGTTTTAACGGTATCAAAATTATAACGATACGATCGATATTTATCGAGATATCTATTACCGAACATGTCCGACTTCGTTAAGGATCCGAAGGCCTCTATGTACCTTCCCGAGTTAAATAAGGACAACTAGCCGGACTGGAGCGACCTTATATAGGACGTCCTCGAGTCTAAAGACCTACTCGAGACTATTAAAGGCGGTACGGGTACTATAGAAGGCGGGACCGAACAATAGGATTCGAAGAAGAACGACGTAAAGGCGAGGGCCCTTATTAAGTCCGCAGCGGGCCCGAGCTATCGCGTACACCTTCTAGGACTTACTAAAGCTAAGGCCTACTTCGAGAAGCTCCGGAATATATACGAGACAACCGGAGAAGAGCGTATATAAGCTCTACTATCGACGTTTTACGGGATAAAGTTTACTACTTCTATCGATATAACGGCCTCGAAATTAACCTCGATACAGAATTAGATTGCTGTCCTTAGTAAGGACGAAGCGCCGAAAGACTCGGCGAAGAAGACGATCCTCCTAAAGTGCCTAGGAGAAGAGTATAAGTCTACGACTTTCGCTCTTAAGGCTACCGGACTTTCGAAGCTATCGTACGACGATATAGTCTAACGCCTTAAGGAAACCGAGTATGGGCTCGAAGAAACCGAAGAGGTACTCGCCCGAGCCGCCGCGGCTAACCCCGGACCGAAGGAGTTAAACGGGAACAACGAAACAAAGGATTTCGGATCGAATTCGAAGAGAGATAAGAAGTGCTTCTATTATAAGAAGAAAGGACACTTTATAAGCGAGTGCCGAACTCGTAAGGCTAAGGAAAAGGACGCCGAGCCCGAGAACGAAGCCCAGATCGTTACAGAAGCCTAGACTATAACTACTACGAAGAGTAGTAGTTATAAATCGCCGGATTAGGTCCTAGATTCCGGCTGCTCGTAACACATTACTTTCGATAAGTCGAAGTATACCTCGTATACTACAGAAAGCGGTACTATTACCGTAGCCGACAGGAAAGAACTCTCTATATCCGGGAAAGGAACGATCGAATTTAAGCTCCCGGGAAAGAGAGTATAGCTATCGGACGTATTATACGTCCCGGATATCGGCTATAACCTCCTCTCGATTCGACAGCTCGCTAATAACGATATAACGACTCTTTTCGGTAAAGAGAAAGCTAAGATACGACGGGATAAACGCATCCTAGCGACTAGCTATAGATAAGGACGTTCTTACGTTCTTAAGGAGTCTATACCTGCCTGCTTTACCTCTACCGAACCGAAAGAGTCTTCGAAAGATTCTATACTTTAGTATAGACGTCTAGGGCACCCGGGAAACGATAAGCTTACTATAGCTCCCTTAGGGCTCTCGGGACTACCTACGCTACCCGCTCTTACTAGCCTTTGCGATACTTACGAGCGAACAAAAGCTACTCGTATATAAAGTAAGGAACGACCCGAACGAGCTACTACTCCTCTCGCCCGAGTATATATCGACTTTTAGGGTCCTTATAAGTATAAGACGCTTGCCGGGAATCGATTTAAACTTACGATTACGGACGACTATACTCGGAAGTGCTAGATTAAACTTACGAAGATAAGGGACGAGGTATACGACCGTATACGGCGTTAGCGGACCCGAGTAGAACAGGAATGCGGCTCTACCTTAAGAGCTATTCGCCGGGATAACGCTAAAGAGCTTATAAAGCTCGGGAAGCTCTTCGAGGACGTCGATATAGAGCCTACGGTTCCGTATACGCCGGAGCAAAACGGCGTAGCCGAACGACAGAACCGTACGCTCGTTACTTTAGCTAAGTCCCTACTAGGTAACTCGAGGTTACCTAAGTTCCTTTAGGGCGAGGCTATAAGTACAGCCTATTACTTAAGGAACCGGATCCCGAGGAAAGGACAAGATAAGACTCCCGAAGAGCTCTTTACCGGTATAAAGCCTAGCGGTAAACACCTTCGAGTATTCGGGTATATAACCTATATGCTTATACCGAACGAGCGGCGGGTAGACAAGCTAGAAGACTCGGTATACTCCGGTATCTTTATCGGGTATAGCCCGTCTACGAAGTAGTACCGGATCTTTAACCCCCGAACAAAGGGTATAAAGCTCGCTACGTCTATACGATTCGACGAAGATACCCGCGGAGGAGACGTCTTCTATCCGGCGAGTATAATAGGTATAGAAGCTATACCTATCGAGACTACGCCTAGTACTACCGAGGAGTACGACTTCGACCCCGACGAGGGAGACAAGGAAGGAAGAGAGGCTACCGAGCCTATAAACGACGGTACGAACGAAGATAACAATAATCCTAACGAGGACATCGACAATACTATAGTAGTACGCCCCCGGAGGCTTACTACGAATAATACGGAACCTCCTACGAACGGTAGACCTACTCGGGAGCGAAGAGTACCTAGTAGATACCGGCCGGAAGTACGAAAGGTCGACTACTCCCCTACGACGGAAATTCCTACGCCTACTACTTATAACGAGGCTATAAGTAGTAAGCAAAGCCGGGAATAGAAACAGGCTATCGACGACGAGATACAATCCCTTTTATCGATAGGAACACTCGAGATCTTACCGGGAAACGAGCTATCTACTCTACGAGGTACCCGGATAAACCTCGTTTCCTCGAAGTAGGTTTTTAAGATAAAACTACTTCCTAACGGACAGATCGACAAGTATAAAGCAAGGCTTGTTACTAGGGGATTTAGCTAACAATACGGCATCGATTACTTCGAAACCTTTACGCCTATTGTCCGTCTCGAAAGCCTACTAATCCTCTTAGCTATTACGGCTATACGAGGACTAGTAGTGCACTAAATAGACGTTGTTACGGCATACCTTAAGGGCCCCCTCGACGAGGAAATATATCTAGAACCTTTCGACGGTCTAGATATCGACGAAGGTAGCGTTATACTCTTAAAACGCGGACTCTACGGGCTAAAGCAAAGCGGCCGTAACTAGAATAGAGTTATAACTACCTTCTTCGAAAGCGTAGGACTCCTCGCTACGCCCGCGGACTAGTCTGTCTTTATATCTAAAGACGGCTCGCTAATCGTAGCTCTCTACGTCGACGATCTTCTTATACTCGCGGACAACGAAGATAAGATCGTTTCCCTTAAGTGTAAGCTTACGGATCGATTTAAAATGAAGGATCTAGGTATAGCTAAGTACCTACTCGGTATCCGGATCGAATACAACGACGACGGATCGATTATAATCGACTAAAAGCACTATATCGAAGAGACTCTTCGCGAGTTCGATATAGAGGATACCGGACGATCTACGTATACTCCCGCCGCGGGATATACTTGTCTTACGCCCCGAGAAGCCTCGGATATACCTACGGACGATAGAGAGTACCGTAGGATAGTCGGGAAGCTAAATTAGATCGTACGAGCAACGAGAGTAGATATAGCGTTCGTAACGCAACGACTAAGCTAGCACTGTACGAACCCGACTAAGAGACACTTATCGGTAGCCCTATACCTCCTAAAGTACTTAGGAACAACGAGGGATTACGCTATACGCTTCGATCCGAAAGGGAACCTCGAACCGAAAGGATACGCGGACTCGGATTACGCCGCAGAGTCTACTACTCGTAAGTCGACGATGGGATACGTCTTTACGCTAGCTAGCGGACCGATAAGTTAGTCCTCGAAGCTACAACGTAGCGTATCTACGTCTACGATAGAAGCCGAGTACGTCTCGCTAGGATACGCCGTAAAAGAGGCTGTTTAGATTAAACGATTCCTCGAACAAGTACGCTATCCTACGGGTACTATAAGTCTTTACGGGGACAATTAGGCCTCGATTGCCTTAGTAAAGAACCCGGAATTCTACTCGAGAACAAAGTACCTAGACGTAGTACTATACTACGTAAGGGAGCTATTCGAAGACGAAACGATATCGATATCGTACTACCCTACGAAGGAGATGCTAGCCGACTACCTTACGAAGCCTTTACCTAAGGTAAAGTACGCCGAGAACGTACGCCTACTAGGATACGAAAGGACTTCTTAATCCCCGAGGGATATAAGAAGTAGGGGGAGTGTTAGAATAAGGGATACCGGACGATCGGATATACTATCTATATACGATATATACTACCTATTTCGGTTATATATATATAGATATATATAGCTAATACATAGGGACTAACTAGATATAGCTCGAAACAAAGGGACGAAATAGGGCTATTACGTAGGGGATTATGCACTCGATTCTATCTATATATATAGAGGGGGGATATAAGGGCCTCGAATCCCCTCGGTAGATAGATTACTTAGTACAAGCAATTTAATCCTATCGTTTATAAATCTAATAATACCTACTAGGTTATAGTACTTTATTATAGGGTACTAGATCGAGCTAGGCCCCGAGAAACATTATAGCTTTATCTACGTCCTACGCTACTATATCTAAGCGGAGTAGCTTACGCTAGGAGCGATCCCTTTAGAAGCTTACTATAAGTATAGTTTTACCGGCGCTAAGTCTCTTACTATAATACTTACGTACATTATAGCTACTACTTAAGCGGCGGTAGCGTATACGGATATAGTTATATAGAATATAAGTAGCTATAGTATCGACGCCGCCGATCTACTCTCTATAAATACTTAGGAAGACCTTCCTAATATAAACGATATACTAGATTCGGAGGACGTTAGGCTTCCTTAGTAGGGCCTCTTAGAACGTAAGAATTATAATTATAGACTATCTAGAGTTACTAGTATCTTAAATAAGTAGTTCTTTAAGAACGACGACGATTTAGTATATATACTACTTAACGTATTCTATCTTATTAGTAATTACGTCGTTATTATATATATACTAGCGAAGGCGGAAAAGAAGGCTAAGAGGTAGTCGGAGTATACCTTAAAGAAGCCGATACGGCGACTAGAGATAGGGTAAGGTTCCTAGATAGTCCTAAAGATTATAGCGTTTATTTATTTCGTAGGCCGGGGTTACTAACGAGACCTCTAAGGTATACCTACTAGCTAGTAGTAAGTAGGCTAATTTAGATAGTAATAGTTTAACGATAGACGTAGTAAGGCTCCTACTAACATTTTAATAGAGTATAGAGACTAGCAAACTAGTATCTTACTCGTTACTATTAACGCTACGTTACTAGTTCGTTAAAGTCCTTTGCCGATTTAAAAGCTACGATAAGATATTATAGGTCCCCTAGCTATTACCTATATATAGAAGGCTATTAATACTATAAGCGTTAAAAGTAAGAAATAGCTATACGCGGAATTCTAGGTTAAGCTCGTAGACCTACTAGTTATACTCGAGTACTCTATAGGTAACGTAATCCTAGTCTAGCTTATATAAGTCCCTACTAACCTCCTCGAAGTTATTATATAATAGTTATTTGCCTCTAGACTACTATTAGCTATAGCGGTTTCTAGTCGTAATACCCGAAACCTATTACTTAATCCCGTAGAGTTTCCTAGTAGTACTTAGTTATTAACTACTAGTATCTATAATACTAGTCTCTAGCTCTACCCGGATTACTATTTAAAATAAGTAGCCGCTAGTAAGAAAGGTTACGCGAAGAAGATCCGCCTAGACTAGTCTCTAAGCTACGACGCTACTACCGCCGTAGTTAAGAAGCGTACCGAGATATAAATAGATTCTCTAGCGGTAGATTCGTAGATAGTAAAGGAGGCGGAAGAACGTGAAGTAGTAGACGAAGAGTAGAGTAGTCCGAATTCTAGCCTACGGGAGACTTTAAGAGCTCTAATATAATAAGACTAAACTCCTATTCCGATCGCTATACTATATATATTCTCCTCGAGCGTCTAATTATCGTCTAATTCGTCGACTATCCCTCTATACGATCTTACTTATTTACTTTATTATTTATTATACGTTAGGCGAAGTTCGGGATATTTAGATAGCTAGTAACAAATAAGCTATTCGTTGTCGGAATTAAATATATTACTCTAATAAAGTAGGATACGAGTACGTTATAGCCTAGCGTCGAGTATAGTCTCTTCCTCGGTAACGTAGAGTATATTATTAAAGTCGCTTTACTATACGGTCTCTACTCTTCTAAAGCTATTTCGTAGCTCGCTAGTTACTTCTAATACGTATTACTACTACTAGTAGTAGAGTATAGTCGGATCGATATTTATCTCTCTTAATTCTAGTATAACGAGGTAGGCTACTACGAAATTTTCCCGGTCTAATAGTAGGCTAATAAGAGTAGCTATATCCTACTCTACGTACTCTATCTACGGATTCGCGATAAGCGAGTCCTAAAAAGCTTTATAGGCCTACTAGAATTTAGAGTACTATCTAGCTAACTTCGGGGTCTATTATAGTTAGAAGATAAGGTCCTTAAAGAACATAATATAGTATCGGTATAGTTATAAAGAAATAAAAGGGATCTACTTAACCTACTAGGCTACCTTACCAAACAACGTATACGTGCACTATATATATATATGTATACAAGACATCGACATCCGCACTTCCATTGCACACCCAATATTGACCCGATCATTACCAAACACGCACCATTCGAAAGCCCTTATCAAGGCCGTTCTAACGAACCCGCATTTACCCCGCTGCCCTCAAAACCTACGCCGCTACTAGAGTTTAAAGATTCACCTTGTTGCCCCCTTTGGGGTACAAATTTTGCTGAACTCCGGGATTTGGCCCCTACCTCCGAAACCTTATTCCGACCTTACCTCCCCTACACTCGAAATATTCCCTATTTAGGGCATTGCACAAGGAAGGTTCACAACCTGTACTACAACACTTTAACACACTACAACACAACCAATACGCCGCCGATTCGGACGCCGTGTAGCCCGTTTAAAAGCCCTCGACGAGAGCTTTTATTCTAGCTATCAAACGCCTGATTTAGTCGAATTTTGAAAGAGCCAAAGGCCAAACAAGAGCAGTGTTCCCAGGATACACAAACATACATATACACATACACTTAGTTCTCTCTACACTAGAGTTACCTATTGTCCTACGCCGCCGAGAGAGGAAGCTAAAGGAGCAGTATAGTTTAGTAAGGACGAATTTGCACCTCTAGGGATTAGAGTAGTAGTACTAGCTGTATAGCTAGATACTCTATATAGAGTATAGGCCTACCTTTCCCTAGAGACAAAGGTTGTCCCGAACCTGCTACGGCTACCCGTAGAACGCCTCTAAAGCCTGCTATAAAGACGCACGTTGCTGCAGGCCAGAGTACTTCCTAGAAGCAGAGGTATATTTATATATCTCTTCTCTCCTCTTTAAAGTATACCTTCTCCTATACTCCTTATATAGTAGGGAGAAGAGTGCCCTAGTGTCGCAAGTAGGCTAGGACCCGAACGCGATTAGAAATAGAGACGAACAAGCAGCCCTCTCGGCGTAAGACTGCTAAGCCTCTTTTCAAACAACAAACAACAATAACAAGACAATGTCTACCGAGACGGAAATAACAGACGCAAGCTTAGCCCCTTAGACTCCAAAAGCTACGGCTAGAGGGGACGAGGAAGTTACGTTTGAGTCTCTTAAAACCCTGCCGTCGCCGAAGGAACTACTAAAAAGAACCGGCATTCCTTTCCTACCTAGGAAAAGGCAAAACCCCTTCGAATTTAGTAGCTCCCCGACTCGCAGCCCTTCTCTCGGAAAGAAACAAACACTCTCTCGCACGCCTGCGAACGAGAAGATCCTACAAGCCCGACAGCTACTAGTCGAAGCGGCAGGGGATCTAGGCGGGATTCTAGAAGAACAAACCCGGGTTCTCGACCTTCTCGAAGTCTTTCGGCACTTTACCGAGCGTACAGACTTTAGGACAACGTCCTAAATCCTCGCAAAGCAAGTCTCGAACCTAGAAACGACAACAAAGAAACTAGTAGCACAGGCGAAGAAGCCTACTTTCGCAGACGTTATTAAGGGAGATAGCGGATCCGCTACCTCTACCTCTACCTCCTCGACAACAAAGACAACATAATAACAACAACAACAACAACAGTAGACGACCGTCTCCCGGAGGGCTAGCAAGCCGAAAGAACAAGCAGAACCGATGCCTCTTATCCTTGTACTAAAGGATAAAGAGAAGGAACTCGACTAGATCGCAACCCGAGACAAAATTAACGACGCTCTTAAAGGCGAAGACTAAGAGCTAGCTGTCCTTACAATAAAGAAATTAGTTCGGGGTAACATTGTCCTAAACTTTGCAACAGAGAAAGCCCGCTAACGAACGATCGATAGCCTTACTAAGGTTACCGATATCGTAGGCGAGGCACAGGTAATAGAGGACTCTCTCTAGTACAAGGTCGTAGTCTACGGCGTCTCGACCGCGAACTTTAATACGCTAACGGGCCTACAGGACATTTAACAAGAAATTAAGACCTTTAATAGAGGTCTTAAACTCGCAGGCACCCCGATTTAGCTAACAAACGAAGAGAGAAGAAGGACTCTTACTAGGGCGACAGTTCTAGTAGGTTTTGCTACCGAGGAGGAGGCAAAAAGGGCTATTTAAAACCGTCTATACGTAGGCGCGGACAGCCTAAGAGTCGAGAAGGCGAAGGATCGTATATAACAGAAAGGGAGGCCCCTAGAACGTTCTACATGTTAGAACACTCTCTACGGATTTTCTACGTTAATCTTAACCGATCTATCGAGGCTACAGAGTCTACCTTAGACGTCGCGGTTAAGCAGAAAGCCAACCTTCTACTAGTCTAGGAACCGTAGACTATAGAAGACCCGATAACAGGCTACAAAGAGACAAGATCTATCGCACACTAGGATTACAACCAGCTATTCCTAACGACTACAGATTCGACGATCCGGCCAAGAACAATACTATATATTAGCACAAGACTTAACATTAATATCTCTCCTATTTTATTAGACGACAGCAACATACTTTCCTTTGTTATTTTAGACAAGAAGGGCAATAAGATCCAGATAGTTAATCTCTATAACGAGAAGGACCTTCGGGATACCGAGAACCCGCAAAACCGACGAATAATAGAGAGAAGCCTCTACTCTTTACGTAACATGTTCCTTCCAAACACTCTACTAGTAGGAGACTTTAACCTTAGACACCCGTCCTAGGATCTAAGGGGAAAGGATACTACTAGTGCCCGCGAATTTATAGAGTAGATAGAAGACTAGGGCTTTACTCTACGTAATACGATAGGTGTCGGGACCTTCTATAGGCCGCACCTAGACGCAGAGTCGGTCCTAGACCTTACGTTTACAAGAGGATCCTTATCTACGAAAGAAATCGACTAGAGAACGATTCCGACAGGCTTAGACTATAAGGCTATATCTATAGACCTTATTAGCGCGCAAGATCGAGCTTAACAGAAGAAAGTAGTTCTAGATATAGCTTCCGCGGATTAGGAACTGTTTACAGATCTCCTAATAAGCAAGGCGACGTCTATTAACTATACGAACTCCCTCGACGACATCGCAGACTCCTTTACCTTGTGTATTACCGAATCGATACGGGGAGCAATCCTAGAGAAAGTAGTACACGCCTACGCAAAACCTTAGTAGAATAGAGAGCTACGCACGCTACGCCGTACAATGTCTAGAACATATAGACAGACCTTTACCTACGGACGTACGCCGACGCTAGACGAGAAAGAGGCGTATACGAAAGCGAGAAACAAGTACTTCTAAGCTATTAAAATAGCTAAGAAGAACTACTAGAACGCTTTCCTCAAAAAAGAAGACTCGAAATCTATCTTTAAAGCTATGTCCTATACTAGGAATAGCAGCCGAAGATAGATACCTATAATAAATAACGAAGATTCTTTCGAGGGGAAATGTAAGGCCTTCTCCGAAGCCTTATTTCCGCGCCCTCCTGCCGAGGAACCTCTACCTAGCCGTTAGGAAGCGTATACAGCCGGGGATTAGGGCTGGACTACGCTAACCGAAGAGGAACTCGCTGCCGCCTATAGTACGAAGATAGTAAAAGGAAAAACGCCGGGCCTAGATAGTATTACGCAAGCTATTATTAGTAAAGCGTACAGCGCTATTCCTATTACCTTTCTACGTATATACAGTAGGCTACTCGACGAAGGACACTACCCCTAATGCTAGAAAGTTGCGACAGGCGTAGTTCTAGCAAAGCCGGGAAAACTAGACTATTCGGTCCCTAAGGCCTACTAAGTTATCTCTCTCCTAAACTGCCTTAGTAAGATTAGCGAGAGAATACTCGCAAAACGCCTAGGGATTATCGTAGAGACGAAGCCCCTTCTATACGACTCGTAGTTAGGAGGGCGAAAGAAGAAATCGGCTATCGATATAGTGCTTCTCTTAACAAACGAAATCGAGGAGAATCGAAGAAAGAAAAAGAAGACTTCGGTTATCTTCCTCGACGTAAGAGGAGCATACGACTACGTTGCAAAGAACCGACTATTAAGAATAATAATCTAGTTAAGGCTTCCGCATAGCCTTATACGTTAGGTTCAGTCGTTTATAAGCAATAGACGCCTACGAATAGCATTCGACGGACAGATACAGGAATTCTAGGACGTAGAGATCGGCGTTCCGCAAGGCAGCCCGATATCTCCTATCCTCTTTCTAATCTATACGCGCGACATATTCTTCTCGCTATAAGGAGTTACTCCTAGTTCCTACGTCGACGACATTAGACTATCTACCTCGTCTACGTCCCTTAAGAAGAACTCTAAGGTACTAGAACGTAAGGCAAGAAGGCTAATAGACCTAGGAAAGAAGAACTTGATTACTTTCGACCTAGTAAAGACAGACCTAGTACACTTCTCGAAAGGGAAAGGGTCCGATTGCCCGGTAATTCTTCTAAACGGCGATATTATTCGCCCGGCAAAGAAAGCGATAAGGTAGCTTAGGATTTAGCTAGACGCCGGTCTTACCTTTAAGGAGCATATTGCAATAAGATTAGCACAAGCACAAGCGGCATTCTATCGATTAGAAAGACTAGCAAATACCGAACGCGGTCTATCTTCTACATCGTTAAGAAAGATCTACCTAGCCTGCGTTACTATAATAGTAGACTACGGGGCCCCGGTTTGGTAGCGGTCGAAAAAGAGCATAAAACCTCTAGTATCTCTACAAAGTAAAGCTTATAGAAAGATCCTAGGCGTTTTCCGTACCGCCCTAAACGTCCCGTCCGAAGTAGAGTCAAATCTCTTCCCCCCGGATCTACGCCTAGAGAGACAGTTAATTTTATACTCTCTACGTGTAGCAAAGCTACCCGAAAACTACCCTATAAGACTCGCTATCTAAAGCGCGCCTTCGGATACGCGAGAAGTCCGACACGAGGACTCGAGAGAGATACTTCCGCAAAAACGATAGAGAACACAGATATAACTACTCTATTATCGACTCCGACAATACAAGCATTTCGTAGAATACGAGAGGGCTAACTACGCAAAAGACGATCTCTTTAGCGTCTAGAAAACCCGATACGAAATAGCAAGACAACGGGAGATTAATAAGGTACCTAGGAATACAAATAGCTACCTTAGTCGATTTCTATAGAGCTCGCTAGGAAAACATAGAATAGGAGGAAGACGCGCTTTAACTAGTGCCTTCTATACTATCCTATTAGGACACGGATACCTAAAGTCCTATCTCTATCGCTTTAGACACGTAACGACGCTAGACTGCCCTTGCGGACGACGAGAAACAGTAGAACACCTCGTATATAGCTGCCCTATCTACGATGTATTTAGGCTACTACCGCTACGACAAGCACAATCTCTATTAGAAATAGTAGAAGATAAGGAACTCCGGAAACACCTTACTACCTTTCTCTCGGATACAAAGATTGCTTCTAGGTCCTAGCACCTAGCAAGAGGCGAAGACGAGACCGTCTAGCCTACACTCCTTTTACTTTTCCTTATTTGTCTTTCTTTAAAGTCCTTCGATACTAGCTTGCTACTATCCTAGGTACGGGTCTTTCCCTAAGGTTAAGAGATACGAGAGAACAACGATTGTACATAGATAGACTGCTGTCGCGAGACAGCCGTCCTACATAGTTATAGACTCCTACAGGACGTAAATGGAACAAACAAACAAACAAACAAACAATAGGCTACCTTACCTTCCTAACTAGTCTATAGCGTACCGTTTCTATACGCGTAGCCGAAATCCCGACTATACCTACCTAGTAACTTTATAGTAAAGCGAGTATAAGATAGGAGTATTATTACGACCTTCGATTATAGCTACTCCGACGCTATATAGTATTATGCCCGTAGAGGCGTACTTTTAGAAGGCGGACGTATAAGTATAGATTAGCTAAAAGGTAATAGACTAGTATAGAGATTACGATAAGAGAGTACTTCTAGAGGTTAAGGTTACTACGATAGCGCTAAACGAGATCGCGGCTTAGCGTAAATGCGGCTTCTTTTTCTATTTGCCGCCTTAATAAGCGTAGATAACGAAGCTAGACGTTAATCGTATACTAGCTAAGTACCTTAACGTCCTAACGCGCCTTTAGATTAGACTACTCTACGATCCTATTTATAAGGTTTCGGTAGAATAATAGCGATATAGAAGCTTAGCTAGCCGACTCCTAGCGCGCGCGATATCTAAGGGCTAGTACGATCGCTAATCCGCCTCCCGACTATACGCTACCGTTCGCAATTTAGTACGCTATCTAACGTTGTCCGGTCTTCTTCGTACGCACCTAGTCGTAGATTATCTTCGCTATACCTTACGCCTTCTACTATAGACCAACGGATAAGTTCGGATGTATACTTAGTCGCGACCACAAGGACCATTCGAAGCTGGGATCGGCGAATTAGCTATAGGACCGCGGGTCCTTGGACAAAGGAAGAGATAACAGAAGATGCGCAAATGGGCAGATTCTACAAGCCTGTATAATTCCATTATACAGCGGGACGTACGTTGGCATGACTGTGGCGAGTGGGTTCTGCCCGCCGGGTGTTGCATAGGTGTAGCGTTGTTAGAAAACAAGCAGGACAGAGGTCGTGGGTGGGCACTTCCCTGGCGTAGTACCTGGAGTACATTGGAGGCCAATGCCAGCTCACTGCTCTGTCAACCGCACCAGCACCATGGCCTCGTTGACTCACTGGTATGGAAAGCTTTTGTGGCTGGCGAGGACGACGGAGGGGCATCTATGGCATGGTATTATCGCCAACACGAATTGCGATGTCGACGTCGGTCTAGGCGTCCAGCTCCTGCTACGTAAGGTCAAATGATGACCTTGAAGTAAGGCTCTTAGTGTAGCTCAGAAGTGTCCGGATGCTCTGCAATAACCTCATCAGCGTTATCAACACTGTATGTGCGCTTGACGTTTTCAAAGTGAGCCAGCAGCTTCTGCATCGACAATCCACACCATGGCCAACCATCAATCAATCCACCACCGGCGCATTGTCCGGATGGGTTGTTCACCGCACTGCATTCGCCCGACGTTCTCCGCGATTGTTGAGAGGTTCCAGATCGTCACCGAGCGGCGAGGATGAGAAGCTTGCCGGAGTGTGGTGAACAATCAAATCCTTAGACTGACCAATCCACCGAAACGGCCAGTCTATGCATCCATCCTCGCTATTGCTCGATTGATGGATTGGTGGTATTGGGGGATGGATTGGCGGACTGGTAATGGATTAATGGATTGAAGGATCTGGCCGGATTGAAGGACATGGCTGTATACAACATGGATCTGACACCCTCCGCTCGGTCAGAGGAGTCGCGCGCGCGGCCGCACATCTCTCGCACCGGAGCCAGAAACGTGCTGTCAAACGGTTGGCCAGTGAGAAGGCTGGACCACTCCTTCAATTTTGATATGACTCAGCCGGTCATGGGTCAACGCAACGAGGGCGGTCGAGGTGTTCTTGGTGAGGCTCTTTGATGAGGCTGGTAAGCGTTCATCATTCGGCCACGTTGTCGTCGCTGTCGTCGTTCCAGCCAGATGAAGTCTTGTCATTATATCACGCCCTCACGAGTCCACCTGTGCAGTGAGGCCGCTTGTCGACATGGTGTCTTCTTCCCAGGCGGCGGCGATGGCTTGTAACCATGAGGCCAGTCTTGCTGAACATTTATCGGCGGCGTGGTGAGCACGTCCAGCGCTATAACTGTCCATTGAGGCCCTTCAAAGCGCTTCACTGCATTGGCGGAAGTCTTCGTCCTAAGGAAAAGTGACGTGGAGATATTGCTCTTGAGCAGCAGCACGAGCGGCGGCGGCAGCGTCACCAACTCGGTGTCCACTCTTGTATTCTAGCAAGAGTGGGTTTTTAGTGATGAGGCAAGGCGTCGGAACTGAGGTGCGGGCTTACATGGGACATTCGCCGCCGTTGATGTAGGCGGCATCACGATTCACGAGAGAGGAGGGTCGCCGTTTGGTAGGAAGAGGAAGTATGATAGACCTGTACGCATTGATCCCTAGGTACCTTAACTAGGTTCTCTCAACTTTCCACCGCCCAGGCGACGTTGTTATCGTCCCGACAATTCATGTCCCACCCAGTCTTGAGCAACGATTGCCACCCATTCTCATCCCATGCTCACTCCGAGAAAAGCCATCTTTGTGCAGCACCCGTATCATCGAATCACCCTGCGCAGCGGATGCATTCTTCCCGGCCAGCTATTGCAGCGTATTGTAAAAGCCTCCATCAATTCTCACGAACTGGACTGCTACTCTTCCCATCTGCATTTATCATGTCTCGGCTTTGCATCACCCGCGCAAGGGCGTGAGGCGGCGTCGATGTAGGAAGAGCGCGCTCCGGCGAAGTGTTTTCCTCGGCCTCGGTGGTGTCGTCGCCTTGGGATATGGTGGATGAGGAGGGTGTTGGGTTGTAGGTGCTGTCGCTATGAAGTGTGCGCGAGGAGGGTGTTGGGTTGTAGGTGCTGTCGCCTTGAAGTGTGCGCGAGGAGGGTATTGGGTCGTGCGTGCTGTCGCCTTGGGGTGTGCTGGAGACATGGTGCGGTGCGGCGGAGGAGGATGCACGTTGTGGATTGCCGTTGCTAGGAAGGCGAGAGTCTGGACAGGGAGAGCTTGCGATGCTCGAATTCATCTGCGGCAAAGAGTGTTGTGTTAGCAGACCGATGATCCGGAAGTGCTCGCTGAGACCTCCAAGAAGGTGGTCGTATGAGGTACAGTACCATGCTCACGTTGTGGGGTCGTTCTTGTAAGTGGACAATGGCAGCCATCATTTGCTCCACCCGATTCTCGAGGACATCCACGCGTTCCTTCAGACGACGGATCTCGTGCTCCGTTGACGATTCCATATCGGGCGGAATGGTGAGGGACGTGAGGGAGGGTCGGTGTCGGTGAAAAGAAGATGAGGATCAGTGAAGTGAAGTGATGCTGATGAAGTAGAACTTTGGAACCAAGAAAATGGAAGCCTCAGGCTTTTGGCCGGCAGAGTCCCGGCGCTAGTCAAATTCTAGGGCTAGAATTTGGCAGCCGGCCTGAGGCACCAACTGCGACTTCGGAAATACCTGCCCCAATGACATGACCTCCAAGGCCAAGTGTGCCGGAAAACCACTGGAGGGTGGCAGCGCCGGCATACGCGAGAGACGACCTAGCATGGCCGAGGGGTATGGTGACCTTCGATCGATCCGCAGTCCTCACCATTCTGACCATGCCCGGTTTCCATCATCTTCCCAAGACTGCTGGCGACTCGAGCTGAGTATCCGTTCTTCCTCGACAGCTTCCTGCTCCAAACCGATGTCCGCTGTGCCATCATTATCATCTAGCTCTTCGACTGTGCGTGCCGCTTGGCTCGGCCAGCTTTGACAGCAAGTCCTCCACCCTCACCCCTGCAATCGGTGGGATTCGAGGCCAAGGTCGTGTCTCCCGCGAGCGTTGGTGTTTCGAGTATCGCGCATGAGTTCAGCGAGAGGTCTTCGGTCGGTCGCCATGCTGGGTCACGGAGATGAGGCGATGATTGTAGTGAGGTCGCGGCAAGAGGCTGGAAGAAGTCTTCATTCCGATTTGACAATGTGTTATGGTTCCGTCGCGCTTACATTGATGATGAACAAGGCAAAGCCGAAATGTCCGCGTCCGGCCATCCCGACATTGTTGTCTCATCGTCGTCGTCGGTGCATAAGAAGTGAATTTTGCTTGAGAAGAAGAAGAAGACGAAGAAAACAAAAGCGAGATTTTGAGAGACTGGGCAAGAGGGCATGATGGAATGAACCCAAGGTGAGCTGAGCTGAGCTGAGCTGAGCTGACACTGCACCGAGATGTGCCACTACACCGAGATCTGGAGCCCAAGGTTGATCTCGTCGTGTTGTCTCTCCACCATCCAAACAATCAGAATCGTCGAGTCTGGGTACCAAGACCCTCGGACGAGAAGTCAAGCGTCGGCAGGACGTTTCTCCGCTCCGCTCCGCTCTAGAACTAGAACTCGCACGGCCTTGGTATCATCGAACGAACGACAGCAATCCTCCCACCACGGCTGGTCCCGGTGAAGAAGAATATCAATTCCACCATTGATGAGGCATCTCGACGACATCCTGCATCGCATCCAAAACATCATCGACAATTCCCTACACATCATGGAAGCATCGCCGCATCGACCATTGCACGAGGACGCACACACGACATCACAATCATTGATCCGTCCGCCACCACAGCAGCAAGAGTCGGCAAGGAAAGCGCGAAGCGAGAGACCTGCTGCATCCCTCAGGTCCACGCCTCCGGCATCCCTCAGGCACACGGGATATGACAGGTACGCTTCGCGGCCTCGAACACCATCACCGCCCAGCCCACGGAGAACATCATCACCGCGCCGGTACCCTCGTTCTACCGATGCTCTCTTGCCTTCACCGTCAAATAGTGAATTTCTCCGGCGAAATCCCAGGCCGCCGCCGTACGCATTACCAAGAGAAGCGCTTGAGGGGCGGAGGGGAATATTCTATGGATCCACGACTCCAGCGTCTCCATCGATCGCACAGCCGATACTGCTGAAACGGAAGGCAAAGCGCTCGAACCTCACGAAGCCATCCAGACGACTGGCGTTGTCACCCGTTTTACCTGCCGATGATGAGGAGGACCTCACCCCATCCACGAACGACGCCGCACCCTTGCCCTCCGACTATCTCTTGAGCCCGGTCCAATCGTCAACGGGATCGACAGCACAAACAACGACAGCAACCATCCATCGCACTATTCCGCCGCCACTTGTGGCTGGCCAATACCAGGAGGTTGAACAACCCTCCACTGGTGAAGAAGACGCTGCAGGTTCGATGGCCGATTCGCGACAAGAGCGTGAACTTGACATTGATTCGGCGGCCGAGGAAGAAGTCACCGGTTCGAACGATGAAGACGCTGAGCTGCATCTGAACGATGGAGATGCTAAGCTGCATCAGGAGGTGGACCCGGCGGCCGAGGAAGAAACCACCGGTCTGGACGATGAAGGTGCTGGGCTTCATCAGAAGGAGGATCCGGTGGTGGAACAAAACGCCGATTTGGCTGAAAATGCTGACCGAGACTTCCACCAAGGAAAAAGATCGGTGGCGAAGCCAGACACTAGTCTGAACGATGAAGACGCCGCCCTGCATCAAGAGGCGAATTCACTACGCAGAAATTTCGTGCGAGGCAAAGAGTCGGGGTTGTTTCAGGTTTGTGTTAGCCATGTTGCTTCCTCGCAGAGATGACTAAGACTGACCACATAATTATCGCAGCTTCGCGGGTTGCAAGCGCAAATCAGGCAGAGGCCATCGCTGCGCTAGGTGAAGAATCAAGCAGATACTTCCTGGCTGACATATCGGCGGCGAGCAACCTCGGAGTACGTAAAGCAACTCCCGTTGACACGATTGGTTTCTTTTCTCTTCATTAAGCTGACAGGCTGCCAAGCGTACCATGTCCGAGGACTTTCAACGCAAGAGGTCCAAATTCGAGCGAAACCATGAATTGACCCAGCGAGCCCAGTCCCTGGATTCTGGCACCATCCATCCGCAGCAGCAGTCGAAGATTCACCGAGACATCCCACTATCCGATGAGCGAGGAAAGAATCATGGCATTACTCTAACCCTCGTGGAGTGTCTCGTCATCTGCCTCTGCGTCATGGACGTGCTGGGGTCCATCGTTTCGAGAAACCTCTACCTTCCCGGGTGCTTCTCCCACCGCCATCAATTTATCCACCGCTTCTACGGCCGCAGTGGTACCGTCAAACACGAAGAGTCGGTCTTCTCCACTCCTGTAGCGGGCTTTGTCCCGATCACGATGACGACGGCGACGACGGATGGCATCAACTATATCAGGAGTCCGTGGAGTTCGATCTCCGTCCAAGAGCCCTCGTCAATCGGCACCATGGAGCTCGCGCAGCGGCTGAACACGGTGATGAGTACACACCGAGGACTCCTCAAAAAGCAGCACCAGGTGCAGGACATGTCGGAAGATGCCCTCGCTCGGCAACACCGGTCCCTCCAGCAAATGGACTTGACCGTCGAGAACATGCTAGTGTTGCACGGAGCCGGGCTGGACGATGACGGGAGTGCTGCTCGGCGGGAAGAAATTCGAGCGCAATTGTTGAGCATGTTGGACCCGTTGAGTTTGTGGGGAAGCGAGGGCGGCGGCGTCGCCGTCGAGGTGATGAATTCGCTGTGTGCAGGAGTACTTGCAATTCGTCAGTTAGTGGGAATAATGGTCGTGCTCCGCCTCGCATCTTCTGGGATGCAGACGAAGTAATTCTTACCCATCCAGGCGGATGCAGGAAGCTCTCGGATCGACTTGGGAATGAAGGTGCCGTGTGGGAACCCCGGAGTTGTCATTGTTGTCGCAGCCGCAGTCCTTGTCGCCACTCCGAGTTAGTATTCGGTCTCGATGGATGTCGCTGGACGATTACGAGAGCAGGCTTACTTGTAGCTTGGTGCGGCGAATGTTTACGTTTTGCATTCATTAGCATTTAATCACTACGTAACCTTTTCTCCCGTGCCTATCACTTGTCGCAGCGGCGATTCATAGCGCGGCTTTCAGAAATTCAGATCGATGTCGACCTGCAGTCGCACATGAACTCAACCTTTGGAGGCTTCCGCGGCATTCAAGCGAGAGACGAGTGTGTGTTGGCCATGCGAGCTGCAGGATTCGAGAATGGGCACACGATGGGCATGATCAAAATTTCGAAGACAGCAGAGGACTTATTTGGTGCTTGAGACTGAGCCGGCATCGATCTCCATGCATTTTGAAGACGTTCCCCAGCTCTGACGGGTTCGCTACATCCGCTCAACTCTTGAACCTTGGAATGATGCCGGCGGGCTCCTGCCAATACCATGCCGCATGCATGTCACTGCGACGTCGAATGGCTGAAAGAACCACGCGCAGCGTCGCATCCGCATTGCCATGGATGCCGTCTCCGTGATGGAAGATTGGGTGTGCTCGCAGCAAAGTCGACTTCAAGAAAGACGAATGGCATTGCTTTGGTAATACTAGAGCTGCACAAGGCGACTAATATTCGCTCGATATTCCGCACGCATCTACGATTTACTAAATTCCCACATGAGCCTGCTCTCGGTCGACACATGTCTCTATCGCCTACGAGGTGGACATTTGCCTTCCTGCTGAAGACGTCGCCTGACGGAGGGCTGCCGATCGCGAGAGGAAGTCTACTAACAACAGCACCTCCTCTCGCGACGGGAGGCCTTCCATTCTGCCGCGAACCACCACCACCACTGTAAGCTAGACTCCCCTTCTAAGCTGCTTCCCTCCTCTGGGCGACTTAGATGTCACTACCCGACGACGCCGAAACAGACCTGAACGACTACTGCGCCCAGCTCCGGTCCACCCTCTCGTCCTCCGCGGCCTTCCAGTCGACGGCGACTCGATCTAAACATAGGCTCAATCGGCAGACCAGCGAGGTCGAGCAGAAACGACGACGACAAGGATGGAATGCAACCCAGGATGACGTGTCAGTTCCTATACGGATGTTTCGATACCCCTTGTCCAGCCTCTTTGTCCTCGTTACTGGAGTCAAGATCACGCCCTTGAGTTGAGCCGGTGCACTACACGGTCAACTCTAGGTACCGGTGGAAGACTTGATTGTAAGCAAGATCCCGCGGTGACAGGCGACCGGCTAGTCCTCTGGGAGCGGGCAGTAAAGGCGTGTTCTGCACTGCTCGGACATAACCACAACACAGCTTGTATATACAGTTAATCCACAACAGCATGTCTATACCCACCAGCGACAACGCCTTGCTACATATACACATCTGCAGACCTTGCCGACCAACGAGGCCCTGTCCGGTTCGCGACTATTCCGGGAACGAGCGCAATGCAAG
The DNA here is from genome assembly GCF_000219625.1 of Zymoseptoria tritici IPO323. Classification (NCBI taxonomy): domain Eukaryota; kingdom Fungi; phylum Ascomycota; class Dothideomycetes; order Mycosphaerellales; family Mycosphaerellaceae; genus Zymoseptoria; species Zymoseptoria tritici. Next base: position 64,299 of record NC_018201.1, on the reverse strand, counting down.
TAGAACTAATCGAACACCCCGGTTACAGCCACGAAACCGACCCTCCCTAGTCGGTCACCTGCCCAACATGCCTGCAGCCTTCACTCCGTAGTTCCCGAAGCTTCATTCCTTGAAAGTCCGCCATTATGTCAAGTTGGCAGACGCTATGGCCATGGCGCAAGCAGCAGTGCAGAGGAGGATAATAACATCTGGGTATCGAAGCAGCACCCGAAAGAAGCGATAAAGAAGTTGCCAGACCAAATTCCTGACCAACTCTGGACTGTCGTCTTTACTATTCGGCATTCGACCCTGCCTACTGAAGCAGCAACTCGAACAAGCGTGCGTTGGTTGGCGACCTGGTAGACGAGGCACGAGCCCGAATTGCCACGGACTGCGGGACGAGCTTGGATGCTGCATGATAAGTCCTCTACCACGAACGACGTATCATCTCTCTCGCCGCAAAAGAAACCGGATGCGAAGCCGAACACCATCACGCTCTCCCGAGGATGCCCTCACGGAACACCATTTGCGATGATTTCAAGACACAGTACCACATGCCCGGACACGTCCTCCGCCTCTACGGACCACCAGACATCTCGGGTACAGCGCGGGCGAGCCCTACCATCGCTGGGAGCACTTGCAGTTCCCTCGATTGACCAGCTCGTTGCTGCGCGACTCCACAGCGCCTCCATTTAGATCCGTCCAAGAAGAAACCTCATCCAGCATCGTTGAAGGCGACTTCCGCGCCGCCTTCCTCCGAGACATCAACCACCCATGAAATTGGCTTGGTCGTCAAATTTGTTCCCGTCTCCGGATTGGATGCGTCGACGATGAGTACAAAGACATTGCGGCAAGGGTTGTAGGAAGGAATGTTCTGCTCGTGAGAGAAAGAGGACCGGAGAGGCAAGTCGAAGGCTGTTGCTTGGGTTCGAGAACTTAAAGGCGTTTCGACGGAGGAGTTGAAGGCGGCACGCGAGTTTGCTGCCTACATTCGACAGGTGAGCGCTGCGATGGGCCTCCTTTAATAAAGGGAGGCTCCATTCGATTTCGACTTTCCTATCGTGCGGATAGATCATTATTGTTATAGGCGGTGGCGGCCATTTATACGGTGTCTGCACTTCAGTGGAGATGTTGAGCAAACGTCAGAGTAGGATTTGCAGCTGTGCGGCAAAACCATTCGCTCTCGCGCTGGGCCTGAACTGCCATTATCGTTCGTTCGGTTTCGCGGTTGCGGCACGACGGGGGTCCATGGATCACGGAGCGCGCTGGACTGTCTGTTCGCGGAGAGCATTCAAAAGTGGCGAAGCGGGCTGTAGAATAGTTCAAAGTGCAATACTCGATTAAACCTACTTGCAAGCCGTGATGAAGAACAGCCTATCCTCGCCGGAAGCACATTCCCTCCTTCACACTTCGCTTATCCAGCGTTCGGCATCGGAGAAGGCGTTCCTGATTTCTGCAAGTGCACTCTCTCGGTCCCGCTCGATGGTGTCGATTTCCGCATCGCAGTCCGCCACAACCTTGTCCGCCCATGTCCTCACATGTGGTAAATTCCCTGCGACCTGCATTGCCTCGAGGTCCGCCTGCAACGAGCGAAGATACCCGCTCGCCGAGACGTAGCTGACGCTGCCCGGCTCCGCCTTGTCTATCCTGCGACGGGCGGCCGCTATGTCATCCCGCAAAAGCTTCACCTCATGCGAGACGGTGGTTCGCTCAGAGACGGTATTGATGCACAAGCGGATGTGTTTAGCCTAGCTGGCGTATGAATCGATGAAGGTCTTTCGCTTTGAAAATCTGTCGAACTTCTGTTGGTAAGCGCAGAGCGCCTGATGGAGCATCTTCTGCTCTGCTGATGCGGCTGGGTTCGGTCGTGGCTCGAGCTTGGGACGTTTGGAGGCACGGGCGGATTCGTTATCGTTGAAGAGAGCGAGGTTGTTCTGAAGATGAAACGTGCGACGGTCGTGATAGGGAACCTTGCAGGCGTGAAAGAAAGAAGTCCAGAGGTCGGTGGTTATTGGTCAAATAGGCTTGCAGCCAGCCAATAGAGTCCGCAAGGCAGGAGATGAAATCTGCATGTTCGCTCGAATCGGCGTCGGAAACTATAGGCAAATCGCCCTGGAAGATCTGTGCTTGCTGAAGGTCGGAGTAAAGCTGTTTGATAAGTCCAGACATACTTGGTCGTGCCTCTGGAGGCGCCGAGGTGTATGTGAAGGCCTTCGGTGGTGCTGTCAGGTCAACCTCTGCGACAAACCAGAGCCGCTCCGCACTCGCGATGGGACTTTGGACGGAAGACAGAAGGGTAAACAATGTGGTTCCATGGCTGTTGTGCTTTACAGCAATGGACCGCTCCAGCAGACTGCCGGCAGGATCCGGCATCATATCGGGCGTCATCAATTGGTCGTCTGTGCGGCATAATGTGCGGAACACATCGCTTGCAACAGCCAGCCCGTCATCTCGATTCCAGGGCTTCATCTCGGTGCTCGAGGACTCAACGCCACCGCCGCCATCTTTCGCGAGGCGTTTGCTGACGAGCGCCATCTCCAGGCCGAGTCTGATTGATGGCCGCGTGGTATTGATGTCACAGTGGTCGCCAGCGCTGCGGCCGTCAGCACTGTGAGCGCATGTCGGAGAATGTCGCTGGTGCGCGAGAGGAGTGTTGTCGTGGTCGAAAATGGTGTCAAAGTCGTCGTCAAGATGTGGGATGTGAAAGTCGTGGATCAGCTCCATGGCTCGCGCGAGTCGCAGAGGCTCGTTCTAATCAGTCCTCAGTCTTGTCAACCTCCGAAACGCCAGGAGAAAGCTTCTCGTAATCCTACGCGCGCCGAACAGGGCATAAATGTCCAGGCCGCCGCGCAGCTCTTCACTCCAAGGGCATTTTCTGGAAACGAGGAAATTGATGTGGCCGCGCAGACTGCGATCTTTGGTCGGCTGGATGTAGATTGTCTCGAAGTGACGATTCAGCTCGACGGTGGTTTGCCGGGGCAGCGCGATCGACGACGTGACGGGAGAGGTCTTTTGTGCGCGCCATTGGCTGCGGAACAATTCCAGCGCGGTGCAGTATCCCGAGAGGGGTCTATTGACCTTGCGAGGACCGGTAAATGTAGGCTCCAGCTCGGACATCGATCTTGCAGAGCCGCGAGGGGCCGATCGCTTTGTGGCATCTTCCGGCTCAACAGTGAATTGAGAAGCTCGCACCGGAATTCCTGCTCGATTCTCGCTCACGGCAAGTGCGAGCTGGGCCAGCCCATTCTTGCTGATGCTCTTGATGTCTTCGACGGGCAAGAAGCTTCGCATCGTCCGTGAGGTAGCTGGTAGGAATGTGCAACTACCGCAATCTCTTTGACGTACTAAGTAGGTTCCGTCCAGCACGAACACAGGATCTCTGTCCTCGATTTTCTAATGGCACATGAAACATCGCGTCAAGACGAGTGACTCGCGGCAGCGAGGAAACGGCCCGCGAAACAGCTCATGGGCCTCCACGTATGGTGATAGATCGATGTCAGACTCGTTAAAGGCTGCATTCATATCTGACGGGGTACTAAACGTTAGATGAGGTAGGGTGACATCGGTCATCGCAGCGGCCGGCTGTCCCGCCAGTGCGGATTGGAAGAGCGTCTTCAAGCTGGCTGCGGTGACTAATGTACCTTCACGGCGAGCTCGACCTGCTTCGCAACACTCGAGCTCGCTGTTGAGAATGCCTGCCATCCCTCCTAACTCGAAATCGTTGCTCAAACGTGGCAGCAGGCCATTCGCTTTGAGGAAACCGAGCTTTCGCTGAACAATTCGGCGATCGCTCGCTGACGTGGGCCGGAATCCCGTCTCGGCCAAGCGGATGGCTCCATCGTACCGACTCCTTTCGAACGCCTTTTTGTTTCTTTCCCTGTGTCGCGGTGCTGGAGCAAGGTCTGGCGGAAACGTCGATGCATCTCATCTGCCGTCAAAGTTGGCAGGGAGCCTCGAGAGAATTGAGCCCTAATCTTCTCATTCAGATCGTCTGCATAACCGACCTTGTCGTCGGCGTTATCCAGCCGATGCAAACGGCCGGATTCTCGCAGACGTGCCACCCTCAGGGTGATCCACTCCTAAATCATGCCTTCTGCGTCGTCAATGCCAACAGAGTCGTTGCATGGAGTCGGCATGGTCACAGGCTCGGTTGAAGATGCCTGTGGATCAGCCGCAACAATTCTGGTGCAGGGTGAGGGAAGGTCTTCAGAGACCAGGGTAAATGTGCATTGTTATCGTTCAGCACCAAACAAATGCAATCGTGTCACTGTGTGTTCTAGTCACCTCGCGTAATTTAGCATCCATTCACTTACGCAATTTGGTGCCCTACTTGTATGGTCGTCCATTAGCAAGCTTTATCTGCTTAACTGAGCCACAACTCCGAGACGGACATCTCATCTAAGGCATCAGGTATATCCCATCCACAATATGGTAGCTTGGCCGGTCGTCCTTCTTTACGGCTCCACAGTCACCACACTTCAGAACGACGTGCTGCTCGTAGTCGTTGCTCGACCGAGCGCGGCGAGAGAGCAGTTCGCGTTTGCACTCGATTCCTGCCGAAGCGCAAGCCGAGCACGGCTGGCGGCCGCACTTTGCCCCGGACATCTGACATGCGTGACATGACATTGCGTAGAAAAGTCGGAAACCACGGTCACCGTCCTCTCCTTCTCTGTTGCCTTCCCGCTGATCCACGGCTTCTGCCACCTCCATATCTGCCGGCCCTCCGCAAGCAGTTTCGAGCCGAAGTGAGAGAGCCTCCGCCGAGACGCCAAAGCGCCTCAAGATGAAGATACGATTTGAGATCGCCTTGTAGGTGCGCTGCTTGGCCGGGTATTTGATTTCGTGTTCATCCTTCATCTGATGCACCGTCAGTTTCTTTGCACCTTCACACATCCGCAGCAGGTGCAGTGTTTCATCTGCGTCCCAAGGCGTCTTCCCGGCCATTGGGCCATGAATCCCGTTGGTAAGATCGTCCAAGAATACCTTGCACTCTTGATCGGTCGGCTGCGGTTTGGGTGGATGAGGGTTGTCTTCTGAGATGTCTCGTGCTTTGCGCTTCTTCCGCGGCTGCTGCTGCTTTCGTTGCCGCTGGCGCTGCTCTTCCCACGCTCTTACGTAGCCGTTGCCACTGCTGGCGTGCTCGGTCCCGTGCCATCTGGGCCATCCTGATTTCTTGCTGATCCTCGGACTCCTCTTGCTCGGTCTCCAGCGCTGCCTGCTGCAAGCGCCTCTCACGTTGTGCACGTCGCCGGGCGCTCCGAAATAGACGTCTTGGGTTCACGGCGGTCTTATGCTGCTCGTTCGCCTCTGCTTCCATGGACTCTGCCAGACCTGAACCAGGATGCGTTCACTGGGGGGCCCCATTCTCGTCGTCGGAGATTGCGTTGCCTAGAAGAGGATCACAACTGTCGCTGCTGCTCTAGTCACTGCTGCTCTCGTCACTGTCGCCACCGCTTATGAGACTGCCGCTAGACGTACGATCGTCGATGCTGTGTTCTTCCTCCAGGCCCAGTGCAGGCTCCTCGGGGCACTCGTGATCGTCGTCCTCAGGACCCGCATCCAACGACTCTTCGCCGCTAGAGGCAATACTTCCATTGGACCCGAAGTCATCAACGTCGCAGCTCGGCTCAGCACCAAGTACAATGTCTGGATGCCGCCAGCGAGCGACATTGTTCCGGTCCACGATCCATGGGTCAAACTTGCCTATGGACGGGAAGAAGGTGGCGGGTCAGTGAATTCCAGACATCGTATCCGTCACAATGACATACCATCGAGCTCTGCCATCGCCGCCTCAAGTGAAAGGCAGGCTCGTTGCAGGTCATCATTCGCGACGCCGTTCAGTACCTGCAATCCATGCGACAGTCGATTGAGCTGCGATCGCAAGGTGACTGCTATAAACCCTAGCACAGGAGCGCGGCGGACGTGACAGTGGATACTATGGCGGTCAGCACCCCACCACAGAGTATGAAGGAGGGTGAGATATTGATTTGCGTCCGCAGGGCCGTCGTGGTCCTCCGCCCTCAAATTGGGATTCGAATCAAACACCTGTCCATCTGTCAGCCTCGTCGCCCGGCCGCAGCAGGAGGGTAATCATCATGCTTACATGAGCCAGCCATGGCTGACTGAAGGCGACTTCTTCAATCACGTCGAGATCATCTGGTCGCGCAACGCCGGCGCAGAATGCCCGAATCGTGCGATCGACGAGATCAGGAGTCAGATGTCTGGCGCCTCACGCCGACATGTCACGTGGTCGAATGCGCAAATCAGGGACCTTAGCGGTGTCCCCCGGGCTTGTTAGCAGAAATTTTTCTAATAAAACTCCGCTAAATGTAGGAACCGGTTGTGTATTATAACCTGGTGCTTACTAGGTTATGTTTAGTAACTAGTTATATTTAAGATATAAGGAAGGAGGTTACCTAGGTATCGTAGTAACTAGTTATACGTAAGACGTAAGGAAGGAGGTTATCTAGGTGCCGTAGTAAGCGGTTATTAATGCTAAGTAGTTATTGCGTTTAGTATATACTATAGTATGCGAGTAACGCGTATAACTATAGTCGTATCGAAGTAATAGTAGTTATCTTTAATAATTATATATATACTATAACGAGTTAATAACGTAACTAGTTACTTCTAGTTAGTAGGTATTAAGGGTAGCCTAATCTTAGGTACTAGTAGGCTCGGGTTTACGCTCGGGTTTAGGCTTAGTTACGTATAATTAATTATATTATATACTAAAGCTATCTAAGAAATAAAGAAGAAACACTAATACGTTCTCCTATTAATACCGGATTAGTAGTAGACGAGAGGTAGAAGCTAGACGAGGTAGTTTACCTAGAAACGACTAAGTCCGAGGTTACCGAGTACCTTATAGCTTCTACCTTTCCCGTTATTACTACCTCCTTACCGATATATAACTAATCTACGTTTATCGTAACTAACGTATCCCGCCCGTTATATATCTTATATCTTAAATAGAATCGGTCGGTCGTATTATCTAGTCGTTATATCGTCTAGAACTAGAATCGCTTAGTCGTATTATTCGTAATCGCTCGGTTATATCGTTCGAGTTCGTATTAGCTTATAAAAGAAAAGAAAAACTATATATCTTAGTAGTTAGTAAAGGTTATATAGGAGTTCGTATTAGTCGTATATACTTTTAACCTATAGCGCGCGGCGGGTATCTATATCCTTATATATCGGACCGATCTACGACGACGGCGTTAGCGAAAGCCTCTCTAGTCTATATATATATAAGACTATAGGACTTACCGGAGAGCTATATACGGGAAACGATAAGAACTACGGTTATAGTTATTAGCTAGTAAACGCGAGGGTAGATCTAGTAGGCTAACGTACGGACAAAACTAAAGAGCGCTAAATATAAAATACGAGGGAAGCTATCCTATTCGGCGTATCTAAGGAGAAGTAGTAGATTAGTATAGGTTCGACGACGAAGGATAAAGGGTAGATAACGTATACTATTAGCTATTATACTAGAGAAGAACTAAAAGAACTAGAAGTAATATAGTTAGTATTATATAGACTCTACTTTACGTACTACCGGTAAGACGTATACTACTTTTACGATTATACGCTCGCTCGCTCGAGACTATAAGACTATCGTTAGCTTCTTTATACTACCGGGAGCGATAGACGAAAAGACGTATAACTACTCTACTCTAGTCTCGAACTCCGTCTACCGTCGAGCTAGATATAGTTAATAGTATTCTCGGTATTAATCGTAACGGGATACTCTTTATACCTTATAAGAACTATACGTCCTAGTTTACGAAGAATAACTCGGTATCGGCTATTAGATCCGTCTTCGCTAGGATCCTCTTAATACGTAGACCGCCCTTATATATAAACGGTACTATCTAGAGCTACTTACTCCTAAGTATCGGTAGTATAATAACCTCGTCTTCTCGAGCGAGCTAGTAGAGGTCTAGTTTAAGGACGACGTCTAGCGTAGGCTAAGCTAGGAACGAGCTAGGAATTAACCTTAGTCGAACTAGCGTAATTAGGGTAAATTAGAAGGGCTTAGATACTCTACCGAAGGCGTAGGTAAAGAGGCCCTTAATATATCTAAGCTTAGTTAGATCCGGTCTATATCGAATAAAGATACTACGGCGGATTACTATATACCGCTACGTATTAGGATCCTCGAAGATTAGCTACTTCTACTACTTAATTACGAGGTTATCGATAATTATTAGACCGGGCTTATCGTAGTCTACGTACGCCTTAACGATCTAATACTTTATTATATCGTCTACCTTTATTATTAATACCGGGAGCTTAAGGAAGAGATAGTAGAAGTCCTACGATATACGCTCGGCTACCTTAGGATTAATATATCGGTAGTTATTAGCTATCGATAATACTATAGCGCCGGCTTAAATAGTAGCGACTATACCCGCGGCCGCGGTAGCTATAAGCTTATCGGATTTCGGAAGTATACCCTCGAATAGTAGTAGATAATTATCGCGGATCTTCTTTAGAGTAGTTATAACTTTAGGGAACTCTAGATACCTATTCTAGAGGATAAGGCGAAGCGATATAATAATTATAGCTCTCTATAATAGGTTACGCTCGGGGTTTTAGAGGTTAGTACCGAGGATCGCTTACTTAGAGTCCTTATATTTAGTCTCTCCGGGGATCGTACTAGCGTAGGCTAGACTACTAATCTTAGCGAAGACATTAGTATAGTATAGGCCGGTATAGACGTTCGGCCGGTAAGTATCCTTATAGTATTAAATCGAGCGGGTAGTTATCCGCTATACCGGCTATCTAGGCTATCCCGGAGCTAGCGGAGCTAGTAATAGTATACGAGATCCTACTAGAGTTACTATACGAGATCCTACGCGAGAGCGAGCTTATACTAGGGTTACGGTACGGCTCTTCTTATTATCGATTAATACGAGGGCGTACGCTTCGTATAGTCCTTAGAAGAGGTCTCGTAGCTTATTCGCCTTAGCTATAAAGGATGTCCGCTCCTAGACTATTACTTAATATAATAATATATTTATGTTCGAACGCGCTAGTACTAAGAAAACGCGGACGACTAAGGTATACGATAGGACGGCGTCTACGGAAGTAGTACCTAGCTCTATAGCTAGCTCCTCTACTAACTCGGGCATTACCTTCTTAACATTCTCGCGGAAATAAGGATTTAGATACTTATCCTTTAGCTAAATACGTATTAAGACCGGAGCGACGATTAACTAACGCGCGTACTTAGTAAGCTAGTATACTAGAAGGTAGTAAGGCGAGCGGATCTTATTCTAGCCTAGTAGGAAGGGAAAGTTACGTAACGCCTTAATATATATCTCTACTACTTTAGGCTTAAGAATCGCCTTTATAAAGAGGTCGTAAAGTAGTCTATAAAGGCCTTTATAATCTAAGTAGGCCTAGTCCGGGAATCGAGTATTAATAATATATAAAGCTAAGTATACCTTCTAGATTAGAGGCGCTTTAATCCTTATACCGGTCGAGCTTTATATCGCTTTCTAGTCCCTATCGTTAAGCGAGTTTAGGTATTAACGGGTACGCTCGTTCTTATAATAGAAACGCCTATTCTCGACTAAGTCGTACTCGAGAAAGCCGCGGGTATCCTTATAGATTATATAGTAGCGGTATCCTATACCTACGTTCTACGAGAGTATACCGGAGTTTTCCTACTACTATAGTATATCGCTAGTAAAGTATATAATATACGGATATACTATAACTTACTCGTCGTATACCTCGCTATCTACTATCGTCTTAATAGTTATTATCTTACTAGCGTCTAGGCTTCGTAGTAATAGGCCGATAGCGCTAACGATCCCGTCGGCGTTACTACTATACGGGCTAAGCGTAAACGGTAGGACATTCGGCTATCGATTACGTTCCTAAAAAGGTAGTATACTAAGCTAGAAGTAGAAACCTATTAATAACCGAGTTATATTACGAAATAGACTAAAGGCGTCGATAAAGTAGGTTAATAGTAGCGATATTACCTTATAGCCGGATACGAACTTCGTAAGTAGTACGCGGCGGCCGAACTCTAGAATCTTAAGCTCGCCGCGGATAGGATAAGCTTACTATACTAGACGGATCGTCTTCTTATCTATATCGTAGATACGGCGAATAATAGTATATCCTCCTACTAGGACTAGAGGTAGATCGCTCGATAGCGTTCGGCTCTAGAAAGCGTAGTAAACGACCGGCGTAATTAGAGTCTAGGCTTATACCCTACCTTTAGGAATAAAGACGTCCTTACCCTCTACTAAGAAGAGCTCTAGTATAGTAGTCGCCGGGCGGGGCTATATAGTATTAACTATATCCGTAGGGAAGTTAGTAACTACCTATATCGGCTAGATCTTAATAGTAATTAATCCTTAAGGCGTATCGTAGTTACGCTCCTTACGCTAGTCCCTACTAATAGCGAGAATACGCCTAATATAGCCCTAACTATTAGGTATATAATATACGTAGTCTAATTTGTTATAGTTATACTATATAAAGTCGGATAGGAAGATAGGACTACCTACTATACCGATAAAGTCCTTCTAGTTCGCCTTATAGATAGAGGATGCGTTATAGGGACGTAGTAGAGGTAGAAGTAGCCTAGAGGATAAGGTCGACTAAGTTACGGATACTAGTCCGGATACTAATACGGATAGTATATATCTCGCGAACTCGCCTAAGGTCGACCGAATCGATATAGTCTAATACCTCGCCTACTATAACTCTATCTAATTGTCTACGAAGTAACTAAGTCTAATATATATCTTCTTCCTAATATCTAACGTAAGAATGCGGGCGAAGAGCTAGTATAGATTAAAGAAGTATAGCGGCTCGGTACCTTTATCTTCGGTGTCCTTCTAGCCTACTACGCGTATAGCTTAGCTCTTAGTCTTCGTCGGAATATCCTTTATACGAAGCTCTAGTAACGGTAAGACGGCTTTTAAATACCCTACGTAGGAAGTTAGTAAATAGATCTTATATAGGACGAGAGAGGAGTTATATACTCTTTAGGGTATTAATAGTTATTAGAAGTCCGGATATATCTATACTACTAGCGTATATTACTTAATATAGCGTAGTATAGTCCTTACGTAAGATCTACGACTATATCGACTAGATACCTATTATTAGCTCGAGTAGACGTACTTTACTAGTACTAGTAGAAACACTACTATCGAGCGCGCGTAAAGTATCTAGCCTAAGGATATCGGTCGAAGGTAGTAGGGGAGGAAGTATAGCCGGTAGTAGCGGCGGCGGCGGTAGAGGCGGAGGTAGAGGTAAAGGTAGGTCGGTTATCGTCTCGTCTTTAGTATCTCCCTCGATATTATTACTAGGCTCTATAATAGGATCGGTGTCTTTATTATTACCGGTAAACGGACTATTAGTATTACCTTTACGTCTACCTTTACCTTTATCCTTATCGTCGATATTACTACTCTTAAGGAAGTCCGGATTATGCTATACGTACTCGATAACGCCGACTACGTCCTATATATCCTAGATACTAGACTCCTTATCGTTACTTTAGAGCTATTAAAGTAGGCGTCGAGTTAGCTCTACCGGATCGATAGCTATAGTCGTCTCTTCTTCCTCTTACGTAGCGCTAAACTCCCTAGGCTATTATCTACCCGTACCCTTAGGTATACTACTACTATTATCGTCCTCGTATACTAGTATAGGTCCGTCGTTTCCTTTAGGATCTAGTAGTAGTAGTAGTAGAACTCCGATTCGAATAGTACGCTCTACGCTAGTACCGAAGCTATAGAGGTACTTATAGTCTATAGCTAGTATTTACGCTTAGTTAGGTCTAGTCGTCTTAATTATATATAACAAAGATAAGATAAGATAAGGAAGATAAAGAGAAAGGTAGCGGGTAGGAAGTAGCTAGTAAGATAGGAAGGAAGTAATTTACTAAATAGAAAGCGCGGCGGCCGAGCTATCTCCGACCCTTATAAAATTACCGTATCCGGTATATAGCGACGTATAGGACATATAATATATAGAATAATATTAACCTAGTAGGAGTCTACCTCGGAAGTAGGATACTTACTAACTATATTATAGGTATATCTAGATACTTACTAACTATAGGAATATCTAGATACTTACTAACTATCTTATAGGTATATCTAGATACTTACTATCTATCTTACTCTCTCGCCGGAAGTAGGATACTTACTATCTATCTAGGTATATCTAGATACTTACTAACTATCTTATAGGTATATCTAGATACTTACGGACTATCTTATAGGTATATCTTAGATTCTATATAGTAGATTCTTATACCTAATATACCGGACGATTAATATATCTAAGATTCTAAATAGTAGATTCTTATACGTAACATACTAGACGATTAATATACCGGACGATCGTTACTTAAGAGGTCTATCTCGGAAGTAGATTCTTACTAACTATCTCGCTCCGAGACTTACTAGTACGTTACTTACTAACTATCTCGCTCTAAATATACTATATACCGGTACGACTCTAACTATACCGCTTACCCGTACGATCGATTACTTTAGGTCCGTCTCGGAAGTAGGATACTTAGTAACTATCTCGCTCTCTCGCTCTAACTATATCGTTACGGTAATAGGACACTTACTAATTACCTTACTCTAACTATACTACCTACCGGTACGATCGATTACCTTAGGTTAACGGAAGTAGGATACCCCTCGACTATACTCTAGCTATCTCGCTCTATATACCTCCCGTCCTTCTAAGAAGCCTATACTCTAGTCCGGTAGACTATATTTATAGGTAGAGTAGCTAGTTCTAACTATCTATTCCGCTATCTATAGCTAGCTAGCTCTCGTTTATCTAGCTCTTACTATCTAAATCTATATAGTCCGTTCTACTACTACTCTATTCTATATATAATATCGCTATTCGATACTAATATATAGGATCGAGTTTAGCGAGTACTCGTAGTTATATATCTTCGGCCTACTATTATATACCGGAGATAACGATTTATACGTAGACTTAATAACGACTTATACGTAGACTTAATAACTTTATACGTAGACTTAATATAGCGTAGACTTAATATAGCGTAGACTTAATATAGCGTAGACTTAATATAGCGTAGACTTAATATAGCGTAGACTTAATATAGCGTATATAACCTTCGAGTATAAGCTATCGTACCTAAGATTAATATAACGGTATTACCGATACCTTACTTACCTTCCGCGGTTTAACTATTAGCCTAACCGTGTCAGGGTCCGGCCGGGGTTAGCTCCGGCTCGAACTGGCGACCTTGGGGTTCAGGGTGGGGCGCTTTACCACTGGGCCAAAAGTGCCAAAAGACAAGAATTTCAGAACGGTGTTCTGAAATTGCGCCCCACTTTTAAAGGCTTGGCGCAGCCTAAGCCCATGCCCCAGGCACAGCCTGTGACATTACCTCCCCTCCCCCGCCCCGCTCTCTCCTATACACAGGCAGACGAGCGGGTACCGTGTAACCTCTCCGGTCGCACGGATTGGAAGGTAGGGGGTGCCTTTAAAAGCAGCCCCTACGCATGCAATGCACGCGTGTGAGCCGAGGCGCATCTAACAACGCACTACGACCCTTTTTGTTCTGAAATTATGTCAGGGTCCGGCCGGTGGTAGCTCCGGCTCGAACTAGCGACCTTGGGGTTCAGGGTAGGGCGCTTTACCACTGGGCTAAAAGTGCCAAAAGACAAGAATTTCAGAACGGTGTTCTGAAATTGCGCCCCACTTTTAAAGGCTTGGCGCAGCCTAAGCCCATGCCCTAGGCACAGCCTGTGACATTTATGTCAGGGTCCGGCCGGGGAAAGCTCCGGCTCGAACTGGCGACCTTTGGGTTCCAGGGTGGGGCGCTTTACCACTGGGCCAAAAGGAAGCCAAAAGACCAGAATCTGAGAACGGGTTCTCAGATTGCGCCCCACTTTTAAGGCTTGGCAAAGCCAAGCTGAACCCCAAGGCACAGCCTGTGACAAACCGGCTATCTAAGTAAGAAGTATATAATATATCTAGACTATATATAAAGTCTTACCTATAGAAACTTAACGCTAACGATAGCGAGGATTATAGGTATACCGTATAGTAGGTATTAGACTACTAAGCTATCGATTAAACGTAGTAGTAGGTTATTAACCTTACGTTCGACTATTAGTAAACATTAGTAGTACCGGTCTACCTTAGTTATTAAATCTTTATATAGGTAGTCGCCGTAGAGGAGACTTAAATCCGTCTTCTATTATAGTATTACCGTTCTTATACCTTCCGCTATCGAATTTATCCCGGTCGTCTAAACCTAGATTATACTCTCTATTATCGAGCCTACTATTAAATCTACTATTGTTTGTTTGTTTGTTTGTTTGTTTGTTCCATTTACGTCCTGTATAAGTCTATGACTATGTAGGACGGCTGTCTCGCGACAGCAGTCTATCTATGTACAATCGTTGTTCTCTCGTATCTCTTGACCTTAGGGAAAGACCCGTGCCTAGGATAGTAGCAAGCTAGTATCGAAGGACTTTAAAGAAAAACAAATAAGGAAAAGTAAAAGGAGTGTAGGCTAGACGGTCTCGTCTTCGCCTCTTGCTAGGTGCCAGGACCTAGAAGCAATCTTTGTATCCGAGAGAAAGGTAGTAAGGTGTTTCCGGAGTTCCTTATCTTCTACTATTTCTAGCAGAGATTGTGCTTGTCGTAGCGGTAGTAGCCTAAATACATCGTAGATAGGGCAGCTACATACGAGGTGTTCTGCTGTTTCTCGTCGTCCGCAAGGGCAGTCTGGCGTCGTTGCGTGTCCAAAGCGATAGAGATAGGACTTTAGGTATCCGTGTCCTAATAGGATAGTATAGAAGGCACTAGTTAAAGCACGTCTTCCTCCTATTCTATGTTTTCCTAGCGAGCTCTATAGAAATCGACTAAGGTAGCTATTTGTATTCCTAGGTACCTTATTAATCTCCCGTTGTCTTGCTATTTCGTATCGGGTTTTCCAGACGCTAAAGAGATCGTCTTTTGCGTAGTTAGCCCTCTCGTGTTCTACGAAATGCTTGTATTGTCGGAGTCGATAACAGAGTAGTTGTATCTATGTTCTCTGTCGTTTTTGCGGAAGTATCTCTCTCGAGTCCTCGTGTTGGACTTCTCGCGTATCCGAAGGCGCGCTTTAGATAGCGAGTCTTATAGGGTAGTTCTCGGGTAGCTTTGCTGCGCGTAGAGAGTATAAAATTAACTGTCTCTCTAGGCGTAGATCCGGGGGGAAGAGATTTGACTCTACTTCGGACAGGACGTTTAGGGCAGTACGGAAAACGCCTAGGATCTTCCTACAAGCTTTACTTTGTAGAGATACTAGAGGTTTTATGCTCTTTTTCGACCGCTACCAAACCGGGGCCCCGTAGTCTGCTATTATAGTAACGCAGGCTAGGTAGATCTTTCTTAACGATATAGAAGACAGACCGCGTTCGGTATTTGCTAGTCTTTCTAATCGATAGAATGCCGCTTGTGCTTAAGCCGATCTTATTGCAATGTGCTCCTTAAAGGTAAGACCGGCGTCTAGCTAAATCCTAAGCTACCTTATCGCTTTCTTTGCCGGGCGAACAATATCGCCGTTTAGAAGAATTACTAGGCAATCGGACCCTTTCCCTTTCGAGAAGTGTACTAGGTCTGTCTTTGCTAGGTCGAAAGCAATCGAGTTCTTCTTTCCTAGGTCTATTAGCCTTCTTGCCTTACGTTCTAGTACCTTAGAGTTCTTCTTAAGGGACGTAGACGAAGTAGATAGTCTAATGTCGTCGACGTAGGAACTAGGAGTAACTCCTTATAGCGAGAAGAATATGTCGCGCGTATAGATAAGAAAGAGGATAGGAGACATCGGGCTGCCTTACGGAACGCCGATCTCTACGTCCTGGAATTCCTATATCTGTCCGTCGAATGCTATTTGTAGGCGTCTATTGCTTATAAACGACTAAACCTAACGTATAAGGCTATGCGGAAGCCTTAACTAGATTATTATTCTTAACAGTCGGTTCTTTGTAACGTAGTCGTATGCTCCTCTTACGTCGAGGAAGATAACCGAAGTCTTCTTTTTCTTTCTTCGATTCTCCTCGATTTCGTTCGTTAAGAGAAGCACCGTATCGATAGCCGATTTCTTCTTTCGCCCTCCTAACTGCGAGTCGTATAGAAGGGGCTTCGTCTCTGCAATAATCCCTAGGCGTTTTGCGAGTATTCTCTCGCTAATCTTGCCGAGACAGTTTAGGAGAGAGATAACTTGGTAGGCCTTAGGGACCGAATAGTCTAGCTTTCCCGGCTTTGCTAGAACTACGCCTGTCGCAACTTTCCAGCATCGGGGGTAGTGTCCTTCGTCGAGTAGCCTACTATATATACGTAGAAAGGTAATAGGAATAGCGCCGTACGCTTTACTAATAATAGCTTGCGTAATACCGTCTAGGCCCGGCGTTTTTCCTTTTACTATCTTCGTACTACAGGCGGTAGCGAGTTCCTCTTCGGTTAGCGTAGTCCAGCCCTAATCCCCGGCTGTATACGCTTCCCAACGGCTAGGCAGAGGTTCCTCGGCAGGAGGGCGCGGAAATAAGGCTTCGGAGAAGGCCTTACATTTCCCCTCGAAAGAATCTTCGTTGTTTATCGTAGGTATCTATCTTCGGCTGCTATTCCTAGTATAGGACATAGCTTTAAAGATAGATTTCGAGTCTTCTTTTTCGAGGAAAGCGTTCTAGTGGTTCTTCTTAGCTGTTTTAATAGCTTGGAAGTACTCGTTTCTCGCTTTCGTATACGCCTCTTTCTCGTCAAGCGTCGGCGTACGTCCGTCGGTAAAGGTCTGTCTATATGTTCTAGACATTGTACGGCGTAGCGTGCGTAGCTCTCTATTCCACCAAGGTTTTGCGCCGGCGTGTACTACTTTCTCTGGGATTGCTCCCCGCATCGATTTGGTAATACACGAGGTAAAGGAGTCTACGATATCGTCGAGGGAGTTCGTATAGTTAATAGACGTCGCCTTGCTTATTAGGAGATCTGTAAACAGTTCCCAATCCGCGGAAGCTATATCTAGAACTACTTTCTTCTGTTAGGCTCGATCTTACGCGCTAATAAGGTCTATAGATATAGCCTTATAGTCTAAGCCTGTCGGAATCGTTCTCCAGTCGATTTCTTTCGTAGATAAGGATCCTCTTGTGAACGTAAGGTCTAGGACCGACTCTGCGTCTAGGTGCGGCCTATAGAAGGTCCCGACACCTATCGTATTACGTAGAGTAAAGCCCTAGTCTTCTATCCACTCTATAAATTCGCGGGCGCTAGTAGTATCCTTTCCCCTCGGATCCCAGGACGGGTGTCTAAGGTTAAAGTCTCCTACTAGTAGAGTGTTTGGAAGGAACGTATTGCGTAGAGAGTAGAGGATTCTCTCTGTTGTTCGTCGGTTTTGCGGGTTCTCGGTATCCCGAAGGTCTTTCTCGTTATAGAGATTAACTATCTAGATCTTGTTGCCCTTCTTGTCTAAAATAACAAAGGAAAGTATGTCGCTATCGTCTAATAAAATAGGAGAGATATTGACGTTAAGTCTTATGCTAATATATAGCATTGTTCTTAGCCGGATCGTCGAATCCGTAGTCGTTAGGAATAGCTGGTTGTATTCCCGGTGTACGATAGATCTCGTCTCTTTATAGCCTGTTATCGGGTCTTCTATAGTCCACGGTTCCTAGACTAGTAGAAGGTCGGCTTTCTACTTAACCGCGACGTCTAAGGTAGACTCTATAGCCTCGATAGATCGGTTAAGATTAACGTAGAAAATCCGTAGAGAGTGTTCTAATATGTAGAACGTTCTAGGGGCCTCCCTTTCTGTTGTATACGATCCTTCGCCTTCTCGACTCTTAGGCTGTCCGCGCCTACGTATAGACGGTTTTAAATAGCCCTTTTTGCCTCCTCCTCGGTAGCAAAACCTACTAGAACTGTCGCCCTAGTAAGAGTCCTTCTTCTCTCTTCGTTTGTTAGCCAAATCGGGGTGCCTGCGAGTTTAAGACCTCTATTAAAGGTCTTAATTTCTCGTTGAATGTCCTATAGGCCCGTTAGCGTATTAAAGTTCGCGGTCGAGACGCCGTAGACTACGACCTTATGCCAGAGAGAGTCCTCTATTACCCGTGCCTCGCCTACGATATCGGTAACCTTAGTAAGGCTATCGATCGTTCGTTAGCGGGCTTTCTCTGTTACAAAGTTTAGGACAATGTTGCCCCGAAATGATTTCTTTATCGGAAGGACAGCTAGCTCTTGGTCTTCGCCTTTAAGAGCGTCGTTAATTTTGTCTCGGGTTGCGATCTAGTCGAGTTCCTTCTCTTTATCCTTTAGTACAAGGATAAGAGGCATCGGTTCTGCTTGTTCTTTCGGCTTGCTAGCCCTCCGGGAGACGGTCGTCCACTGTTGTTGTTGTTGTTGTTGTTGTTATTATTATGTTGTCTTTGTTGTCGAGGAGGTAGAGGTAGAGGTAGCGGATCCGCTATCTCCCTTAACAACGTCTACGAAAGTAGGCTTCTTCGCCTATGCTGCTAGTTTCTTTGTTGTTATTTCTAGGTTCGAGACTTGCTTTGCGAGGATTTAGGACGTTGTCCTAAAGTCTGTACGCTCGGTAAAGTGCCGAAAGACTTCGAGAAGGTCGAGAACCCGGGTTTGTTCTCCTAGAAACCCGACTAGATCCCCTGCCGCTTCGACTAGTAGCTGTCGGGCTTGTAGGATCTTCTCGTTCGCGGGCGTGTAAGAGAGTGTTTGTTTCTTTCCGAGAGAAGGGCTACGAGTCGGGGAGATACTAAATTCGAAGGGGTTTTGCCTTTTCCTAGGTATGAAAGGAATGCCGGTTCTTTTTAGTAGTTCCTCCGGCAACGGCAGGGTTTTGAGAGACTCAAACGTAACTTCCTCGTCCTTTCTAGCCGTAGCTTTTGGAGTCTAAGGGGCTGAGCTTGCGTCTGTCATTTCCGTCTCGGTAGACATTGTCTTGTTGTTTGTTTGTTTGAAAAGAGGCTTAGCAGTCTTACGCCGAGAGGGCTGCTTGTTCGTCTCTATTTCCAATCGCGTTCGGGTCCTAGCCTACTTGCGACACTAGGGCACTCTTCTCCCTACTATACAAAGTAGGAGAAGGTATACTTTAAAGAGGAGAGAAGAGATATATAAATATACCTCTGCTTCTAGGAAGTACTCTGGCCTATAGCAACGTGCGTCTTTATAGCAGGCTTTAGAGGCGTTCTGCGGGTAGCCGTAGCAGGTTCGGGACAACCTTTGTCTCTAGGGAAAGGTAGGCCTATACTCTATAAAGAGTATCTAGCTATATAGCTAGTACTACTACTCTAATCCCTAGAGGTGCAAATTCGTCCTTACTAAACTACACTGCTCCTTTAGCTTCCTCTCTCGGCGGCGTAGGACAACAGGTAACTCTAGTGTAGAGAGAACTAAGTGTATGTGTATGTTTGTGTATCCTGGGAACACTGCTCTTGTTTGGCCTTTGGCTCTTTCAAAATTCGACCAAATCAGGCGTTTGATAGCTAGAATAAAAGCTCTCGTCGAGGGCTTTCAAACGGGCTACACGGCGTCCGATTCGGCGGCGTATTAGTTGTGTTGTGGTGTGTTGAAGTATTGTGGTACAGGTTGTGGACCTTCCTTATGCTGCAATGCCCTAAACAGGGAATATTTCAAGTGTGGGGGAGGTGAGGTCGGAATAAGGTTTCGGAGGTGGGGGCCAAATCCCGGAGTTCAGGGTCAAAATTTGCACCCCAAAGGGGGCAACAAGGTGAATCTTTAAACTCCAGTAGCGGCGTAGGTTTTAAGGGCAGCGGGGTGAATGCGGGTTCGTTGGAACGGCCTTGATAAGGGCTTTCGAATGGTGCGTGTTTGGTGATGATCGGGTCAATATTGGGTGTGCAATGGAAGTGCGGATGTCGATGTAAATCTACTATTAAATCTACTATTAAGTCTACTATCGAGCTTACTATTAAAACTACCGTCGAGGTTATTACCGAGACTATTATTTAACCCTTTATAAGGTCCGCCGCTATTACCGCGCTTACGCCTATTATCGATTTATACGTCTAAGTCGTCGTCCGAGTACTACTAGTACTACTAGCTACTAGTAAGAAAGGTAGGGTCGATTATCGACGAGAGCGGACGCTTATATTAACGGCGTAGAAGCGGTTACTAATAGCGCTATTATAGGCGCTATATCGATAGTTACTATCGCCGGGCCTATATATATATCTACGGCTAGCTCTAAGATTACGAGGCTTAAAGGGTTTACGATTAAGAGGCTTAGAGGGTTTACGACTAAGAGGCTTATAGAGTCTACGATTAAGAGGCTTATAGAGTCTACGATTAAGAGGATTATTAGAGGGTTTACGATTAAGAGGATTAGAGGGTTTACGTCTATAACTACGACTACGATAATTATTCGATCTATAACTAAGTTAGTTATCCGGTATATAGATATATCGGTCCTTCGTTTCTTAGTAGTTCGGGTAGTAGTCGTCGCCGTTCTAGGACGCTACTTTATAAAGATAATATATTACTAGTACTCGGCTTTTAGCTAACTAAAATAATATATTATCCTATAGTTTAATAGTTAGTCGAATATATCTTATTAATAATAATATAAAGAAAATTTATAGAGCGTAACCCGAACACCGAATACCTAGTATATTACCGCCGCCTACGCCGTATATAGCCTAGCGTATATTTTAATATATTTTTAAATACTCCTATAACTCTAAATAGAACCGTATACTAACGCCGTATATAGCCTAGCGTATATATAGTAAATAATAATAATACTAACCGTCGTTACTCGCCGCCGCCGCCGCTACTACCGCCGCTACTACCTTCTACTTCTTCGAAAGCGGTAGGGGGGTATCGTCTATTCGCTCGAGGACGGATAGGTCTCTTAGCTATATATATATATTAGTATACTACCTTACGCTAATTACTATATATTCTATAGATACTAAGGATACTAAGGGTAAAGTTAAGGAGGAGGTAGATAGATTAATAGATTAATAGATTAATAGATTAATAGATTAATAGATTAATAGATTAATAGATTAATAGATTAATAGATTAATAGATTAATACGTTACCTCCGTTAGAGTATATTAGCCTATAGCTAGGTCTTCGAGGACGAAGAACTCGTCCTTATCTACGTCGGCATACTTAGGAGCCGTACTATATATACGTTAGCTAAGGATCTTACTTTAATTCTATCGTCGCTTTAAGTACTTTAAGTATAGGTTACTTTAAGTATAGGTTACTTTAACTTAGAAGTATAGGACGTAGAATAGGATAGGTATTAGGCTTACTATATAGTAATAATCGCCGTATTAACGGCGTCGTTAGTAGTACTAGTCTTCTAGGTACTAGCCTTAAACTACGCGTAGATCTCCGTAGCGAACTCGGTGAAGATATCTATATATATATATTAGTATATCTTAAGGACGACTATCTTAAGGACGACTATCTTAAGGACGACTATCTTAAGGACAACTATATCTCGGAAATAAAAGAGAAGAAAGGATTAGTAGCTTACCCTTATAGAATATAATAGCGAGGCTATCTCTATTCTCTATAAAGGACTTTCGGAGGTTAATATAACCTTTTATATAGGTCTATATACTTATTAGCTAGCTAGTCTATAGTCTACGGAGATACTCTATAGAGATACTCTACGGAGATACTCTACGGAGATACTTCGAGAGTTAACTTAGAGTCTTAAGGATTAAGGATTAAGGAGTATTACGGATTAAGGAGTCTTCCGGATTAAGAGCGGGAGTCTTATAGATTAAGGAGTACTATAGATTATAGCTTACCTAGACCGAGAAGAAGTTATTAATATTAAATCGAGTTTTAAAATAGGCTAAAGCCCTAGAACGCGAGGCGCCTACGAGCGCTAAATTATTCTTACGCTCTTCGCTAACGAACGCCTATTATATATATATAGTTAGTATACTATTCCTTAATTCGTAACGCTCGATTCGTAACGCTTAATTCGTAACGCTTAATTCGTAACTTTAGACTCGTAACTTTAGACTTATAACCCTAAATATAGTAGTATTCCGAAGTACTAAATTAAGACCGAAGCCTAGATAAAAAAAAAAGACTAAAGACCGAAGCCTAGATAAAAAAATAGTAGACGGAGAGGAGAGACTTACCTTTATCTTCTTCTTAATCTAAGTTCTATTTAAACGGACTTTAGCCTATACGTCTTTACGGAGTATATCGAAGCCTTTACTATCTAGATTAGTATACTAATCGAGGCTAGCGTAAGCTTTACGGATTCTCTCGGGTACGAAGTTATAGTTACTATAGAGAAATAAGTCCTAGCGTATAAGACGGTCGAGACGCTTAAATATAGAGTAATTAGTATTAAGAGGAGAGACTTCGAGCGGAGCGGTAGTAGTATTAGCTTTACGCTTCTTTCGTAAGGTATAGCCGCGTATATTATCGGTAGCTTATTCCTAGGTAAGTCGCTCCCTAAGACTAAGTACTTCCGAGTTAAGAGGGCTAGGCTATTAAGTTATTAGAGGTTACGGTTACTATTAGTAGTTTATTAGTTATACTACTAGACTAAATGCCTACTATTAAGAACGAGAGAAAATATTAAAACTATTACTATTTAACGCTACGATTTAAGGTAATATAGCCGTATAGAAATGTTAGTAGAAATAAGGTAATATAGTTATATAGACTTCTATCTATTAGTATCGGATTCTATAGCTTCTAGGTAGGGTCGATATAGGTAGTAATTCTTCTCGTACGAAGCTAGGTAAAGTATAAGGTAAAAGGAGAAGAGATAGAGATTACTTACTTAACTAAGGCCGGAGAGATCGGATATTGTTTGTTTGTTTTGTTTGTTTGTTTGTTCCATTTACGTCCTTTCGGAGTCTAAGACTATGTAGGACGGCCTTGCAAGCAGGGCAGTAGATCTATTTACAATCAAATTCTTTCGGTATTCTTTGACCTTAGGGGAAAACCCTGTGCCTAAGGCAATGCTAAAGGACTTTAAACAAATGCAAGACAAAGGAAATTAAACGAGTGTTGCAGCCCAAGGCTGCAGAAATTTTCGCGCCAAGCTTTTTGCAGAATTTTCAGCGGATCCTTCCGCTTCGCACGCACGCTGCGAATTCGAAAAAGAGAGAGAGGAATGCCGTGCAAAATGCCGTACAAAAGCAGCTGTCCAACTCGCTGCCTTCTCTTGTCCTTAATATGCCTTTGTGGAACTATATGCCGCCTTCTAGCGCATATAGCTACGTAGGTTAATCGTAGAGTTGTAGATTCCACCGAGTTCTAGCTCTTTAAAGTGCATGTATGCTTCCTTCGAGGGTAACGAAGTCTCTAGAGAAGGGATATGCGATTTCGGTTCGGATTTCGAGAAGGTGCGCATATAGGGCAGAGTAGACTGCTTCTTCTTCTTCTTCTTCTCGTTTGTAGCGTAGAGGGCTATTCGTTCGAATCGTGCTGTTGTTCTGTTATAGCTTGTGTTTCGAGGTAGATTTCGAGGAGGATTTCGAGAAGGATTTCGAGAAAGATTTCGAGAGGGATTTTAAGAAGGATTTCGGCGGATTCGAGAGATTTTCGAGGAGGTTTCTTCCAGACTGTCTTAGTTTCCCTTCCGAGGAAGGTACTTACGACGGCCACCGCGTGAAGGTGCAGTCTGTTCGGCCGTCGGAGAGATCGGATAGTATAGTAGTAGTAGTAGAGGTAGAGGTAGAGGTAGGTATAAGGGTAATTTAACTATAATGGACCGACGACGTAAAGTCGTAAAGTCTAGGGTTATAGAAACTTACTTAGACTAGCCGTAAGCGGTTAGCGTAATATACGCTTACCGGCTTTACTCGCGGGAAATCGCTATTAGACCGTTATTATAGTAGGTAGTCGTAATACCTACTTATATATATACCCGTAGAGTACGATAACCGCTTACTAGGCGTAAGCGGTAATCGCGTATATCTAAGTACGAGTAGAACTAGTTCTCGTTAACATGTACTATAACTACGATGCTACCGTACTTACTAATAATACTCGGAGGTATACTACTTATTCGATATAGTCGAGTATTTATAGTCTACGGAGTATATAGTAACTATAGGCAAAGCGAGTAACTCGAATACCCGCGTCTTAGCTTAACGGGGTATAGATCTATGTCCTTCCGGCTCATAATTGTAGTAGATGTACTTGCTACGAATAACCTGTATTTCTTCTACTACTAAGCCCGGGGGACACCGCTAAGGGAGAGAAGCTCCCAGCTTTCGGACTTGGCATTACGTCATCCGATCACAGCCAGCTTCGTGGCTGCCCGAGGCAGGACTGATATGTGCAATGGGTGTCACTGCACAGCCGGCTTCGTAGCTGCCCGGTCTATCGACTTTTATCGATGCTCTACGCAACTACGACTTCCAATATTCCGCCTTCGCCCGCCACTTTCAGCTCGAAATCCATCCATCAGATCGTCAGATACAGACCATTACAGAGCAACACCATCGTCCAGTCGACTCGTAGCAGCAGAGTCATTACCTGAGCCATCGCATACAGTCGTGCGAACAATCCAGCCCACAACACAGTCTGTTAACAGCGTACAGAACAGGTGTCACCCCTTGACATCAAACAGCGATATATCAGAGCGTTCTTTCATCAGCAGCATACACAGCAGTCATCAGATACTATCAACAAGAGCGACACCAACAGTGTCATCAGTCCAGCAACTTCCAGTCCATCTCAGTCTTCCACACGACGAGGTTTGGTCCCAGCAACAACAGCACCATTTCAGTCATCTACAACACGACTCTATTGACACTGACCATTACCAACTACCACCAGCACAGAACGATCACCAGCTACTGCCAACCGCAGTGCCTATATGAACCACAACTCCACTACTCCGAACTCCACCGACCGTCTGCCAATGATCCACGAAAACACCGAACCATTCAGTGCCGACGAATACAACGACCTCGTGGCCTATTCGCAAGAGAAAGACAAGCTGGCAGCACAACAGAGATATCAAGAGATTGAACAAGAACGAGAGCGTGAGAGCAACACGCGGAAATAGCGAGCATGGGAATAAGCAATGGGGTGGGAAATGGCGGATCAGACGAGAACAACCATCACGCTCAACAGCAGCAGCAAGGCAGTCCGCAGGCCACAAGTGGGAGCTCTCCTGGGTCTGGAACCGGTATCAGTGGTGCTGGTCGGGGCAGATATGGCCGACAGGATGTGAGAAACCGGCGACCACTGGGCAGCAATACGATGAACGTCATCAACGGCTACAACTCTCGCGCGCCAGCCCGTGATGTCAAGGGTGGTGAAGGTGAGGACTCTTGAAACTCAGAACGGCGTTCGGAAACTTTGCTAATCAATTGCCAACACAGACTCCGGTATACGGATACCACGCAGAGCTGAGTTCACACCAAATCCGCGATACACACGCAAACGCTCTGTGTTCACTGATCGCAGCTACACTGCGCACCAGCCACCAGCTCCGCAGGAGAGCAGCAAGAGGGTATACATTGACTCTCACCACCACAGCATTGGAACGTCGTGGAATCCACCATCAGCCGCTGAGCAGCGCCGAGAGCCAGTGCAATCGGCACGACCATTTCCAGTCGCGGAACAACGCCGCAAATCAACAGCTCCACTACCAACCGCTGAGCCACAGCAAATACTATCGATCAGAATACAGAGCCCTCAGTCGACTGAGAGCATGCCATCGTCCGAATCAGACCCAACCACACCGACCAGACCACCGTCTCGAGCCGCTGCCCACACCACCACCCCATCAACCACCGCAACCATCACCTCGGCAGCCACCACAGCTACCGCCGCAATGGCCACACGTTTGGAGCCTGTCGAGCGATTCGATGGCTCTCAAAATGCACGCCGCTGGATGGGCCGATTCAAGCGCCAAGAGCGTGCTGCCGGTTCAGACTCGGAATCATGGATTGAAGCGTTTGATCTGCTCATGGAAGGTCCAGCAATCAAGTGGGCTGAAAAGGCTCTCAAGCAATGGCTCAACAACCCTTCAGACGAGGCAGTTGGCTGTATCACCTCTGCGTTCCTCAAGAAGTGGGAAGTTGATGAGACTGACACTGATGTGAGCGCGGCCATTGAGCTGCTGCTGAACATCTCGCAAGGCACCACCGAGCCCTTGAAGGACTACCACGAGCGCGCTAGCATTCTGTTGCAAGAAGCTGAATTACAGGACTCATCTGATCAAGCTGGCAACACTGGCGGAATGCTCATCGCTGCGATCAACCGCTTCAAGAAGGGCCTTCACAACAGGGAACTCCGATCTCTCGTCAACAAGGAACCAGCCACTAAAACCCTCCGATCCACTGTTCACCGAATTGAGTCTTGCCAACGTCAAATGGAATCAGATGAACGCATGCGCGTTGAGGAACAGACTCAACAAGAGAGAGAGACATTGGCTGAGTTCACACAGCTCACCCTCCTTGGTAAACCAGTCCCCGCCGAGCTCGCACTGAGAGTCGGTGCCATCACCAACACGACTGCGAAGAAGGTGGCTTTCAAGCAAGTGAACTACGCGGAAGCATCGTCAGAGACCTTCCCTCCGCAATACCACCAACCATACCCACAGCAGTCCAATTACCACTATCCGCAAACCCAATACCAGCAGCAACAGCAGCGATACACGTCTCCGCCACCACCTCGCTCGCAGTCGCAATCCCCATGGCACCAACCTCCACGCCAGACCACGCCGGTGCAGCCACAATATCAACAGCAGCGGCAATCCACCCCTCAAGCCCCTCAACACCAGCAGCAACAGTGGCAGCCCAACCAAGGGCCCAAGCTGTACGACCCTCAACGGGCCCAAGTGGTCAGCCGTGAGATTGGCCAGAATCTGCCATACAGCAACAACAACAACTTGAGCCGTCAGAACCCTCAGAACTTCAACAACCTGAACCGTCAGAACTCTCAGCACTTCAACCGCCGCGATCCAGGAGCCACTCATCAAGATCTACCACAATTCTATCACGACGCCCTTGCTCAGACTTAGCTCAAGTTCCCTGATCGCACCATCGACCCATCCACCTTACTGGTGCCAGTCGTGAACGGCCAAACCCTGTATCGCCACAATCCATCCACCCCCTTGTGCACCGTGTGCGGAGCTCGTGGCCACATCGCTCGCGAGTGTCGTGAGATTCCAGTGCAGTCATGGGAGCAGTCATTCATGCAAACCCTGGTGAGATGCCAGAAGGAAAGCCACTCACGCGAGATGGACGCTCAGCGTCAACAACAGCAACAACAGCAAGGACCAGCTGTGAACGAAATCTCACTCAACAAGCAGATCACTACCAGCCCTGATCAGACCACCGCAATCACCGATGAGCAACGCCTTGAGGACATTCGCTTCCAGAACGACCCCTCCGCACTACTGATCAAGGAGGTTGATGAAGCCGCTGAGCTGATCGCTGAAATTAACCAGCTCAGCATGGCTGGATTCGATGAGATTGATGTCAATGATCTCGCTAGATACAAGCGTGGCCGCCACGACGATAATGAGGACGAGGGACCCCGACACCAAACCCTGCCAACGAGTCTAAGGTCGAGCGCCTTCACCATGACCGACGAGCGCTGCACGCCGCGAAGCTGAAGAACTGCAACGCCAAGCTCGCAGTATACAAGCGTCCACCAAGAAGGCTCGCATGATTCGCGACCTTCCACCATCCAAGAATCAAGAGCCTCCGCCACCAACTAAGAAGAGCCGCAAACACAAGCCGCTCAAGCCCATCAACGCTCTCTTTGGCCAACCACCACTTGATATCCTCGAGATCCTCAGCAAGGTCATGATCGAGATCCCCATCACTTGGATCATGCAGTTCTCGCCTTACTTCCGCGATGAGACCAAGCGTCTGTTCAGCTCCCCTCGAGTACGCCGCTCGAAGAAGAAGAAGGATGAGGATGACGCACTATATGATACAGAAGCCTATGAGGAAGCCATGGAGTTGAAGAGAGCAGCTGAAGCATACCGTGAAGCAATGCTGTCAAGGGCAACCACCACAAAGACGACAGCCACCAAGGCGACGACGCCACCACCACCACCACCAGCCGAAGATGCACCAATCTTCCCTCAGTCAGTCCGCGTGACGATGCCTCAGTTCGCGACAGTTGAGGACATGCAGGACGAGGAGATGCTCTCAGCTCAGGTTAACCACATTGACAGCACCACCACCATTGATGTTGATCGCTTATCCACCGAGATCCTCGCCGACATCAGCCGCTGGAACAAGCGAGACACCTCTCATCGCTCATTCGGCGTACCAGCCACCATCACCAACACACACACCATGAAGCAAGCGATTCTTCCACGAAATCAAGTCATCGCAGACTCCGGAGCCGACATCAGTCTCATGTATCCACACCTCCGCATCGCCCTGGGCTTGAAACCATACGAAGCATCATCACACTTCCCTGCCATGGCAATGAGCAACGCGGACGGCACCAAATGCGAGCTCACACACTTCGTGGTGTTTGACGTCCATGTCGAAGGCGTGAAGCGATTCACGTGGGCATTCGTCAGCCCTACCGAGAAGACTGATCAGAAGCTCTCGCTCATTCTTGGTGTACCTACGCTGAACAGCATGAACGCAGTGATCCACTTTGGCAAGGGCACAGTCCAGCTCGGTGACGCTGACCGCGATGAGGACGTTATTGTTCTGCACCCCCCTCTTTCAGCATCCGTGGCGCCTGAGATCACCATGAGGTTGACACCGTTCGAGAGATGTTTGAGGACAACGAAGACGATGACGAGAGTGGCAGTGAGAAAGACAGCGACGAGGATGGCGAGGACGAGGATGGCGAGGACGAGGGCGACAGTGACAGCAGCAGTGACGATGACAACGACAACAACGAGCAGGGTTTTCGCTGAGTCCTCAGCATGACCGGAAACTACTGCAACAAACCACCACCAACGTCAACACGGCAGAAGCCATCCACATCACCGACAGCAAGCACCACAACAACAACTCCACCACACACTAGAACAATAACTCCACACGCCAGAACAATAACCCCAACCCTGACCCCAACCCTGACCCTGACCCCAAGGGCAACAACCAACCGACTGTTACCTTCAGTGGTAATTCCGTGATACGCAGAAAGAATACCGTGATACGCCAGAACGATAACACCACATTGCAACAGAACGATCCAGTCGCTTTGCAACAGAATTCACGCCAGAACGAAAACTCCGCACCTCCACCGATCGACCGATCTCACGAGATACGACCACTCACCACCGCACGACCTCACCGCCGCACCATTGACACCTCCAACACCCTCGAATTCCTTCAATCATAGGCCAAAGAGAAGGAGATTACACTCGGACCGTGCGTGCCATCAGAGCAAGTTCAGGCAAGAAGGACGTCGCAGCCGATGCGCTATCCAGAGCCATTTTCAATGACGACTGCTCACCAAGCGACACCACCGCCGCTCTCAGCTCCGCAATCACCGCTCACCAACATGACATGAAGGAGTGGATCTGGAAAGATGGCAAGGGAGGTTACGAGGACGTCCTTAACGAGCTCTGCGGAAGAGGGAGCAATACATGGACTACATGAACAGCGCCAGCATGAACGCCAGTGAAGAGCAGCAAGAGGCTG
The DNA here is from genome assembly GCF_000219625.1 of Zymoseptoria tritici IPO323. Lineage (NCBI taxonomy): Eukaryota > Fungi > Ascomycota > Dothideomycetes > Mycosphaerellales > Mycosphaerellaceae > Zymoseptoria > Zymoseptoria tritici. The sequence goes on along the minus strand of NC_018201.1, from coordinate 34,684 downwards.
ATCGAGCAGCAGAGATGAATACAACCAACACCACCGTGACGAACACCCTCATGACCGAATTACCACCAGCCAACACCTGCACCGCGCTCGAAATCTACTCACCAGACATGGCCGCGATCACCACACCCTCAACACCACCGAAGATCGTCATCTGGTGTTCCACCTGTCAGCGAAAACTCTGCAAAGACACCAGCTGCCAGGATTGCGCACAGAAGAAGATGGAAGTGAACATTATTGCGACTGAAATGGATACCACCTTTGCAACAGATGCCACCTTTGCAACAGAAGAGCTTGGATTGAGAGATGACAATGGTAAATTCATGTGGACACCATTCGGCGAGCCGGAAGAACGCCAACACACCACTGTCGAAGTGCTCTCGCTGGGCACCGAGATCAAATGCCTTCACCGCATCCACAAACAAGAGGCCTGCGAAGAAGGGCTCTGCAGTCATGAATGCTGCTACACCGATCACGCTGAGGACTTAGATCCTTCATTGAGGCAACTACCTGAACATGAAGATATCCAAGAACTGTGGTATGGCGACATCATCCGCTGGTACCGACACCAAGAGAATCCACCACACCGAACGACTGCTCAACTCCGAACATTCAAGAGCCAGTGCAAACCTTTCCGTTATCACGCAGCCACTGGTACCCTCCACCGCTTCATCAAGGGCGTCAACAAATGGGTCCCCTGTGTCAGCCCTACAACCGTCACTCGCATCCTCAAGGAAGCGCACGACAAGGCTGGCCATTTCAACGGTCGCGTAGTCTACCAGAAGATCCTTTGCAGAGCCTGGTGGCCAGCGATCATCACCGACATTCACAACTACATCAAGGGTTGTATCCGCTGCAACCTCTGGAACACAACAGCAACCATTCCACAGCCCTACCCATCAGCCCCCATCCTGCACCCTAATGAAGTCCTTGAAATCGACCTAATGGGCCCCTTTGATCCGCAAGCACACGGCATGCGTTAGCTGCTCTGTTTGACCGATGTGTTCTGTCGATTGGGAGAGATTGAGCCAATCCCCAACAAAGAGACTGAAACTACGACAGCAGCGATATCGCGAGTGTTCATGAGATCCACCAAACTAATCGCCGCGTTTTACGATCCAGGCAAGGAGTTCGCAATGACTGCAGCATGGCTCGCAGCACAGGAGATCTTTACCAAGCCATCACCGACCAACAGCAAGCGCCTGACTGGCACCGTTGAGAACATGATCAAAACGATTCGCAGATGCCTTGAGAAAGGCACCATTACCACAGTCGATCGCCGCGGCCACATGGTCAATACCCTCAGCTCATGGCCAGAAGAAGCAGCCAAGGCTATGAGGGACGCCAACTACCGCCACATCAGCACCCTTGGATTCTCACCTGTTCAGATCAAGCTTGGCATGTCACCTGAAGAACTATCCGATAGAGTTGAGCACCCCTCAGCCCGCAGGCAGGCCCTTATCAATGCGATCAACGGCATCGATGAACAACCAATGGGGTTCTTCCTCGAAGCCTACCACATCCAAGCCGAAGAAGGATCACGAACAATTCCAATGATTGAGCACCTCGCCAACCGCCAGCATATCCAAGCAGCAGTGCGACGAGCTGATCACCGCACCAAGCAGCTTAACCAAGCGCGATTCAACAAGAAGCACCTACACGCAGCACCACCAACCTTCAACATCGGGGACACCATACTCCTAAAGAATCACCACCTCCGACAGAAGTCGAAGCAATTACTATTGTCAGGCCTCTTCCGAATCAGTGGCAAAATGCCAGACTCCAACCACTGCTTCACGCTCTCGACAATCGGTGGCAAGCCTCTTTAAGGGAATCACTACGCTGATGACCTCCGACTGTTCACACCACGCTCCGGACACCTCGCATTCGACTAAGAGCAACTGCCAGCCCCACGCACACTGCATCCAGCGCAACCAAAGGACATCAAGAGCAAGAAGAAGAAGATAAAGAAACGTCGCGAGTTCGATGCGTTACAACCACCCTTCAAGGACACACCATATGCCAATCGCCAGCGTGCTTAAACAGCGCAGAATACAGCCAAACGAGACCTCATCGCACAGTCACGCCTTACAGCTAATTGAAATCAACGCAACAACTTCATAGTATCTTCGATAGGAGAACATAGGCCTACTAGCCGCGGAGAAGGAAGAGTTGAAGATAGTCGAGGAGAAGTTAAGCAAGTACGAGGATCGCATTGTCGAGTAAGTTCTCGCCGGAGGAGAAGGAAGTGTGAATTAGTAACCTGACCTTGCTCGATAGCGACGGCAGGCCAGCCCGCGAGTCCGAAGCCTAAGGATTCTCCGACACTGCCGAAGATGGAGACTCCTCCTCATCCGACAATCCAGAAGACTCCTCCTCGTCCGACAATACAAAAGACTCCTCCTCATCCGACAATGCAGAAGACTCCTCTTCCTCCTCCGACAATGCAGAAGACTCCTCTTCCTCCGACAATGCAGCAGACTCCTCCTCATCCGACAATGCAGAAGACTCCTCTTCCTCCGACAATGCAGAAGACTCCTCTTCCTCCTCCGTCGCTGATCCAGGAGAGGAAGAAGAACAAGACTGCACCTCGTCCCTCTCCGCTGCCGACTCCGACGCATCCGCCGCCTCCTCGACCGAGGTTACCCACGACATCACCCACCATTGCCTCTCCGCCCTCCGCCTCGTCGACCACAAGCTGCGCACCGCCAAGGCCAGTGGAGATTAAAAGTAGGAGTATAGAAGATGCATCGTGTATGGAGGTCCCGAGAACCAGAGGAGCACGTCGTACACCTCTCGGCTGGAAGATCGATCGTTGCGCCATCGCTTTTCTGCTGCTGCTCCCGAGGAGAATGATTCCAAAGCATCATGTTTGTTCAGAAGAATAATTGTTTTCCGGGCGTTTCCAACTCTTTTCCATGCAGGTTCCCGCAAAGTCGGTGTGTTCATTCTTTCGACGACCACCTTGCTTCTTCTTCTTCTCTTCTTCCTTCTCTTCCGTTTCCTCCACGTCCGAACTACGGCGACACCATCTCCTCAAAGCGGTGTGCGTGGTCCTCGTCTTCTTCACCGTGAAAGCAACCATCGCGTATCCAAGTCGCAGCCATCGCCATCTGCACCGGTGCGCCTCTCTCTCCTCATCCTCATCCCTATCCCACTGACCATGTCTCGGCAGCGAACGACTCCCAACCTCCAATCAACCACATCACCAATCATGCCTCCCCTGAAAGCGGCGGGCAAAGACGCGCAACTGTACGAGGCGGTGAAGTTGGCGGGCGACGCGAGGGCGTTGACGGGGTAAGCAATGGTGTTGTCCGTGCTGGCGCTAGCGGTGGCGGTGTGTGGGGGGTGATTGCCGGGAGGGTGTGAATGGGTGTGGATGGGCAGTGAGTGGAAATGGAAGTGTACTGGCTAACGTAAGTGTACTGGCTGACGTCATCGTACTGGCTGACCATCGCTCGGGCTGTTCATCTTCTCATCTCAGCCTCATCCCACCGACTACCACACGGAGAGGTGGGCTGATCTGATACGCACTTGTAAAAGGCTCGAGTCCACAAACACGGTGGAGAATAGTAATGCGAGCGACAGACAATTGGGATGTGGAGGTCTGGTGAACTTGGGTTGTGGCTCGATGTGATGGCCTGAGGCAGAACTGTTGTGTGCAGCGGGCATTACTGCACAGCCGCCAAGGTAGTTGCCTGAGGCAGGACTGAAGGCCGTCTCGGCTCGGATATACTATTCACCTCCGAGTCCTGCCGAAGCAAGAACAGAGCCCAGACCAGGTTCCTTTTGTCTTGAGCAGAGCATGGTCCAAGTCACTACAGGTGAGGTGGCAAGACTGGATGGTGGGGTCCAAATTCCATTCTCACCTTAAATCTTGAGCAGACAGACACTTGACACCGACAACTCACCATCGACACCTCACCACCGACCCTCACCACCGACCCCTCACCACCGACAACTCACCACCGACACTCACCACCGACAACTCACTACCGACAACTCACCACCGACCCCTCACCACCGACCCCTCACCACCGACCCCTCACCACCGACAACTCACCATCGACACCTCACCCTCCGACACCTCACCTCCGACTCCCACTCCGACTTCCACTGCCACTCCCACTGCCACTCCCACTCCCACTCCTACTTCCACTCCCACTTCCACTCCTACTCCTACTCCCACTCCCTCTTCCACTTCCACTCTTCCACTTCCACTTCCACTTCCACTCATGATCCATCCATTTTACCTTTACTTCACTAACCACACCAAAATCGAATTATACGCGAATCCAACGCCCCAATAGCACCTGCAGACGACGACGAGTAGGCATGTTGTCAGGACAGACAATACTTGGAGCGGACGATGAATGAAGATGCAAAGGAGGAGACGCTTTCATTGGGACATTACAAGATGCAAAGGATGAGACGCTTTCATTGGGACATTACAAGATGCAAAGGATGAGACGCTTTCATTGGGACATTACAAGATGCAAAGGATGAGACGCTTTCATTGGGACATTACAAGATGCAAAGGATGAGACGCTTTCATTGGATCATTACAAGATGCAAAGGATGAGACGCTTTCATTGGGACATTACAAGATGCAAAGGATGAGACGCTTTCATTGGATCATTACAAGATGCAAAGGATGAGACGCTTTCATTGGGACATTACAAGATGCAAAGGATAAGACGCTTTCATCTCAATGGCGGCGGACAATCAAGCAAAATCTTGAGAATGACAATCGCAGAAATACTTCTCGGATGGTGCAGAAGTAATCTTCAACATCACCAGCAAGATGACCAGCAGTGCTGCTCCTGCTCCTGCTCCTGCTCCTGCTCCGTCAAATTCTTCCCTCTTCCCGTCCGGTTCATCATCTTCCTCCTTCTCCTCACGACACACATCAATCCCGCACTTCATTGATCATTCGAATCCAAACCCAAACCAAAACCCAAACCCTCGACACAACAACATCATCAACAACATCAACAACATCAACAACGATGCCTTCCAAGTCCAACCAGCCCAACCAGGATGTCCTCCGTGTATGTATCATCATCATCATCATCGTCGCATCTTCCATTCTTGCATCGACCTTCGAGGCCGCGGCCAACCTGTTGGGACACCAGGCCGAGGCGGGCCCGTCGCTCGTTGTCGAGATTCCTGAGCAGGTTGACGTCGGCGCGGATTCTACGGAGATGAACGTCAGCGAGGAGTCTTTGCAGGAGGATGTCAGCGAGGAGTCTAAGCAGGAGGATGTCAGCGAGGAGTCCGAGCAGGAGGATGTTAGCGAGGAGTCTGAGCAGGAGGGTGTCAGCGAGGAGTCTGAGCAGGAGGGTGTCAGCGAGGAGTCTGAACAGGAAGACGCCGACGGGACCATTGTCGCCGAGAAGCTCGTTATTCCGCAGAAGACCTTCGCCATCCCTACTACCAAGGTCCACAGCAAGCCTGCCATCCCCGCCACCAAGGTCCACAGCAAGCCTGCCATCCCCGCCATCAAGGTCCACAGCAAGCTCACCACCCCCGTCATCCCCTCCGACCTCTTCGCCACCGTCGTCGCCGACCCAGTCTTCATGAACTGGTGCATGGACCCTACCACCACCGCCCTTACCCCGGACCGGGCCCGCGACTTCCCCCACGTCGCTAACCACCCCTTGCAGTCGGAGTTGAAGGCCAAACACCATAACGAGATGGCCGCCGTCGACAAGACTTCCACGAAGAAGAAGACGCACAAGCCCATCGTCGTTGCCGTCGGAAAGAAGAACAAGGTCCGCTTCTTCTCCCTGTCTCCTTCTCGCTCCGTGGACCGCGGCCGGACTTCGAAGCGCGTGTAGAGAATTTGGGAAAGCACACAGCTCTGTGGGCTCTGTCAAAAACTGCATGACATCGTTTCAGAGTGGTCGATATGACGACTCATCAGTAAATATGCCGTCATAATTCATATCATCAGTAGCAAGAGGTCGTCATAATTCATTAATGAATCCTTATATATGACGGCTTGGCATCGTCCTATGCACTATCGACAACAGCTCCTTCCTAATCGGCAATATTACTAACCATATCTACCACAAACCCTCATCAATGACTTCTCATATCATCAGTAACCTCGTCATATTTCATCAAAGGCTCGTCATATTAAGGATTCATTGATGACACCTTATTGATGACATCTTATATTAACCACTCTGCATCGTTTAGAGGCTGCACATCTGCTCTACCGATGATATTTGACTGTAGCGAATGGTCGGACAACGACAAGCGTGCGGTACAATGCTGGCCACCGGAGCATCGTCTGCTAGCACACAACGCTGCTTTACCCCGAAAGGACGACAGGTGAGTCTGGACCAGATCGCCGCACATCGAGAAATGCTAACAGGGCTCAGACCCGATCGTGAAGTTATTAGCGTTCGCTTGCTCATGCCGGATACCCGAGTACGCTCTCCGCAATATCTCGTCGATGGTCAGGTCTGCTCTGCGGCAACCATTCTGGAGGCACAGAGCGACTGTCAAACCATGGCGCTCATGTGGCTGGACGGCACTTTTGCGCTGACAACGATGCATAGTCTGCTGGATTCGAAATATCAGGTCAGGGTAAATGAGATCAAGACGCTTATGGATCCTCCTGGCGGTGGACCGTTTTGGACGTCGAAGCCGTGCAACGGTGGTCTCATGGTCCAGTGGTATTTCTGCAACGGCTCAAGACGATGCGGGGAATGGCTACGAAACAACGAGGTCAAGGACAATGCCACGCTGCATGCACGTTTGCTTGATGAGTTCCTGGCCGATAGTCCAAGCACGCGAATCCAGCGCTGCGCTTCGGTTTTCGACACGGTGGTTTGAGAAGTTGACAGTCATTTCCACCGGGGACAATGTCTCAGGAAGGATCTGCCATGTTCCAGCTTGGTACAAGGAGTAAGTGCCATCTCATCGCTCTCTCTGATCCCAAATACTACTGCCTTTCTCTCTAGTGTCTATTTATCGTACCGTAATCAATGTATCGTGATGGCGCCAGCATTCTCTAAACTGAGCCCCGAACTTGCACAAGGACTCCCGAAGAGTCGCAAGGAGTTTGTCAGGCGCTTGTGGCCATGCATGAAGAATGGTGCACAACTCACTGGCACAGGTTGGCTTGCTGAAGCCTGGTTTTTTAGTATGATAAAAAAGCTAGAGAGCTCCGGAATACGTACCGCAAAAGGTAGGTGAAATTTGGAGCTGCCCGCTACTGCGAAAAAGGCTGACTTGCTGTGCCTAGATACGCAACCCTAAACTTCTTACAGATCTGCCGCCACCTGGTGCAGGCTGGATAGACATCTAGCGATGGCTTAACGACTATAAAGGCGAGGCCGACCTTCTGCACTTCGACGTGAAGTTCTTTAGTCTCAGACCAACCGGTCTTAAAGACTATAAGTACGCCTATACCGATCTTAGTTACGGCGCCTTCCGTAAATTAGTCGAGGTGTACGTACTTATCTTCGATAGAGTCTTAGATTACGTTGCACTGGTACTACGGGCAGAGATAGAGCGGGCTACGAATATAGGACAGGGTCTTAATCTACTTATTAACGGCGTCCTAGCCTAGTACATCCTGTTCTTAGCTTACGTAGACGACCTTACCGACAATATTAAGGACCTTCTAGCTATATAAGACGGATCTTAGGCTTATAATCGTAGCACGGACACTACCTTCGATACTTAGGTCCCTAGGGTCGTAAGTAAGATAAGTCTACGTCCATCGAACAAGAACAACTTGTCTTCCCCCCGAGCCATTATCGACCTAGTGGATGGCGTTCCGAAGGCTGGATAGACTGTCGACTTCAACCACATTCCTCCTCTTTGTAGGGATTTCTGGTTCTGGTCAGAAGATTGGCGTGAGCCTCTATTTATCGAACACAAGGCTGGTAGGAACCACTTCCTCAATCATGCGTTTCTGGACTGGCGACCTTGGCATTTTTTCATTTAGTCTCAGATCGGATGTAAGGAAATATTCTGCTTGCCTCGACATGAGGTAAAGCCTAAATGGGCAAAGCTTAAGGAGCTTCCGGAAGACGTCTATGATCGTTGGTGTGTGTCATCGGTGTGGGAGCTCATGCAAAAGATGACCAATGAAGCTGATCGTGCTATTCGGTGCGCCGATGAGGCACTTGCAAGTCCAAACCTGGAACATGGCTCTCTGGCTGCCACGATCAGTTCGAGCACAACAAAGGGTAGCGAGCTGGTCATTGTCAACGGTCCTGAAGTGACTGTGCAGGAAATTCCCGCTGTCGACGTCGAGGAGAGCCTCCACCACGACAAGGGCCTCTCTAGCCTATCGGACCGCCTGAACGCTGCCTTTGCCCAAGATGGCCATCTGATCTGCCTGCCACAGGGTCCGTTCTATCCGTACGGCAACAAGCTCATCTTAAAGCACGAATGGTCACTAGCCGAGATTGATTGTCACAGGGACCATGGCCATCTCCCTCTCCGGCCATTTACTAGACGCGGAACTGCCGATGGCGGTCATGAGTAGAGGGTACAGTAAAGCACGTGGACAGCCTGTAGTCATGCGTCCGTCCGCTTGGACGTAACCCTGCGATGACTAGAAGCAATTTCTTTGGTTGGGCGCCCCTCTTCGATCTTCTATGCACACCGAGCCAGAGACTCGCGGGCTGTGGGACTCTTTCTTGCTCATACCTTCCGATCGGACAACCATCTTTGAGCACGGTTTGCGCGCACCGAGAGCGCGAAGATCGGGCAAAGCCTCCGAATTCTTTCGTTTCGTTCCTCAGATGGACGAGCTTGCGATCAAACCTGTGTTCACCGCATCAGATCCATTGCCGTTCGTAAGCGGCAGCAGCTTCATGAAGGAAGGCGAGGATCCGCTTCGCTACATGGTCGATTTCGCCACGATGTGCGCGAGAACCAAGGAGCTGCTGTACAGCACAAACGACAATCTCAACATCACTACGCCATTAAGTGATCGCTCTAACGACGAAATTCTGCGGTCTGACTACTTGATCAGCATCCAAGATGTTCACCAGGCTCTCTGGACCTATGGATGCAAGTTTTAGCCTCTTTCACATCTACTATGCTAACTCAGCCACAGGCTGGAGATCTCCGGCGGCACTCAGCGGACAGCCAGCAAAACGTAAACCACAGCCGCCCGAGAAGTCACGAGCAAAAGACCCGTTCAATCCGAAGTCCACAGGAGGTTTCAGCAAGCCTCTCGGCCGCAAACCTAAGCTCAGAGACAAGTGACTGTCTCGGTCGAGGTGACCGGCGGATTCTTTGTCACATGAACCACATAGGAAGCGATTGGGCTCTGTAAGTATCGTAAACGCACTATGTAGCTGGAAGAATCTGTATCTTGTTTTCAATTCTTCTTCGCGAGCGGCCTCATTATCCGTCTGACCGCTTACCACGTCAACAAGCCTAAAGGAGCCGCCTTTTCATCTAAGCCAGCATAAGCTCCTCTCGCCGGGAGATCGTAGCGCATATCGACGCTATCATTGCGGGGCATTACTCTGCTGCAGATGTGGACTTCGTTGGGCAGGCAGTAATTCAGAATAAACCGATGTGGCTATTCGTAAGTGAGTATAGTATGGCTTGAAGACCAGGCTAACAACGAGGCAGGTGCAAGAGTAGTATGCTTCGCTACGATCCACTATTCACAATACAGTCGACCACTACAACTCCGGAATTACCGCCTTAAGACATGTCCTCTAGGACAATGAGAGGAGCAGTGACATCGGACGCCATCTACCTCGCCAACCGGAGAACGGGCCTGCGGGCTTCTTGCGTACAACGATGTCCCGGCAGTTCTCTTGGACCATTCCGTCCTCTTCTGGTATCTCAGCAGCTTAACATGGCTTGATTGCCCTTGCTAGCTCGCTAGACCGTACGCTGAGCCCCTTCAGTGTTGGTATACCTACTAATCATGATCGCAGACGTCGGAGACCGAAGAACAATCTCAAACCCAACAGCCACTATACTGCGAGGCAGCGCGAACGTTGAGTCAACTGATGCGATCATTGATTACGGAATTAAGAGGGTCATTCGATCGGCCACACTGAGTGTCATTCGAGACCAGGTCACGCTGCTAAAGGAACAGCACGCGGATGAAACCGATGTCGAGATGCAATCGGCTGTCATTGTCCCGATTGAGTCGCTGCGTACGATCTCCATAATGCACGATGCACAACTGCTAACACGAGTACAGGTTACCTCAGCACTACCGCTGCCGCTACTACGGTTCGAAGTCCAGCGACACCGTGCTCGCTCGGAGAGCCGAAGGATTCAGAGAATGAAACAGCGAGAGACGAAACCGTATTACAGGACACGAAGCGTGGTCGCGATGCAGGAGAGTCCGACGAGTTAGAGGCTGCGAAGAGGGTAAAGATCTCGGGGACAGTGGCTGGCGGCACCGGAACGTTCTGAGTAGTTAGCTAGTATCGGCAGCGTACCGAAATAGATGCGCGTTCCTGATGCGAGCAAACAGCGCAGAGTGCTTAGACCTGAAGTTCACTTTTCACTTCCAACGTAATATGCAAACACACTGCTAACATGTCGGAGCCTCTTAGGATCCTTGAACCGCTCATCTTGCGCCACCTCGGAGCCATTCTGGAAGGAGACATCTTTTCGATACTCGCAAGCTCACCTTTCATCATTCGGTCGTCTGAATTCGCGCTTTCAGACGGTGCCCTCGATTGTACCAGAAGCTATGGCACCACCACGAGCTTCGCAGAACGCTTCTGGAGTCTTGTCAGTCACAGGCCTACCGATCTAAGCGAGATTGTACTCTTCGATGCCAAAAGTTCTTCCGTAGTCGATGGCGACAGAATCTTCTACACCAGCCTGGGACAGCGACACGGAGTTGGGTTCTACGTCTGCATATGCGGCACGGATCCGGACTTCGTAGAGCTCATCCCCAATTATCAGCAGAAGCGAGCGGCGTTCGAACCCGGCTTTGAGGTGGCAGACGAGGAGCAGGACATATATACCGTCAATGTGAGGCGAGAGTACAGGCTGTTTGGAAACGCACATGGCCACTTAGACCAGTATAGAGCGGCATATCGAATGCCAGTGGCGATGCTACCAGCGGCCATCGAACGAGTGCGTGCGTGTGCTCAGGGGAAGGGCAACTACATCAATCCCTGGACAAAGGTGGAGTTCGAAGGCTGGTGTCCAATGACAACTCATCGCACCAAATAGATCAAGCCCAGAGAGGATGCCGACAATGCAGCTCTTTTCTTGAGATTCTGCAGATACAGCAAGTACTCCGCATCGATGAGTCAATGGATTTGGACTTTGTTGGTCTCCAGCCTTGCCTGGCGGGATTCACGCTCCTGCCGAAGAGCAAGCAGCTGGCGCCGCAGTACTTCATACAGCACAAGATCGAAGGCCGCGAGCGCCCTGCTGGCCAGCAGCTGACTAACGTCCCTGTGTACCGGGCAGGAAGTCATTACTTCCACACCCTTGATCGGTAAGCTGCCCAAGCTTGCCTCGAGCGTTCCGAGGAACTGACGATTTTCTCGCTTCGACTTCTTGTGGTATGCCTTTGAGTTCGGTCACAATCCTCCAGCGAAGGTGTTCTACTTCATACCCGAGTGTATTATTCCGGACGAGTGGTATTCAAGTCTACAGCGAGTGGCGGACTTCTCCTGCATCGACTTTGAGCCGTTCAGGGTTCTGATAGACAGCGGCGGGAAATGGGTCAATGCAGTCGAGAGCATCATGAGAGCCTATCCAGCTCCACGCAGACCCGGCGACAGGCCTGCAAGGCCCATGGTGCCCGGGGTTGTGCCGGTCGAAGACGCAGTGCAGACTAAGAAGACCAGCAAAGCAGCCAAGAAAGCGTCGAAGCAGGATCGTGATGAGGCAGAGCGCCAGTTGACTTCCCACCTGCACAAGCAAGCCATGATGAATGCTCATCGTCGGTTCTTTTACAACTTCATGGCAAAATGTGCAAGAAGGTAAAGTCTCGAAGCTTCGTCAATAGTTGCAAGCTAACAGAGAGAAAGAGGGAGTGGTCTGCTGGTGGAGCTTGCTCGCAATGCGCCGCCCGGCGATCTTGGATTCTGCAAATACGCCTGGTCAAAGGAGGAAGTCAAACGATACGAGCAATTGAGCATCATGCCGCAGTTTGCACACACACTGCCGGCTGAGACGCCGCGATGACTGGAATAAGCTGGCCCATCCCCCGCAAATCAGCACGTCGTTTTCAACCAAGGCCGGGGCACGCCTCGCTCTCACCACCAACGCAGAACAGGACAACGACCCCCAAACCGCTTGCCAAGCGAGATCATTACAGTAACAACGACTTCGCCAGGCTCGTCAACACCAGGCCTCCGACTTCCATCGACTTCTCGTTTGAAGCCATTACACTCTGACCTCGTTCATGCTTGTAACGATCGGATCTGACCACATATTGGTCAGATAGAACCTCCCAGACGCCATTGCGTACCAGAGTCCTTCCGGTCGCCCTCACTGCCCTCACCGCCGTCGGATTCCACCGACTCAGGCCTCGACGCGTTTACCACACGCCAATCCATCAACTTCGCCCTTCGCAAAGCGACAGCAACCTTCCGAGCGACACCGAGTCCTCGCACGCCTTCACCGACACCCTCGATAGCTCGATAGCCACCGTCAATCCTTCCACAGTCCACCAGAGGTAGAGCCCAGCTCCCGCATCTACAAGACTTCGTACTTCGATTCTCGCTCCTCGCAGCAGCAGCAACACGAAAGCCTTCACACGCCCTCGCGACCTTCATAGCGATAGCCACCATCAATCCTTCTACCGTCCACCAGCTAGAATCGCTTGGTTACACCAACTCGCAGAGATTTCCATACCTCGTGTAACAACAACAACACCCCTTGCTTGATCCTCATTCCGAGCAGAACGACATTCCAGAACGACATTCCAGAACGACATTCCAGAACGACATTCCATAACGACATTCGACTCCAAGCCCATCGCATCGACGACCGACTGTCCCTTGCCTCGCATCATGCCTTCGAAGGTTCAGACTAAGGCTCAGCTCTCACACGAGCTCGCTGTCGCGAACGAACGCATCAAGAGCTTGGAAACTGAGTTGCGTGGATACAAGATTGGCCTCGCTCGCGCGCAGCAGGCTGTCCTTCCACCCTCACCGCCAGCGTCACTACCGGCGTCGACATCTCTTCGTCCTGCTTCACCGGTCCAAGCCGGATCACCGAGCGTGCGATACTTCGAGCCGCTCTCGCAAGAGCAGAAGGATTAATGTATCCAGCTTAACATCTGCTTCCGCTGTCGACAACATGGTCACAGCAGCTACCACGGGCAATGCCCCAACAGTGATTGGCGTGCACGCTCTCGCGAGCCTCCACAGTTAACAACGCCTCCGGCGGCTGCTTAGTCGTCAACAACTCCATCCTCAGTTCCGAAACCCCGTCGCCCTCGTGCTTCACCAACCAGCTGCACTTCGACACTCAAGTCTCAGCTTGAATCGCTGAGCTCTCAATTCACCGCGCTGGAACAACAGCTAGTCACGCAGAAGGTGCTGCCATCGAAGTTACCGCTGTTCGATGCCCTCTTTCCACCGGCCGCTTCCTCACCAGTCGCCGCACCGACGAGCGCTCTACCGCCTTCCACTGCACCGGTCGTTGCACCGGTCAGTCCACCATTCTCTTCCTCGCCGAGCGTTGCTCCGACCATCTCACCGACCAGCGCTTCCACAGCGCCAACTTCGACAACACCGGTCGCTCCACCGGTCGCCCTACCGACGGTCATGCTAGCCGCTCAACGCACACTGCGTTCTCGGCAACGCACCGATCCTCAGCAGCTTCAAGCACTCGCGATCCGAGTCAGCTGTTAGCATGGGTATTTATAGCCCCTCTTAAACATGAGCACAAGTATTCACAGCCTTGTCTCATAGACAGCGACTAGCCTCAGCGCCAGTCTGTCGACCTGTGACGGACAGCGTGAGAGACATAGTCATGCGGACGCGCAGCGACGATTGTCTACCTCATTGCACCACCGCTGGCAGTCGACAACTGTCACCACCGGATTCACGACACCGTAGTCCAAGTTCCGGCTTCATCGACACCGACGCCGACACCGAGCAATATCGCGATATTACTGGGCGCCTTAGTAAACCGCTGAGGGCCTTCACCGACACGTGCTTGCGAGCGGAGCTCAGCACCCTTCGGGAAGAGCCAAACACCTGACTGTACACCGACACCGACACTGGATGAGTGCTGATGCACTGTATTACTGAAACGCCTTACTGAACCGCTGAGGGCTTCACAACACTGACACCGAGAGCAGCCGCATCTGCTTTACCAACTGCCAGTCAACGGCCGCTCCGACAACGACAACTTAGCGACTGCGAGCTCATCGGCACACCGACACCGAGAGCAGCTCTCATCTCACCGTTGCGATGATCTCTCTTCGAAAAGCTCTATACCATGGGTAGGATTCAATCCTGGTCGTAGTCTGTAATTTGCAAACACCGACGAAGGTCATTTTGCGCCATTTTTTTGTTGTAAAGTACGCCGTTCTTTCTGTTCGCACTCTAAGCGTCGTCTGACATGATCGGCCGATCGCAACACACCCGCTGCACTGTCGGCGAGACTGGAGATCCGACTCGTCTCTTCTCCCGCGAGCTCGGAAGGACGTGTCGATCGACAAGGCATAGCTAGCTCGGTGCGGATTGCGCGAAGTCGAGGAGATCATCGATCGTGTCCAGAGAAAAGACGCGACGGACTTTTGCGCTGTACATCGTTTCGTCCGAGGCGCATTCATGTATGCAAAACCCCGGCTTTGCTTAGGGTTTTGACACAGGATAACCCATCATCTCAGCATGTCTATCAAGCATGCGACCAAGACCAAGCGGGCGCCATCGCATCTCCTGGCGCCTATCATTCGACTTCGCAGGCACGAGGTGCTCGACATTTTGCTTCCGACCCTTCGAGAACATCATATTCCCGTGCCTGGGTCGGCGGTCAAAGAAGCGATCGCCTTGCCTCTTCCACTAGCGACCATCTACCTCGACAGGCTGTTCGCGCTGGAATGGGACGTGAACACGGCTCTGAGTAATACCGAACCGCCTGTTCTAAGGTATGTTCTACGGCTACGAGGGGTTGTGGCGTATTCTGATAAAGAACAGCATTGCCCTCGCGGATATCATGCTTGTATGCTGGCTTCTTCGGAGAGGAGCTGACCCAAATACTCCCTGCGACATCGACTGCACACCACTCTCTATTGCTGTCCGCGAAGCTCCGGTGCCAGTCGTAGAGCTACTGCTCCACCACGCCCAAGATAGCCACAATGGTCATCTCGTCTTCCATACGGTCCATCGCCCGGATCCAAAGGAGTGCACGAGTTTAACCCGCACGTTGCACCGATACAACAAGCCCATCGACGATATCCTCTACCAAGACGCGAGATCGTACAACTTACGAGCTCACTTCGTACGCGGGACCCCGTTGTACTATGCTTGCAAGAACGGGAAACCTTCCGTTGCCCTGACGCTGATTGAACTTGGCGCTGATCCAGACAAGCCCTGCATGAGATACAATCAAGCTGTCGGGCCAACTCCTCGCGAGGTCGCCGCTACGAATGGATGGTCCCGGGAGCTGATGGAGCGGTTGAAGTAAAGCGCTGCAACAGAAGGCTTTCAAACAGTCCAACAGACGGACAGAATACAAAATCAACAGCAGCGCAACATCCGCATTGTACGATGTTGCCGTCACTGCCGAATTGGAGCGATGTCGAGTAAAGGGCAAAAGGGTTGAATCCTACTCGTTGAATAAGGAATTTTGGAGCTACCGAGAACTACTATTCACTACTGTTTGATACATTGGTCAGGTCCATGGACGGTCAGCACCTGTAGTGCGGCGGAGAAAAGGGCAACGCAAGATTCCTGCCGCCTGCCGTCTGTTGTTTGGTGACGACAGCGGACAATGCTATCAGCAAGCCGCTGTATAACATACCACCCAAACCAAGCCGCCGTAGTCTTGTGTTTCACTCGTGCTGTACGTGGCTTTGCCATCTCGTGTGTTAACAAAGGGGCAACTTACTTCGGAAGTCACGATGTCGTGGAGATTAGTAGACAGAAAGTCGCGCCTCTTGGACAAGACAAGGGCATCCACGTTTTCGTGCGGACTCCGCACCGACTTTGAACGCGCCGCAAAACTCTAATAGACCCCACTTCCTGCCACCTTGCGAAGAATATTTGCCGCTCGCACACAAGAAGCTGCCATGCGTTCAACAAGTTTTGTGATCTCTTTTGTCTCGCTCCATCGATCGTGCGCTCGATCGTGATGAACGGCCGCTACATCGGCGTTCCCGAACACGACCCCGACGGAGACGGGCTCTTCAACTTCGTGCAGTTCCAGCACCGACTATACCGGATCGTACTGCAAGATGGCCTCGTATGTCCATTCCTACTCGTTCTGCCGACCGTACATGATGGCTATCGACTCGAGGAGGTCGTGGTGTCTGCTGACGAGCAGACTGCTTCGAACATCGGCGATGATTGCGTCATG